>NC_092339.1:16437500-17037500 GCF_046630445.1 Rutidosis leptorrhynchoides
AGTATTAGCATTAATATTATCAAAATATTTATTATTATTAGTATTATTATAATTAAAACCAATATTAGTAACACTTAATTATTATGATTACTATTAGTATCATTAATATGAACGCGATATAAAAGACGATTAAAAGCTATTAAACGAATCGATTAGGAAATAATGAGTATGGGTATCATGATGAAATTTAAAATGCCGTAAGATATTGATTTAGATAAAATTATCGTTTTTCATTATTTTTATCACTTTTATTATTAAAATTATTATTAATATTAAAACTATCATTTGTACAAAATTATTATTTTAATAGGAATATCATTGTTAATATAAAATTTCATTATTTTTATTTATAAGAATTATCATTTTATCATAATACCATTTTTCGTAAACATAAATATTGTTATTATTATTAGTAGAATAATAATAATTATTCTTACAAAATAATTTATAAGTATATTTTTTATTATTTAAATTTAATATAAAATTTTATTAATAAATGAATTATATTATTTACTTTAATAAATCTATTAAGAATATTTAAAAATATTAAACGACTATATTTAAACTATATAATAATCATGTATAAATTGTGGAAATCATTTTTGGTCAAGTTGACTGTTGGTTGACTTTTGCATATTAGTCTCGAGCATTAGGATTGTGGTACACTATGACTTGACCTGAATTGTTAGATAAATATTGACCAGAATATAAAAAATAATATAGGTTCGTGAATCCGAGGCCAACCCTGCATTGTTCAATATAGTCATATGTATTTTTACTACAAAATACATTAGGTGAGTTTCATTTGCTCCCTTTTACTCTTTACATTTTTGGGCTGAGAATACATGCAATGTTTAAATAACTGTTTTTGCAATATTTATATGCGTGAGTTTCATTTGCTCCCTTTTACTCTTTACATTTTTGGGCTGAGAATACATGCAATGTTTAAATAACTGTTTTTGTAATATTTATATGCGTGAGTTTCATTTGCTCCCTTTTTAAATGCTTTTGCAATATATATTTTTGGGACTGAGAATACATGCGCTGCTTTTATAATTGTTTTATGAAATAGACACGAGTACTTAAAACTACATTCTATGGCTGGATTATTAAACTGAATATGCCCCTTTTTAGTCTGGTAATCTAAGAATTAGGGAACAGACACCCTAATTAACGCGAATCCTAAAGATAGATCTATTGGGCCTAATAAAGCCCATCCAAAGTACCGGATGCTTTAGTACTTCGAAATTTATATCATGTCCGAAGGAGGATCCCGGAATGATGGGGATATTCTTATATGCATATTGTTAATATCGGTTACCAGGTGTTGAATCCATATGAATGATATTTTTGTCTCTATGCATGGGACGTGTATTTATGAGAAATGAAAATCTTGTGGTCTATTAAAATGATAGAAATGATTGTTTATGATAAACTAATGAACTCACCAACCTTTTGGTTGACACTTTAAAGCATGTTTATTCTCAGGTATGAAAGAAATCTTCCGCTGTGCATTTGCTCATTTAAAAGATATTACTTGGAGTCATTCATGACATATTTCAAAAGATGTTGCATTCGAGTCGTTGAGTTCATCAAGGTTATTATTAAGTAAAGTATAGTTGGATATATTATGAAATGGTATGCATGCCGTCAACTTTCGATGTCATGAAAGATTGTCTTTTCAAAAATGAATGCAATGTTTGTAAAATGTATCATATAGAAGTCAAGTACCTCGTGATGTAATCAACTATTGTGAATCGTTTGTAATCGATATGGACTTCATCCAGATAGATTAGGACGGGTCACTACACAAAAGACGTTGCATTCGAGTCGTTGAGTTCATAAAGATTATTATTAAGTCGATTATAGTTAGATATATTATGAAATGGTATGCATGCCTTCAACTTTCGATGTAATTAAAGATTGTCTTTTTCAAAAACGAATGCGATGTTTGTAAAACGTATCATATAGAGGTTAAATACCTCGCGATGTAATCAACTGTTGTGAATCGTTTATAATCGATATGGACTTCGTCCGGATGGATTAGGACGGGTCGCTTCAGTTATGATATGTGAATCACCACGTTCCATTTTAGAAACTCAACATGACTTACTGTAATATAATCACGTTGATCAAGTGTCATTATATTATACTAACTCATGCATCAGTTCCCAACACTACTTCAAAAACATTCATAGTTTAAACTCGAAAGTTTACAGAATATAGAAACTAATAGTTTCTTATATGATGTAACACTGATAGCGCAAAGAGATAAATGACTTCAGATAAGATTAGTTGTGAAAATATCTTCAGAAATATCGCGGATATTTATAATGAAAGATATGATAATATCTTAGAATTTCTAATATTAATGGATGATGATGAAGATTTGTCTGTAAAGGTTTAGAATAAAGAGTAAGGTATTCGTTAATGACTTTAGCATGCACTGAATTATTTGGATTCTTTGAAGGCAGATTTAGTCTTTGTGATTTGTCCACAGCCTCCTTCATAGTCTGTTCAATCCATTTTCCAGTTCCAAACCTTCTCTTTTTCTCAGCTTTACCATCTTACTATTCTTTGTCATCAAACTTTTTACTGTTAAGATCGTTTACAGTTTTTGATGCTTTGTCAGCATTTCAAGAACTAGTTTGCAGTTTAAAATATTTTTCAGAACTTCACATTCAAAGTATGTAAGTCCAGGAGATAGACGTTTTATGTACACATATAACTATTGGCGTAGACATGCTGCGAGATTTCAAAATACTGGTTGCTGATTTCCGATGATTCGTATGACAATTCTCATTACAAGATGCGAATGAGTAAATGATGTGATTTCAATAAATATAATGATTTTTCGAAGAGTCAAAGATAATTGAAGTTGTTGGTAAGTTTATTGCTAAGGTGGCGAGATATGAAAGGTTCCCCGGTAATAATGATGAAGGGGTAATCGTTATAATAAGGCTTATTCGAATGAATAATTGAAGTTGGTTTGCTGGAGTTGTGACAAAACTGTCTATTTTTAGAAGGGATTGAAAAGTTATTTTAGTTAGTAAATGCCAAAAGGTCTGACACGGATACGTATTAAATTATGACTTTGGTTTCAAGAGTTTGTCAGGTACGTAACTGTGGGTAATATGTGGTTGGATCATCATCTCGATTGTTCATTATTTGAAGTGTATTCAGGTATTTCGGAGGGCTTGAACAAGATTATAATCGTTAATATACATATGATATTCTAACACAGTTTTGAAGTCAAAGTATAGCTTTGAAAGATGTAAGAATCTCAGAGTAATGATACTGGTTATATCTCGAATTAAATTTTTGCGATTTCAAAATCAGAATATGTAATTGAATTTGAATGAGTATGGTTGTTTTGATTTTTATGAAAGAATGTATATTGTTGTGAAAGTAGGAAGTATAGTTGATAATTTGCTTAATCAGATTCGAAGAATGTAACATATTAATTGTGAATTTATATATCTCGCGGGTATTACCTACCCGTTAAAAAAAAAATTTCACAATTAATATTTTGTATAAAAGAATTTTATTACAGTCTTTATGAAAATATATATATATATATGTATATTTTCTTCAGATGTAACATAGATTTAATGAGTTAATATTAAATTTAACTCATTTGATTTACGGTTGAAACTAGAGTTGAGTAATCCCCAAAACTTTAGAAGTCACATAAGTATTTCTTCAATGATATTGAAATTATGAATCAATACTTTGTTATTTGTTGAAGCATGATGTTGGTTTTTGTAAAATTCTTGTGAGCTTCGCAAGGTACGAATGATATTTCTTAGAGAGTTTTGAGTATATCGAAGATGAAGGTGTAAAATCAAACATATATTTGAATACTACACTTGTTTTATTATGAGTTAGAATTTATTGAATTAGAACGGAAATTGTAGTTAACGATGGTTAAGTTGCGGACAGAGGACGTACCTCATTGCATATTAGTAATATGAATTAACCGAGTAGTTAAGATTCACACATAATAGCTTAGTACAAAAAGTTTTATTTTGATCTCAAAATTTATATATATATATATATAAAATATACATATAATTTCTTCATAGGGAATGAGTTAATACTTCATAACTCGTTGATACAATATACGCGTTATTGATTCGTAATGATGTCCACAGTGATTCTTGAACTGACGGAGTTTGTGATGTTTTAGGTGTTGTTGATGCTGATGATGCTGACGGCACTGACCGTGCTGGTGATGCTACGATACTGTTGATGCTGTTGGTAAAACAAGTCTAGCTTGTAAATCGTGCACCATTTTCGATCAAGGTTTCTACTCTACCATCTTCGTTCACTCATCTGATTAAATAATCTCTAAGATTTTGGAGATTACATAATTGCCGCAAATATATCTCTTAAATGAAGTTATGAATTAATACTTCATCGTTTGTTGTGTTGGTGGTGGTGATAATAATGTTGAGGTTGCTGGTGGTGGTACTGGTTATGCTGCTGGTGCTGGTGCTGGTGCTGGTGTTTGTAACCTTCGCACCATATCCTCCAAAGCCACCACCCGAGCGCGAAGTTCGTTGACATCCTCCATCACACCGGGGTGATTGTCGGTTCGGACGAGTGGTTAAATAAAAGTTAGAATTTGGTATAGTATATAATCGTGACGAGATACTCTGGAAATGAGAGAGAAAATGGTGTTTCGGACAGGTTCACCGGTAAGTACTTCAGGTTCTTCGCCAAGAGGGCAATGTGGTGGATGGAAGGGATCGCCTTCTTCTTGTCTCCAATGATTAAGGAGGCTACGAACCCATCCCCAATTCATCCAGAATAAATGATGGCTAATTGGTTGATCCATTCCGGTCACACTGCTTTCGGAGCTTGATTGGAATTCCATTTCGAAATTCGAGGGACTTGAACTAATGACGAATTCCATTTTGTACGATTTAATAAAGGATTTTTCGATATGAAATGATTTTTCGGCTATCGGATGGTATTCTAATCACATAGTATATATATATATATATATATATATATATATATATATATATATATATATATATATATATATAGAGCAAAAGATTTCGTAAATTACGGAGGAATTTACGTAATGTGTTAGGCAAACTTTACAGTAACAGATACGCTAAGATATGAATTTTGTCTATACACTAAGCATGCAATCAATGCAATAAGATGTGTCCAGACTAAGAATGATAAGCAGGTAGTTTTCGACAAAAATGATAAATAAAACTTTTGACATGCAGACACGGTCGAAGTCCAGACTCACTAATGTATCCTAACGACTATCAATTAGACACACTAATGCTGACCTGGTTCGCTAAGACCACCATTCTGATACCAACTGAAATGCCCTGTTCATATGGATTATAAACGTTTCATATTAATTGGTTTCTTTGCGAGGTTTTGACCTCTATATGAGACGTTTTCAAAGCTTGCATTCATTTTAAAATAACCATAACCTTTGTTATTGAATAAAGGTCTAAAAGCATAAGTTTTGATTGTCGATCAAAGACAACCTCCTCAAAATACATGTATTTTACACACACCATTACACACTTGCCAACAATGTATTACAAATACAATTTCCGAATGCAAGTGTATTTATTAAGAAAAGCATGATGACTCCAAATCTTGACGTTGAGTAAACATGCAACAGCGGAAGCTTTCTAATAATCACCTGAGAATAAACATACTTAAAGAGTCAACAAAAATGTTGGTGAGTGAAATGCCCCGTTCATATTAATTATAAACGTTTCATATTAATTGGTTTCTTTGCGAGGTTTTGACCTCTATATGAGACGTTTTTCAAATCTTGCATTCGTTTTTAAAAACAACTATAACCTTTATTATTGAATAAAGATCTTAATAACATAATTTAGATTGTCTATCAAAGACAATCTCCTAAAATAGATAAATTTTTACATAACCCATTACAATATGATCAAATATATTACAACAAACACTCCGAATGCAAGTTTAAACAATATAAACAATTATGTCGACTCCAAATCTTGACCTAGGGTTGACATACGACAGCGGAAGCTTTCTAATAATCACCTGAAAATAAACATGCTTAAAAAGTCAACAAAATTGTTGGTGAGTCATAGGTTAAATTTCTATATAATAATCATAACATTTAATAAGCCACAAGATTTCATTTAATTAAATGCGCAGGATCATTACAACTACAAAAATAATTCATACGATGAGTCGCCTGGTAACCGACCTTAACATAGAGCGCTTAAGATATCTGGAATCATACATTCCACTATTCAAATGTATGACAAGAACCCTTCGAAGTACTAAAGCATTTCCACTATTCGAAAATGGGGTGGTTGGTGCCCGTAGATCTACCTTTAGGATTCGCGTCAATTAGTGTTTTTCACTAATTCTTAGGTTACCAAGCATAATAATAATAAGTACAGATATCCAGTATAACAAAACAATCGTAGAATGTAGTTTCATGAACTTGTGCTTATTTTGTAAAACATTTATAAATTTGCATGTATTCTCATCCCAAAATAATTTAGATAGTAAAAATGGGACTATAACTCACTTGTGATGATTTCCGAATAGATGGTAATAAGACTTGGCCTTTGACAAATTTAACGAACCTAATAATAATACTCTTGTGTCAAGATATATATATATATATATATATATATATATATATATATATATATATATATATATATATATATATATATATATATAAAATTAATATTCCATATTTATGATACTTATGATAATTTTTAATTGTCCATTGTTGGTAGTCCAATAGTCCGATAGTCCAATAATATATATATATATAAATATAAATGCGTATATTGTGTTAGAATTCACTAACACTATAATATATTGTCTTAATAGAATAATACACATAATATGTATATTGTCTGAAGCAATCCGCGACCCATTGTCTCAGACTCGATCACAACTCAAAGTATATATATTTTTGGAATCAACCTCAACCCTGTATAGTGAACTCGAGCTTTACAACATACAGAGTGTCTATTGTTATTCCAAATAATATATATACATGGGTCGATATGATATGTCAAAACTTTGTATACGGATCCACGGTGATCAAGTCATATATATATATGGTGCCTTACAATCTTTATTAAGACTATAATATATTGTCCTAGAACTTAATCACGACTATTATAAATTGTATTTCCATAAGATAGGGAACAAGACATGTATAAATACATGTAGGATACAAGGTAAGTTAGCTAGGATAAGTTTAGCATCCATTTTTATTAATCAAAGCCGTAGCTAAAAACAAGCAAAAATATCCAATTTTGTTTTACCCATAATTTCTTCATTACAAATCCGTTTTGAGTGATTCGACTTGCCATGGTTTTGTATTGAACTGTTATTTATTAATCTAAACAGAAAACGTATTTGTTTATAGTAGAAAATATAGCTTAGGTGTCAAATACAAGAAGATAGTCATATCCGTCGTAAGAACGACATCTTGATGACTCTTTTGAAAAAAACATACTTCCATTTAGAGTTTAACCATGGATTTTGGATATATTTCATATCCATATAAAATAAGATTTTTCTCCAAAGGAAATCTTTTAATTCAAAGTTTAATATATGTTTTTAAAATTAAACCCAAAACAGCCCCCGTTCGACTAAGACGGCGTATATTCGATTTTAAGGTGTTCTTCGTGTTTACAAGTTTTAAATCCTTATGTTATCTTGACATACAATCATAATACATGTGTTGAAGTATTTTAAAAGTTAAGTTAGAAGGATTAAGTTTATTTGCAAACAAGTTTAGAAATGATCTAAACTATGTTCTTGTTGTTATTAGTTATAACTCAAAATAAGATAGCTATATGAATATGAATCAAATAAAATTATGAATAAGGTTACTACCTCAAGTTACTTGGATAAAGCTACTGGAAAAGATAGAAAATAATCTTAAACTTAAAAGTATCTTTGATGGCTTGGAAACTCTTGAAGTATGAACATGGAATGAACAAAAGTTCGAATAAGAATTATATCTTGAATTAAGAAAGTTATAAGTATATAAATTGAAGCAAAGCTTATATATGATTCTTACCTTGATTAAAAGATGAAAAGCTACTTGAAAAGAAGTATAATTCTTGATCCTAAAGAGTGGTGGAGTTGGATTGAAAGGTTGGAAGTAAACTAGTAAAATTGAAAGTATTTGTGAAGTGTTTTTGAAGTGTTCTTTCTATGATGATTATAACTTGATACTTGAAGTAATTTTTGATGAATATGATGATTAGCTACTGGAATAATTTGTTCATAGGGGTGTGTGTGTGTGTGTTGAGAGAGAATTAGAAAGGAAAATTGGAAGTGAAATGGAGTGGGTGGTGAGTGGTGAAGGTGAGTGGGGTTAAAAGGAGTTCTTGTTTTTGTTTCCTTTCTCATATGTCATGCTAGTTATCTAATGATGGTTCCCACATGTTTGATGACTCATTAAGGGCTACTAAGAGCTGATCATTGAAGTGTATATACCAATAGTAAATACATCTAGAAGCTGTGTATTGTACAGGTACAAATACGGGTGCATACGAGTAGAATTGTTGATGAAACTGAACGAGAATGTAATTGTAAGTATTTTTGATAAGTAGAAGTATTTTGATATGTGTCTTGAAGTCTTTCAAAAATGTACTAATACATCTTAAAACACTACATGTATATACATTTTAACGGAGTCGTTAAGTCATCGTTAGTCGTTACATGTAAGTGTTGTTTTGAGACCTTTAAGTTAACGATCTGGTTAAATGTAATTGACCCATTGTTATTACACTTAAATGAGATGTTAAATTGTTATGTTAACATGTTAACATGGTGTATTATCATATCTAATATCATATATATATATATATATATATATATATATATATATATATATATATATATATATATATATATATATATATATATGTGAAATACTATTACAACGATAATCGTTATATATACGTATATTGTTTCGAAATCTCTAAGTTAGTAGTCTCATCTTATATATATAACCCATTATTATTATACTCAATGAGATACTTAAATATCATTTAATCAAATCATAAATATATATATATCCAAATATATATTCATTTAATTAATTATTACGATATATGATGTCCGTGAATCGTCAGACAGACTGGGTGGCCAAACGTTTGTATAAAATTCATTCCAAATAACCAGGTCTTAATGAGTTTGATTGCTTAACATGTTGGAAACCTTAATTATGTAAATATTAATCTTCTATATTTTAGCGGAAAAATCCGGGTCGTTACATTACACACCCGTTAAATTAAATTCCGTCCCGAAATTTAGAATAGTACCTAGTTAACGTGCGATATCGGAAAACAAATGTGGGTACTTCAGCTTCATTTGGTCTTCTCGTTCCCAAGTGAATTCAGGTCCTCTACGAGCATTCCATCGAACCTAAACGATTGATATCTTACTTTGTTTGAGTCGTTTGACCTCACGATCCATAATTTCGACGGGTTCTTCGACGAAATTTAGTTTCTCATCAATTTTAATCTCATCTAAAGGAATAATGAGATCTTCGGTAGCTAGGCATTTCTTCAGGTTTGAAACATGAAAGGTGTTATAAATCTTTTCTAATTGTGGAGGTAGATCAAGTCGATAGGCCACCGGCCCAATGCGTTTTTCAATCTTGAATGGCCCAATGTATCTTGGGCTCAATTTCCCCCGCTTTCCAAAACGAATAACACCTTTCCAAGGTGATACCTTAAGCATAACCATATCACCCTCCTCAAACTCTAAAGGTTTTCTCCTAACATCTGCATAACTCTTTTGTCGACTCCGGGCTGTTTTCAATCGTTGCTGAATCTGAATGATTTTATCGGTGGTTTCTTGGATAATTTCTGGACCTGTAATCTGTTTATCCCCCACGTCACTCCAACAAATCGGAGACCTGCACTTCCTACCATACAGTGCCTCGAATGGTGCTGCCTCAATACTAGAATGATAGCTGTTGTTGTAGGAAAACTCAGCTAATGGTAGATGTCGATCCCAACTGCTTCCAAAATCAATAACACATGCTCATAGCATGTCTTCGAGTGTCTGAATCGTCCTTTCACTCTTGCCATCAGTTTGTGGATGATAGGCAGTACTTAAATCTAGACGAGTTCCCAACACTTCGTGTAATGCCTGCCAGAATCTGGAAGTAAATCTGCTATCACGATCAGAGATAATAGAGATTGGTATACCATGTCTAGAAACAACTTCTTTCAGGTATAATCGTGCTAATTTCTTTATACCATCCTCTTATTTTATTGGCAGAAAGTGTGATGACTTAGTAAGACGATCGACTATTACCCAAATCATATCATAACCACCTGCGGTTCTCGGTAACTTAGCAATGAAATCCATGGTAATGTTTTCCCATTTCCATTCTAGGATTTCAGGTTGTTGGAGTAGACCTGATGGTTTCTGATGCTCAACTTTGACTTTAGAACAAGTCAAACATGCTCCTACATATGTGGCTATATCGGCCTTCATTCCTGGCCACCAAAAGTTTCTCTTGAGGTCTTGGTACATTTTCCCCGCTCCGGGATGTATTGAATATCTGGTTTTATGTGCTTCATCTAGTACCACTTTCCTCAAATCCCCATTCCTTGGTACCTAAATTCTTTCAGCTAAATACCTGGTTCCGTCTTCCCGAATATTAAGCTGTTTTTCTAATCCTTTGGGTATTTCCCTTCCAAAAACTCCTTCCTTCAAAACCTCCCGTTGTGCCTCTTTTGTTTGAATAGTAAGATTAGTATGAATAATCATGTTCATAGCTTTTAATCGAATAGGTTCTCTTTCCTTTCGACTCAAGACATCGGCTACCACATTTGCTTTCCCCGGGTGGTAACGGATTTCACAATCATAATCATTTAATAGCTCAACCCATCTACGCTGCCTCATGTTTAGTTGCTTTTGATTTAAAATATGTTGGAGACTTTTGTGGTTGGTGTATACGATAAACTTGACCCCATATAGGTAACGTCTCCACATCTTTAATGCAAAAACAATGGCGCCCAATTCCAGATCGTGTGTGGTGTAGTTTTGTTCATGAATTTTGAGTTGTCGAGAAGCATACGCAATCACCTTCTTCCGTTGCATAAGAACACACCCAAAACCCATTCTTGATGCATCGCAGTAGATAACAAAATCTTCCACTCTGTCAGGTAACGATAAAATAGGTGCCGTAGTCAACTTGTTTTTCAACAATTGGAAGAAACCCTCTTGTTCGGAAGTCCATTCATACTTTTTCCCCTTATGTGTCAATGCGGTTAAAGGTTTGGCTACTTGGGAGAAATCTTGAATAAACCTCCTATAGTAACCGGCTAAACCCAAAAATTGACGTATTTGTGTTGGAGTTTTCGGGGTCTCCCAATTTTTGATGGCTTCAATCTTGGCGGGATCAACTTTGATTCCATTACTACTGACTACATGGCCAAGAAATTGTACTTCATTTAACCAAAAAGCACATTTAGAGAACTTAGCATAAAGTTGTTCTTTTCTTAACAACTCTAACACAAGTCTCAAGTGTTGTTCGTGTTCTTGGTTTTTCTTCGAATAGATAAGGATGTCATCAATAAAGACAATAACAAACTTATCTAAATATGGACTACATACTCGGTGCATGAGGTTCATGAAAACTGCGGGTGCATTGGTTAAACCGAATGGCATAACCATGAATTTGTAGTGGCCATAACGAGTTCTGAAGGCTGTTTTCGGTATATCGGCTTCTTTAACCCTCAGTTGATGATAACCCGACCTTAGGTCGATTTTGGAGTATACGCTCGAACCTTGGAGTTGATCGAATAGGTCTTCGATTCGGGGTAAAGGGTATCGGTTTTTGATGGTTACTTTGTTCAGCTCACGGTAATCGATACACATGCGAAAAGACCCATCTTTCTTTTTAACGAACAAAATTGGAGCTCCCCATGGTGATGTACTTGGTCGGATGAAACCACATTCTAATAATTCTTGTAGCTGCCTTTGCAATTCTTTCATTTCGGTGGGCGCAAGTCTATATGGAGCACGAGCTATTGGTGTGGCTCCTGGTACAAGATCTATTTGGAATTCAACGGATCAGTGTGGAGGTAGTCTCGGTAATTCGTCTGGAAACACCTCAGGAAATTCCCTTGCAACGGGAACGTCATTGATTTTCTTTTCTTCTTTTTCAACCTTCTCAACGTGTGCTATTACGACATAGCAACCTTTTCTTATTAGTTTGCACGCCTTCAAACTACTAATAAGATTTAATTTGGCATTACCCTTTTCTCCGTACACCATTAAGGGTAATCCGTCTTCTCTCGGAATGTGAATCACCTTCTCATGAAACAATTTCGGCTTTCACCTTGGACATCCAGTCCATTCCAATAATTATGTCGAAGCTTCCCAATTCCACCGGTATTAAATCAATTGCAAACGTTTCGCTAACTAAACTAATTTTCTGATTTCGGCAAATTTTATCAACCTTAATTAGTTTACCATTTGCTACTTCAACTATACACTTTTTATCCAAAGGCGTTAACGGGCAATTTAATTTGGCACAAAATTCTCTACTCATATAACTTTTATCGGCACCCGAATCAAATAAAACATAAGCAGGTGTATTGTTGATAAGAAACGTACCCGTAACAAGCTCCGTGTCTTCCTGTGCTTTCTCCCCATTAATATTAAAGGCTCTCCCACGGCCTTGGCTATTTCCATTCCGGCACTGGTTTTTGGTATGGCCCAGTTTTCCACATCCATAGCAAACAACGCCGTTATTATTTGTTCCAGCATTATTTGCTCCTCTGTTTCTATTTGGTCCGTAGACTTCACACTTTGCCGCAATATGGCCATTCCTGTTGCACCTGGTACATAACTCTCTATAAAACCACTCCGGATGAAACATATCACACCTTGGGCATATAGTTCTTTGCTTTTTGTTGTCATCGTTGTTGTTGTTGTTGTTGTTGTTAGGGTTATTGTTGTTGAGACAGTTGTTGTTGTTATTGTTAGGATTGGGGTTGTTGTTGTTGTAGTTTTGATTGTGGTTGTTGTTGTTGTTGTTGCAATTGTTATTGGAACAGTTGTTGCGGTTATTGTTGCGGTTGTTGTTGCGATTATTGTTGTTGTTGGGGTGGTTGCGATTGTTGTTGTTGTAGTTGTTGTTTTGATTGTTGTTGTTGTTGTACCGATTGTTGTTGTTGTACTGGTGACCCTGATCACTGCTTTCCTCCCACTTTCTCTTTCCCTGTTTCATTATGGCCTCCTCGGCCACCTCTTTCTTTATCCTTCCTGTAATTTGGCCTATCAATTTGTGGGCTATACGGCTCGCTTTCTGCATTGTTGTAGGGTCGTTAACACCTACATGCTCTTGGATTCATTCTGGCAACCCTTTTATGAATGCTTCAATTTTTGCTTCTTCGTCCTCAAATGCTCCAGGACACATTAAAGCCAGTTCATTGAAACGTCGCTCGTAGGTAGTGATGTCTAACCCTTGGGTTGTCAGTGCTTTAAGCTCTGCCTTAAGCTTGTTGATTTCGGTTCTGGGATGGTACTCTTCCTTCATCATGTGCTTGAAAGCGGACCATGGAAGTGCGTAGGCGGTATTCTGTCCTACGTAATCCATGTAGGTATTCCACCATGTCAAAGCAGTACCCCTAAAAGTATGTGTGGCATACTTAACTTTATCCTCTTCTGCACAGTTGCTGATTGCGAACACGGCTTCAACCTTCTCTGTCCACCGCTTTAGTCCAACGGGTCCTTCGGTTCCTTCAAACTCATTGGGTTTGCAGGCCATAAAAGCTTTGTAGGAACATCCTACCCAGTTGCCATTGTTTCCTCCACTGCTAGAACCCGATTGGTTATTGTTGTTCATTGTATTCACCACTGCAGCCATATTTGCAGCGAAAGCTTGAAGTTCTTCTGTGTTCAATTGTTGTTGTCTAGTAGCTGGAGGAGCCATTTCCTTCAAAAATAGCCGAATAAGTTAATCATATAGAATTTTTAGAAGTAGCCAAAAAGTATTTTGTAGCTTAATATGAACTTATTATTATAAAAGCCTTTTCTTCATATTAGCGTTTTATAACTGTAATAATGTTCATACTTAACAGCTAACACACAAATCAACTACTAAAATTCTAATATGAAAAATTATGGTAAGTTATTACGTTACTACGTAATAATAAGTTGTAATAATAATAATAATAATAATAAACCTTCCATGCTTATTTTTATTATTATACAATCATAAGGAAAATTACATTGCAGATTTTCTTACAAACTTAAACACACAATATAATACATATTATACAATGCATGGAATATAGGGTAGTCATTGATAGTTTAAGAACGACGAGGTTTCTTAGATGTTGACGTTGTTTCTTTCTCGGTCAAACGTTTGGATCTTCGTTTGGATAGTTCTTTTTCTAATTCCTCCCAATTGGTTCTTTCGAATAATTGCTTGGGAACAAAACCACCAGTCCTTATACGAGCGGTCATTTTATAAACTGGTTTCTTAGATGGTTTAGGTGGATGGTCACAAACATTTTGGGTCATAATAGGTTCATCGGGTTTGGGATCGGGTATAACAGCCAAAGATTTTCCCAAATCACGTTGTGGTTCGGTAATTCCCACAACTTCTTCAGGATCCTCTTCTTCGGGTTCCTCCTCTGGATCTTCTTCTGGATCCTCTTCTGGAACCTCTTCTGGAAATTGTGAATCTTCCCAATTTTCCCAACAATTTTTCTCTTTAATGGTAGTACCAAAAATTAACTTTTCCGTTGGTTCATAAGTCGTATGCTTTGACTCAGCCTCCGAATCACTTGATAAGTAGATGAAATCTGAATCACTAGAGATGCTTAAATGATCGGATGAAATCATCTATCACATAATAGCAGGCACGTTAAGGGAATGATATATCTTATAATATTTATATGTTAATAATCTTATGTTTCCAACAATTATATTAACCAATCATTTTTAAAACAATTACGGTCGAAGTCCAGACTCACTAATGCATCAAAAATCAGTTAGACACATTAATGAAAAATTTTCTAATTCTCTAAGACCAACGCTCTGATACCAACTGAAATGCCCCGTTCATATTAATTATAAACGTTTCATATTAATTGATTTCTTTGCGAGGTTTTGACCTCTATATGAGACGTTTTTCAAATCTTGCATTCGTTTTTAAAAACAACTATAACCTTTATTATTGAATAAAGGTCTTCATGACATAATTTAGATTATCTATCAAAGACAATCTCCTCAAATAGATAAGTTTTTACACAACCCATTACAATATGATCAAATATATTACAACAAACACTCCGAATGCAAGTTTAAACAATATAAACAATTATGCCGACTCCAAATCTTGACCTTGGGTTGACATACGATAGCGAAAGCTTTCTAATAATCACCTGAGAATAAACATGCTTAAAAAATCAACAAAATTGTTGGTGAGTCATAGGTTAAATTTCTATATAATAATCATAACATTTAATAAGCCACAATATTTCATTTAATTAAATGCGCAGGATCATTACAACTGCAAAAATCATTTATATGATGAGTCGCCTGGTAATCGATCTTAACATAGAGCGCTTAAGATATCGGGCATCATACATTCCACTATTCAAATGTATGACAAGAACCCTTCGAAGTACTAAAGCATTTCCACTATTCGAAAATGGGGGTGGTTGGTGCCCGTAGATCTACCTTTTGGATTCGCATCAATTAGTGTTTTTCACTAATTCTTAGGTTACCAAGCATAATAATAATAAGTACAGATATCCGGTATAACAAAACAATCGTAGAATGTTGTTTCATGAACTTGTGTTTATTTTGTAAAACATTTATAAATTTGCATGTATTCTCATCCCAAAATAATTTAGATAGTAAAAATGGGACTATAACTCACTTGTGATGATTTCTGAATAGATGGCAATAAAACTTGGCCTTTGACAAATTTCACGAACCTAATAATAATACTCTTGTGTCAAGATATATATATATATATATATATATATATATATATATATATATATATATATATATATATATAATATTCCATATTTATGATAGTTATGATAATTTTTAATTGTCCATTGTTGGTAGTCCAATAGTCCAATAATATATATATATATAAATATAAATGCGTATATTGTGTTAGAATTCACTAACACTATAATATATTGTCTTAATATAATAAGACACATAATATGTATATTGTCTGAAGCAATCCGTGACCCATTGTCTCAGACTCGATCACAACTCAAAGTATATATATTTTTGGAATCAACCTCAACCCTGTATAGCGAACTCCAACATTACAGCATATAGAGTGTCTATGGTTGTTCCAAATAATATATATACATGGGTCGATATGATATGTCAAAACTTTGTATATGGATCCACGGTGATCAAGTCATATATATATGGTGCCTTACAATCTTTATTAAGACTATAATATATTATCGTAGAACTTAATCACGACTATTATAAATTGTATTTCCATAAGCTCGGGAACAAGACATGTATAAATACATGTAGGATACAAGGTAAGTTAGCTAGGATAAGGTTAGCATCCATTTTTATTAATCAAAACCATAGCAAAAAAGAAGCAAAAATATCTAATTTTGTTTTACCCATAATTTCTTCATTACAAATCCGTTTTGAGTGATTCGACTTGCCATGGTTTTGTATTGAACTGTTATTTATTAATCTGAACAGAAAAAGTATATGTTTATAGTCAAAAATATATCTTAGGTGTCAAATACCAGAAGATAGTCATATCAGTCGTAAGAACGACATCTTGATGACTCTTTTGAAAAAAACATACTTCCATTTAGAGTTTAACCATGGATTTTAGATATATTTCATATCCATATAAAATAAGATTTATAAGATTTTTCACCAAAGGAAATCTTTTAATTCAAAGTTTAATATATGTTTTTAAAATTAAACCCAAAACAGCCCCCGTTTGATTAAGACGGCGTTTATTCGATTTTAAGGTGTTCTTCGTGTTTAAAAGTTTTATATCCTTATTTTATCTTGACATACAGTCATAATACATGTGTTGAAGTATTTTAAAAGTCAAGTTAGAAGGATTAAGTTTATTTGCAAACAATTTTAGAAATAATCTAAACTATGTTCTTGTTGTTATTAGTTATAACTCAAAATAAGATAGCTATATGAATATGAATCAAATTAAATTATGAATAAGGTTACTACCTCAAGTTACTTGGATAAAGCTACTGGAAAAGATAGAAAATAATCTTGAAATCAAAAGTATCTTTGATGGCTTGGAAACTCTTGAAGTATGAACATGGAATGAACAAAAGTTCGAATAAGAATTATATCTTGAATTAAGATAGTTATAAGTATATAAACTGAAGCAAAGGTTATATATGATTCTTACCTTGATTAAAAGATGAAAAGCTACTGGAAAAGAAGTATAATTCTTGATCCTAAAGAGTGGTGGAGTTGGATTGAAAGGTTGGAAGTAAACTAGTAAAATTGAAAGTATTTGTGAAGTGTTTTTGAAGAGTTCTTCCTATGATGATTATAACTTGATACTTGAAGTAATTTTTGATGAAGATGATGATTAGCTACTGGAAAAATTCGTTCATAGGTGTGTGTGTTTGTGTTGAGAGAGAATTAGAAAGGAAAATTGGAAGTGAAATGGAGTGGGTGGTGAGTGGTAAAGGTGAGTGGGGTTAAAAAGGAGTTCTTGTTTTTGTTTCCTTTCTCATAAGTCATGATATTTGTCTAATGATAGTTCCCACATGTTTGATGACTCATTAAGGGCTGCTAAGAGCTGATCATTGAAGTGTATATACCAATAGTAAATACATCTAGAAGCTGTGTATTGTACAGGTACGAATACAGGTGCATACGAGTAGAATTGTTGATGAAACTGAACGAGAATGTAATTGTAAGTATTTTTGATAAGTAGAAGTATTTTGATATGTGTCTTGAAGTCTTTCAAAAATGTACTAATACATCTTAAAACACTACATGTATATACATTTTAACGGAGTCGCTAAGTCATCGTTAGTCGTTACATGTAAGTGTTGTTTTGAAACCTTTAAGTTAACGATCTCATTTAATGTTGTAAACCCATTGTTTATTATATCTAATGAGATTGTAAATTATTACATTATCATGATATTATGATGTATGAATATATCTTAATATGATATATATACATTAAAATTTTGTTTCAACGATAATCGTTACATATATGCCTCGTTTCAAAATTCTTAAGTTAGTAGTCTTGTTTTACATATGTAGTTCATTGTTAACATACTTAATGATATATATAATTATCATTTTATCATGTTAAATATAGTGTAACAATATCTTAATATGATTCATATGTATTTAGTAAGACGTTGTAATAACGATAATCGTTATATATATCGTTTCGAGTTTCTTAACTTAGTAGTCTCATTTTTATGTATATAACTCATTGTTAATATACTTATGGAGATACTTACTTATCATACTTATGGAGATACTTACTTATCATAATCTCATGTTAATTATATCCATATATATCGTCATGTCATTTTTACAAGTTTTAACGTTCGTGAATCGCCGGTCACCTTGGGTGGTCAATTGTCTACACGAAACTCATTTCAATTAATCCAGTCTTAATAAGTTTGATTGCTTAGCATGTTGGAAACATATAAAGATTAAGTTTAAATTTGGTCGGAATTTTCTGGGTCGTCACAAGTACAATGTAACCACAACACCATCGGAGTCAAATATCAAGCTAGTAGATATGAAAGAGGCACCTAACATCGCGTCACGTAGACTCCATCACCAACATACATCGACATCAAATACTCGATCTTTAGAGTTTTAAACCACCCGTTGAACCCCATGGTTCATCAACTTCAACAAGAAAGCAAATACGCTCTTAACAACCGAACACCAAAGCTCATTTCATGGCTTGGTAGAAACATTTCCCAACACTAAGGAATGCTTGGTTGCACCAAGTCTTACGCCCTTGGTCCATCAATCAAAACATCACCGTAGGGTAATCCCATTAGGAACGTCACCCTTAACAATATTATGCACAACACAAGGCATTTAACAAACCCGAACTCACCAGCACATAATAAATAATCAAAGGACATATTTACTAAAATGAAACGTACCTTAACGTCTCCTTTCCGCACCCGTCCCTGCTAACTCGAGACACTCCGACTTACGATGTCCTTCCTCTTTGCAATTGAAACACACCTTGCCATCACCCTTTGGCACCGAACATTCTCAAGACTTGTGACCCCTCAAGCCACAATTGTAACACCTAGACGCACTAGAGTCCGATATACCCGTCCGTGTACCACCTGTGCTCACACTCGGACCCTTAGTCCTCTTACTTGGAGCACCATATGAAACAACCCTTCTCTCACTTGACGGTTCACCAATCTTTGATCGTGAATGCAATTCGAAACCCCTAGCCACGGTGAATAATTCCGCAAACGATTTCGCGTGACCTCTACTAATTTTGTTCTTCAAGTCATCATTCAAAGTTCGATAGAAATCCTCCATCAACAAACGATCATTCCCTAAATACTCTGGGCAAAAACGAGCCTTCGCCATAAAGGTCGTCTTGAGAGTATTCAAATCCATAGAACGTTGTTGCAAATTTCGCAACTCATTATGCAATTCCGACAAGTCGGCTGAAGTTCGGAACTCTTCGAAGAATTCCTTCTTGAACTCGTCCCACGATAACGCCATAAACGGTTCACCACCGACAAGATCAATCTTACCATCCAACCAATCCTTCGCCCTACCCCGCAACAAACTAGTAGCGAGTCTTGTCCTCTTCTCGGGAGGGCATTCAATAGTATGAAAACACCCTTCAACATCCGAGATCCAAGTTGTGCTTACCAAAGGATCCAGTTTCCCGTCATACATCGGAGGTTTAGTCCTCATGAAGCTCTTAAGACAATGCTCCATTTCACCACTATTTCTAAATTCGGAATACCTCCTATCCATTTCTTCTCAAAATGCACTTATTTGCTCCGCAACAGCGGCCGCAACTCTAGCGTTAAACTCAACGTCATTCGTCTCGATCTCATCTCGCATCGTCATTCTAAGGAATACAAAACGATTAGTCCACGAACGTTGTGAAGTGTTGGAAGTGTTCTTCCTATGATGAAAGGTTGGAAGTAAACTAGTAAAATTAAAAGTATTTGTGAAGTGTTCTTCCTATGATGATTATAACTTAATACTTGAAGTAATTTTTGATGAAGATGATGATTAGCTACTGGAAAAATTCATTCATAGGTGTGTTTGTGTGTTGAGAGAGAATTAGAAAGGAAAATTGGAAGTGAAATGGAGTGGGTGGTGAGTGGTGAAGGTGAGTGGGGTTAAAAAGGAGTTCTTGTTTTTGTTTCCTTTCTCATAAGTCATGCTAGTTGTCTAATGATGGTTCCCACATGTTTGATGAATCATTAAGGGCTGCTAAGAGCTGATCATTAAAGTGTATATACCAATAGTAAATACATCTAGAAGCTGTGTATTGTACGCGTACGAATACGGTTGCATACGAGTAGAATTGTTGATGAAACTGAACGAGAATGTAATTGTAAGTATTTTTGATAAGTAGAAGTATTTTGATATGTGTCTTGAAGTCTTTCAAAAATGTACTAATACATCTTAAAACACTACATGTATATACATTTTAACGGAGTCGTTAAGTCATCGTTACTCGTTACATGTAAGTGTTGTTTTGAGACCATTAAGTTAACGATCTTGTTAAATGTAATTGACCTATTGTTATTACACTTAAATGAGATGTTAAATTGTTATGTTAACATGTTAACATGGTGTATTATCATATCTAATATCATATATATATATATATATATATATATATATATATATATATATATATATATATATATATATATATATATATATATATATATGTGTGTGTGTGTGTGTGTGTGTGTGAAATACTATTACAATGATAATCGTTACATATACGTATATTGTTTCGAAATCTCTAAGTTAGTAGTCTCATCTTATATATATAACCCATTGTTATTATAATTAATGAGATACTTAAATATCATTTAATCAAATCATAAATATATATATCTAAATATATATTCCTTTAATTAATTATTACGATATATGACGTTCGTGAATCGTCAGACTGACTGGGTGGCCAAACGTTTGTATAAAATTCATTCCAAATAACAAGGTCTTAATGAGTTTGATTACTTAACATGTTGGAAACCTTAATTATGTAAATATTAATCTTCTATATTTTAGCGGAAAAATCCGGGTCGTTACAGTGAGTTATAGGTTTAAACCTACATAGTAATTCATAATAATAATAGACCACAAGATTTCATTTTATAAATGGCATACATAAATCATATGTATAAAAATCATTCATAAACACCTGGTAACCGACCTTAACAAGATGCATATAGAATATCCCCCAGTATACAGCGCACTGCTACTATACTATAAAATACCTCGAAGAACTAAAGTAGTCAAACCCTTTGACTGGAGCGTGTTAAAACCCATAGATATATCTTTAGGATTCGCGTCAATTAGTGGCAATTATAATAAACACTAATTCTTAGGTTACCAGAATAAAAGGGGGTGATATCCGGTGTAATCAATCAATCATAGAATGTAGTTTCCTGTACTTGTGTCTATTTCGAAACACATTTATAAAAATAGCATATATTCTCATCCAAAAAATAATTAGATAGTAAAAATGGGACTATAACTCACTTGTGATGATTTCCGAATAGATGGTAATAAGACTTGGCCTTTGACAAATTCACGAACTTAATAATAATATTCTTGTGTCAAGATATATATATATATATATATATATATATAATTAATATTCCATACTTATGATACTTGTGATAATTTTAATTGTCCATTGTTAGTAGTCCAACATTCGTAGTTCAACAGTCCAATAGTCCAACAGTATAAATATATATATAAATATAAATGCGTATATTGTGTTAGAATTTACTAACACTATAATATATTATCTTAATATAGTAAGACACATAATATGTATATTGTCTGAAGCAATCCGCGACCCATTGTATACATGTCTCAGACTCGATCACAACTCAAAGTATATATATTTTTGGAATCAACCTCAACCCTGTATAGCGAACTCAAGCATTACATCATATAGAGTGTCTATGGTTGTTCCAAATAATATATATATATATATATATATATATATATATATATATATATATATATATATATATATATATATATATATATATATATATATATATGCGTCGATATGATATGTCAAAACTTTGTATACGGATCCACGGTGATCAAGTCATATATATATATGGTGCCTTACGATCTTTATTAAGACTATAATATATTGTCGTAGAACTTAATCACGACTATTATAAATTATATTTCCATAAGTTTAGGAACAAGACATGTATAAATACATGTAGGATACAAGGTAAGTTAGCTAGGATAAGGTTAGCATCCATTTTTATTAATCAAAACTGTAGCTAAAAACAAGCAAAAATATCCAATTTTATTTTACCCATAATTTCTTCGTTACAAATCAGTTTTGAGTGATTCAAGTTGCTATAGTTTCATAGTGAACTTAAATTTATGAAATTAAATAGAAAAAGTATAAGTTTATAGTCAAAAATATAGGTTACAAATCACTCTTGAAAGAGGTAGTCATTTCCGTCGAAAGAACGACATCTTGATGACCATTTTGAAAAACATACTTCTACTTTGAGTTTAACCATGATTTTTGGATATAGTTTCATGTTCATAAGAAAAATTATTTTCCCAGAAGGACAACTTTTAAATCAAAGTTTATCATAGTTTTTAATTATCAAACCCAAAACAGCTCCCGGTTTCACTACGACGGCGTATGTCCGGTTTTAAGGTGTTCTTCGTATTTCCATGTTTTAAATCATTAAGTTAGCATATCATATAGATATAGAACATGTGTTTATTTGATTTTAAAAGTCAAGTTAGAAGGATTAACTTTATTTGCGAACAAGTTTAGAATTAACTAAACTATGTTCTAGTGATTACAAGTTTAAATCTTCGAATAAGATAGTTTTATATGTATGAATTGAATGATGTTATGAACATCATTACTACCTTAATTTTAGTAGGTAAAGCTACTGGAAATGAGAAAAATAGATCTAGCTTCAAAGGATCCTTGGATGGCTTGAAAGTTCTTGAAGTAGAATCATGATACAAAACAAGTTCAAGTAAGATTTTTACTCGAATTAAGATAGTTTATAGTTATACAAATTGAATCAAACCTTGAATATGAATATTACCTTGATTTAGAAAGATAACCTACTATAAATAACAAAATTTTCTTGATCTTAGATGATTGCTTGGAATGGATTAGGAAACTTGGAAGTAAACTTGTAAACTTGGAAGTGTTCTTGATGTGTTCTTGAGTAATTGTTTTTATGATGATTATAGATAATTACCAAAGATTGTATTTGATGATTTTTGCTGGAAAAATAGTAACTTAGACGTTCATGGAAGAGTGTGTGTGTTTTGAGAGAGAATTGGGAAGAAAATTGGAAGTGAAATGGAGTAGGTGGTGAGTGGGAATGATAAGTGGGGTTAAAAAGGAGTTCTTGTTTTTGTTTCCTTACTCATAAGTCATGCTAGTTGTCTAATGATGATTCCCACATGTCTTGATGACTCATTAAGGCTGCTAAGGAGCTGATCATTGAGTGTATATACCAATAGTATATACATCTAGAAGCTGTGTATTGTACGAGTACGAATACGGGTGCATACGAGTAGAATTGTTGATGAAAATGAATGAGAATGTAATTGTAAGCATTTTTGTTAAGTAAGAGTGTTTTGATATATGTCTTGAAGTCTTCCAAAAGTGTACTAATACATCTAAATACACTACATGTATATACATTTTAACTGAGTCGTTAAGTCATCGTTAGTCGTTACATGTAAGTGTTGTTTTGAAACCTTTAAGTTAACGATCTCATTTAATGTTGTTAACCCATTATTTATTATATCTAATGAGATGTTAAATTATTAAATTATCATGATATTATGATGTATGAATATATCTTAATATGATATATATACATTAAAATGTTGTTACAACGATAATCGTTACATATATGCCTCGTTTCAAAATTCTTAAGTTAGTAGTCTTGTTTTACATATGTAGTTCATTGTTAACATACTTAATGATATATATAATTATCATTTTATCATGTTAAATATAGTGTAATAATATCTTAATATGATACATATGTATTTAGTAAGACGTTGTAATAACGATAATCGTTATATATATCGTTTCGAGTTTCTTAACTTAGTAGTCTCATTTTTATGTACATAACTCATTGTTAATATACTTATGGAGATAATTACTTATCATAATCTCATGTTAACTATATGTATATCCATATATATATATCGTCATTTCATTTTTACAAGTTTTAACGTTCGTGAATCGCCGGTCAACTTGGGTGGTCAATTGTCTACACGAAACTCATTTCAATTAATCAAGTCTTAACAAGTTTGATTGATTAACATATTGAAAACATATAAAGATTAAGTTTAAATTTGGTCGGAAATTCCCGGGTCATCACAATTGTAACAACCCTGCTTTTTTCGTCACTTCCGTTAACTGTCCGTTAGTTGTTTTAACAGCGATTATTTGACTTTTTATGTGATTAAGTGTATTAAATGCATACGTGATCCTTGGTGGGTTATTTGAATTAATATGGGTTAATATTAATTGATAAATATATTTCGGATAAAGAAATACAATAAAAACGCAATGGTTTGAATAACTGCAAAAACTACTTTTCGAGTAACGAAACGCTCGGGTTTATTTTAATAATTATTCTAATAATTATTAACTTTTAAAAATATTTAATTTATTAGGTTTTTAATAAATTAAACGATTTGGTTGCGTTTTAACGACCGGTTAACGTTCCGGGAACTCGGTACGGTTAACGGCAACTAGAAACGAACCACACTTAGCGTTCTAGCAAGCCAAAGCATAATGTAATTTAATTTTAATAATTATATTATATAATTATTATGTTTTAAAAATAGTTTCAATTTATTAGAATTTATAAAGATTAAAAACGCGAGAAATTAACGTTTATCGATCCGGTTTGCGTTTTCGGCTAACGACACTTAATGGGTGGCCTTAGGAAACTTGTCTAGGAATATTTGTGAGCCCATGGACTCCCTTATGAGCCTCTTAGTCAAAATTCACACACACATGGGCATCCCTTGATCTAATTTTTTGGCCCACTTTTTAAATATATCCCTTAAATGAGTAAACCTAGCCTTTTATAAAAAAAAATATACGCATACATCCTCCCTCAAAATTTTGACCAGCTACTGATCTTACAACCCCACGATACCTTCATCTCATCTTATTCTTAATCATCATCATTTTCCCTCGATTTCTTGCCCGATCGTCAAATTGATTATGTATTTGTGACCTACGCTTCCTTCTCTACGCATACATGCCACCAATTTTGCTCTAGGGTATAAATCTTAAATCTCTATTTTTCTTATTTTCATCTTTTTGATACATAATAGGGTTGTACTAGTGTCTAGTGCTCAAGTCTTGATTTGTATACGTCTAACTCAGTTGTTAATTGACCGTATGTGGTACTTTTATATACCCACGAAATTGATCAGACCAAAACAGAAATTTTCATGCTAGATAATGTTAATATTTTTACACATTTGGATTGCTATCGAAAAATTATTAATTTTGCATATAGATAATGCGCGATTTCGATAAACGGTTGGCAAGATATGTGCAATTAGGGTTTTAATACAACTTCATTCTTAAATCTGATTCTTATGAGATATTTTGACATTCTACTGATCTTAACATGCTTATTATTGATTAGCTTTCGAAAAACTATTAAATTTGTGTTTAGATATTGTATGGTTTCGATTTACGGGTCGAAAGTTATGATTAAGACAGTTTCGGTATAGTTTATTGTGTAATCTGATTTTCTGGATTTGCATGAGTTAGAATAAGTTCATGAAATGTTTATAATTGTAATATTTGTGGAAAACTATTGAGTTTGCTCTTTTGAATCGCTTGATTTCATTTTGTATAGCTCAAGTTATGATCAATTGAATTATCATTGTGTTTTATACATTAAACTGAAATCTGGTATTGATTGGTGATGAATTGGCTTATGTATGTTATATGGATGGAAATATGATTTAAAAACACTCAAGTTAGACTAGGATATCATGTCATTTGGATTTGTAATGCTCCCGTTATGCTTAATTGAATGTACATGGTAAAACTGATTTGCTCGGTATCATAAAACTGACTTTTTAATTTATTTGAAATGAGATAATAATCAAGTCTTTGAATTTATGGAAAATTCATATGTTGTAGTTAATTTTTCATCTAGACCTTATGTTATTTGGATTTGTGAAGCTTGAGTAATATAATCAAAATGATGACCCGAATTCAGTCCAAACCTACAATGTATGCACCTATAGCTCTATAGCATGAGTTGTGGACCTTTTGAGACCTAGTACTTCTGGATATTGCATCTTTGTATGTTATGTGATATAAGTCTAGTTTATTTCAAACCTTGAAACCTTATACATTGTGCACACTAAGGCCATAGTTTTGGTGACTGATGAATTGAGCTGAAACAGAATGTCCAACTTGCTTGAATAAACTGTACCAATTGGCTAAACAAAAGTTGCTCATTTTTGGATATGTAGTAATTTTACTTGTCCTTGAACCATGGCCACTGATATAGCTTGATTTTCATGTCCCTAACTCCGGTTATAGCCATTACGAGATTGGTGCGCAGTCTGAAACTGATTCACTGAACCATAACTGCACCCATTCTGAAACCCGACTTGTAGACATCGTATGAGACCCTGGTTATGATTCTTGGAAATGTTTATATGTCTAGTTGAGATCTGGAGTTTTTCATACTACCATGTATTATGTGCTATGAGATATTGTGCATTGTTTGGAACTTGTACATGAACGTTATGCTAGACGATAAACTGTGATCGCATATTTGACAAATTATGATCTGAAACGTGTTAGTTGACTTAGGTTTGACATGTTTACCAACATCTGACATGAAACTAATGATGTTGACTTTAGTTGACCACCTTGCCCAAGTTTGACTTTTGGTTTGACTTTGGTTGACTTTTGTTGACTTGCATGAATTAGTTGACTATGTGTTGACTTTTACTTTGAAATGCATCGAGTAGAGCAATAGGACAACTTACTCTATGAAACCACTATGTTATATGAAAGGCCCCGTTAAGTACACTTAACGTCTCCGTCACTTGGTCCTACAGCTTAATCGAAACTCTATATGAATTTAATAAAACAACCTTGGATTCTTTATTTAAAAATGATTTCCTATAAAGGAAATCTACCAAAATATGTAAGTTTAGAAAAACCATACATAAATACTTAATCAAAATTTGACCAAAACAAAGTCAATAAACACCCACAATATAATGTATCAAAATAGAATGCAAGTTAACGTTTAACAAAAGCTGCCATCATAAATATGCAGACTCTCTAAGCACAACGGAAGCAATCAATCATTAATCTTGAGAATAAAACATGCGAGTAACTGTCAACAAAAATGTTGAGTGAATTATAGGTTTAATATTGCAAACAATATTTAATTTAAACCATATAAATTTATGTTTGAAAACATAAAGACTCATTTTGGACCACAAAATTATATGCTTGAAAACATATAAAAACGTTATTCCATTAACCCGTGAGCCACCTGGTAATCACTTAACCATTTTCATACCCTTACCAAACACAATATACACTGAACAAGTGTATATTCAAATAATTACGAAGTACTAATACATTCCGATTATAAATTGCTAGCGCGACTAGCGCGAAATGGGGTTGTCAAACTCGATAGATCTATCCATAGGATTCGCGTTCACCAGTAGAAACCAGTGATTACAATTACCAGATTAGGGAATATTTTCGTTCGACTCACAATGAATAATTTAAACCAATTTTTACTTGTGTCCAAAATATAAAATAAATTGCATGTATTCTCATCCCAAAAGATTTAAAATAGAAAAATGGGACTATAACTCACCTTAACGTAAATGAAGTAATAACACATAAACGTGAACCGCAGGAAGTAAAGTGATCAAGAATGATCACAACACCGACCTATAAATAAAGCATGTCGATATAAATAACTAACATAGGTCAAGTCTTAGTATGATAGCTATAGTACTTGTTGCAAGTAAACATAGAACAACACTCAGTATGCTTCGGTTTGATCAGGATAGCGTAAGAACACGTACTTTTTATTTTTAGAAAGTTTCTATTTTTGGCAGGTTTCCATTTCTGGAAAAATTCTATTTTTGGAAAGTTTCTATTTTAGGAAAGTTACCATATTTAGGAAGTTTCTATTTTTGGAAAGTTTTTAACTTAGGAAAGTTTTCTTAATTAGAAAGTCAACAAAAGTCAACTGAAAGTCAACTCAAAAGACAACTCAAAAGTCAATCTTGGTCAAACATAGTCAACATTAAATTTTAAAGTATAAGTTATAATAATATATATATATATATATATATATATATATATATATATATATATATATATATATATATATATATATAATTATGTCATAAATAAGTTTAATTAAATTAAATTGAATTAATAAAGTTAACATAAGTTTAAATGATATAATTAACATAATATAAGTATTTAATTTATGATAGGTATTATTAAAGTAAGTTATTACACGTAGTAAAATATGTTTGTATCACATATTTATTTGATAAAATAATATCTATAATGATAGTAAGTAAAAGTTGTATTATTTTGTAATAATAATTATTATTATAAAAATATCAATATTTATAATTACTAAGATGACATTATGATAAAACGATAATTCTAATTATGAAAACTTTAATATTTACGATAATTTTTAATATTATCTTTAATAATAATTCTATTTAAAATAATAATAATAATGATATTTTATAGTAACAATGACATTTCTATTAAAATTATAATTTTTGTTAAAATGATAGTTTTAATACTAACGATACTTTTAATAATAATAGTAATGATAAAAATAATAAGAACGATAATTTTATCTAAATCAATATCTTATAATATTTTAATTTCATCATGATACTCTTACTCATTATTTCCTAATCGTTTCGTTTAATAGCTTTTAATCGTCTTTTATATCGTGTTCATAATAATGATAATAATAGTAATCAAAATAATTAGGTGTTACAAATATTTGTTTTAATTACACTAATATTAATAATGATAGTTACTATAACATTATTAACGATAATACTAATAATTATCTTAATGATAATATAGTAATAATAATAATAACAATAACAATAACCATTTTTAAATAATGATATATATATATATATATATATATATATATATATATATATTAATAATGATAATAATAATAATAATAATAATAATAATAATAATAATAATAATAATAATAATAATAATAATTGGATAATAATAATAATACTAATTATAACTTTAACGATAATAACGATAGTAATAATAAAAAAAATAACAATTTTTAATGATAAATCCCTTTTATTGATAAAGATAATAATAATGATAATAATAAGATAAAACTAGAACGACGATAAAAACGACGATAATAATAATCATTTTTAATAAAAATATCGAAAATTCAATTGATTATAACTTCTAATCCATTCATCGAAACCATTCGATATCTAAAGGAAAAGTTCTTAATTTTTTGCTAGCTTTCCAAGGACATGCATATCTTATACCTTATCTCAACCGCAAGTGTAGCTAATTCAATATTCAACCTAACCTGTCTAAGGGCAATATCAAAAGTACAAACATGCATAATCCTAAATACTCGAGCACTAGTCAGGGATACACTATTAGTATGTAAAAGTTAAATTGTGAGTACTCACGTATCAATATTGAGATTCAATATTGCAGGAAAGGTACGTAGACGCAACGGAAATGATAAACACTATATTGACCTCACGAGCATACCCATGAACCATACTCAATCACCTCCATAGCTATAACCCATAATTTCCTTAATCCTATCCTACTCGAAAAACAATTTCGAAATCACTCGGACAGCACTCCGTCGTAATATTTTATGTATACTAATAATATCTTGAAATAATACGGAGTAAATATATATATGTAAATCGATTGAGAGAGTTTAGAGAAAAATATTTTCAAGTTTCTATGAAATAATGAAACCTATTGAATTCTATTTATAATAGATTTTTGAATTATTAAAGTGAATTATTAACGTATGAATTATTAAAGTGGATTATTAAAGTATGAATTATTAAAGTGAATTATTAAAGTATGAATTATTAAAGTGAATTATTAAAGTATGAATTATTAAAGTGAATTATTAAAGTTAAAGTAAAGTAAAAATAAAGTAAAGGTAAAGTTTAAGTATAGTAAAAGTATAAAACTATGTACGTATAATACGCGTATAAATATATATAATATTAATTTAAATCGTTATATATATATATGTATTTAATAAAATAAATTATAAATATCGTTATCTTTATCATACTAGTTAAGTAATGAGTTATCAAAAGTAGTTCTAGATATTTATAAAAGTTATATACGTTTTAATAATAAAGTTCTTTTTAAACTGAAAACGTTTTTGTACGTTTGAAACTAAATAGATCAATCGAGTCTTTATGAGATTTAATCTTCCACTATCCTTTGTCTAGTTCTCAATAATTGACAATTTGTTCTTATTTATAAATCACTTTACCATTTTCCGAATATTGTTAAAATGGAAAGATTTCTCAAATCAACGTGGGCCTTTCAACAGAGACTTGTAATCATAATTCAATATATCTGATAATTCAATCATTTGATCTTATCTTCTAATTCCATTGATAAATATTTTGAAACAGATACAATCATATAAAGTATTTAATCTAATATTTTGTTTACGTTACAAGTTATAATATATATACACATATACATATATAATCATATTCGTTTAATGGTTCATGAATCGTTGGAACTTGGTTGAGGTTGAATGAATGTATGAACATAGTTTAAAATTCTTGCAATTTAACTTAACAAATATTGCTTATCGTGTCGGAAACATATAAAGATCAAAGTTTAAATTTGGTTGGAAATTTCCGGGTTGTCACATCATCAACTGCGGGTTAAAGAAACTGATGTTCGCATTCTGTACCCGTTATGGTCACTATGAATTTCTTATTATGCCGTTCGAATTAACCAATGCACCTGCCGTGTTCATGGACCTCTAGAACCGTGTGTGTAGACCCTATCTTTATGATATTAAATGAACCCTATAAATTTTATTACTTAATATATATATATATATATAAAAGTCTATTTTATTACATAAATTTAATATAAAATTTTATTTATTAATAAATAAATTATATTATTACTCTAATAAATCTTTTAAAAATATTTAAAAATATAAAACGACGATATTTAAACTATATATTAATCATGTATAGATTTTTGGAAATTATTTTGAGTCAAATTTACTTTTGTTGACTTTTGCATATTAGTCTCGAGCATTAGGATTGTGGTACACTATGACTTGACCTAATTTGTTAGACAAATATTGACCAACACATAATTATATATAATTAATTTAGGTTCGTGAATCTGAGGCCAACCTTGCACTTGTTCAATGACGTTATATGTATTTTTACTACGAAATACAGTATGGTGAGTTTCATTTGCCTTTTTACCCTTTATATTTTTGGGACTGAGAATACATGCGCTTTTATAAATGTTTGATGAAATAGACACAAGTAATTGAAACTACATTCTATGGTTGAATTATCGAAATCGAATATGCCCCTTTTTATTAAAGTCTGGTAATCTAAGAATTAGGGAACAGACAATATATATATATATATATATATATATATATATATATATATATATATATATATATATATATACCTAATTGACGCGAATCCTAAAAATAGATCTATTGGGCCTAACAAACCCCATCCAAAGTACCGGATGCTTTAGTACTTCGAAATTTATATCATGTCCGAAGGAGGATCCCGGAATGATAGGGGATATTCTTATATGTATCTAGTTAATGTCGGTTACCAGGTGTTCACCATATGAATGATTATTTTTGTCTCTATGCATGGGACGTATATTTATGAGAACTGGAAATGAAATTCTTGTGGTCTATTAAAATGATGGAAATAAATGATTATGATAAACTAATGAACTCACCAACCTTTTGGTTGACACTTTAAAGCATGTTTATTCTCAGGTGTTAAAGAAATCTTCCGCTGTGCATTTGCTCATTTTAAAGATATTACTTGGAGTCTTTCATAGCATATTTCGAAGAACGTTGCATTCGAGTCATTGAGTTCATCAAAGATTATTATTAAATCAATTTATAGTTGGATAGTGGATATTATGAAATGGTATGCATGCCTGTCAATTTTCAATGTAAAGAAAGTTTATCTTTTAAAAATGAATGCAATGTTTGTAAAATGTATCATATAGAGGTCAAATATCTCGCAATGTAATCAACTATTGTGAATCGTTTATAATGTATATGAACGGGTCCTTTCAGTTGGTATCAGAGCGGTGGTCTTAGCGAACCATGTCTGCATTAGTGTGTCTAACTGATAAGTCGTTAGGATGCATTAGTGAGTCTGAACTTCGACCGTGTCTGCATGTCAAAAGTTTTGCTTATCATTTTTAGTCGGAAATCATCTGCTTATCATTCTTAGGAAATTACCTGCTTATCATTACTAGTCTAGACACGTCTTGCTACATTAATTGCATGAGTAGTGTATAGACAAAATTCATATCTTAGCGTAACTGCTAAATCATATCTTATCGTATCTGTTACTTTAAACTTTATCTGACATATCCCGCAAATTCCTCCGTAATCTATGAAATCTTTTGTTCTATATCTATGGATATTCTATGTAGTTAGAATACCATCCGATAACCGAAAATCATTTCATATCGAAAAATCCTTATTCAATCGTACGAAATGGAATTCATCATTAATTCAAGTTCCTCGGATTTCGAAATGGAATCCCACTCCAGCTCTGAAAGCAGTGTGACCGGAATGGATCAACCAATCAGCCATCATCTATTCTAGATGAATTGTGGATGGGTTCGTAGCCTCCTCAATCATTGGAGACAAGAAGAAGGTGATCCCTTCCATCCACCCCATTGCCCTCTTAACGAAGAACCTGAAGCACTTACCGGCGAACCAATCCGAAACACCATTTTCTCTCTCATTTCCAGAGTATCTCGTCACGATTATATACTACATCAAATTCTAGATTATATTTATCCGCTCGTCCGAACCGACAATCACCCCGGTATAATAGAAGAAGTCAACGAGCTTCGCGCTCGGGTAGTGGCTTTGGAGAATATGGTGCAAAGATTACAAACACCAGTAGCATAACCAGTACCACCATCATCAACGCCAACAGTACCATTACCACCTCCAACCACAACCGCGTCGTAAACCTCAACTTCACAATCTGTCCCACGAGCATCAACGTCATACGCACCATAGATACCAAGGAGTACCAACAACAATAATTGACGAAGTATTAATTCATAACTTCATTGGAGAAACATTCCACGGCGATTATGCAATCTCTAAAGTCTTAGAGATTATCTAATCTAGCCCTAACCATAAATCAGTTAAACGAACCAAAATGATAGAAGGAAGAGTAGAAACCCTGACAAAAATGGTGTGTGATTAACAAGCTAAACTTGCTTTACCAACAACATCAACAGTACCGTCAGCGTTACCAGCATCGTCAGTACAGTCAACATCCGAATCAACAACACCGATAACATCACAAACTCCGTCAGTTCAAGAATCACTGTGGACATCATTACCAATCAATAACGTGTTTATTGTATCAACGAGTTATGAAGAATTAACTCATTCCCTCTGAAGAAATTATATGTATATTATATATATATATATATATATATATATATATATATATATATATATATATATATATATTTTGAAATAAATCTTTCCGTGCTAAGCTATTATGTGTGAATCTTAACTACTCGGTTAATTCATATTACAAATATGCAATAATGTACGTCCTTCGGCCCAACTTAACCAGCGTTAACTACAATCTCTGTCGCAATTCAACAAATTCCAATTCATAATAAATCAAGTATATATTTGATTTTACACTTTCATCATCGATGTACCCGAAACTTTTCAGATAACATCATTCGTACTTTGCGAAATTCACAAAAATTCCACGAACCGAACATCATACATCAACAAATAACGAAGTATTGATTCATAATTTCAATGTCATTAAAGAAATACTGCGTAAAAGTTATGTACTTTTTAAAGCCTTTAGTGATTATTCAATTCTAGTTTCAACCGTAAATCAAATGAGTTTAATTTAACATTAACTCATTAAATCTATGTTACATCTGAAGAAAATATACATATATATATTTTCATAAAGACTGTAATAAAATTCTTTTGTACGTGAATTTTTTTTAACGGGTAGGTAATACCCGAGAGATATATAAATTCACAATTAATATGTTACATTCTTCGAATCTGATTCAGCAAATCATCCATTATACTCCCTACTTTCACAACAATATACATTCTTTTATAGAAATCAAAACAACCATACTCATTCAAAATTTAATTACATATTCTGATTTTGAAATCTCAAAATTCAACTTGAGATATGACCAAAATCATCACTCTTAGATCCTTACATCTTTCACAAGCTATATTTTGACTTCAAAACTGTGTTAGAACATCAAATGTATGTTAACGATTACAATCTGTGTTCAAACCCTTCAAAAATTTCTGAAAACACTTCGAATGATGAGCAATCGAGCTGATAATCCAACCACATGTTACCCACAGTTATGTACCCGAAAAACTCTTGAAACCAAAGTAAAAGTTTAAACAACATATCCGCGTCAGATTCTTTGGCATTTATTAGCAAAAATAACTTTGCGACTCCTATTCAAAGTAGCCAGTTTTGTCACAGCTCCAGCAAGTCAACTTCGACTTTTTCAGTCAGACTAACCTTATTATAACCTTGAGATATACACCATCGTTACCAGGGAACCTTTAACATTCCACCACATTATTAGCAGATGTACCAACAACTTCATTACCCTTTGACTTTAGCCTCTCCAAAAAGTCATTATAATTACTCATTGAAACCCCATCATTTACTCATTCGCATCTTGTAATGAGAATTGCCATACGAATCATTGGGAATTAGCAATCAGTATTTTGAAATCTCGCAGGATGTCTACGCCAACAGTTATATGTGTATATATAACGTCTATCTTCTGGACTTAATTTGAATGTGAAGTTTCTGAAAAACACTCCGAACTACGAATTGGTTCTCCGAAAATAAAAAAAAAAATGCTGATGAAGCAGCAAAAACAATAAACGACTTTAAACGGTAAAAGCTGGATTATAATGATGAAGTGTGATGGCAAAGAGCAAAAAAAGAGAAGTTTTGGAACTGGAAAACGGATTGAGCAAAGTAGGAAGGAGGCTGTGGACAAATTTACAAAGACTGAACCTGACTTCAAAGGATCCAAATGATTCAGTACCTGTTGAAGTCATTAACGAATACCTTGCTCCTGACTCTAAACCCCTGCGGATAATATTCTTCATCATCCTCTGATATTAGAAATTCTAAAATATCATCATATCTTTCATTATAAATATCCTCCATATTTCTGAAGATATTTTCTTAATTTTTCTTATTTGAAATCATTTACCTCTTCGCGCTATCTGTATTACATCATAAAAGAAACTATTTTAGTTTCTAAATTCTGAAACATTCAAGTTTAAAATAGGAATATTTTGAAGTAATGTTGGGAACTGAAGCATGAATTAGTATAATATAATGACACTTGATCAATGTGATTATATTAAAGTAAGTCATGCTGAGTTTCTAAATGGAACGTAATGATTCACAGATCATAACATCATCATGTGCCATGTTATACGACTCTTGTATTCTATTTAACCTCTAAAATATCAAGAAAATATTTCTTGATGATTCGGCCTTTTCCAAGCTATTCTAGTAATTTGACAAGTCAAGATCGTGCCATCATAATTTCCTTCCTAGAACATTAACAATGTTCATTCCGAAATTCATATCTGTGAATTCTGGACCATTACAAGCGGTGCTTAATCACAAGAAGAAGAAACGAAAGGACAAAACTCCGAAATAGAAATTGGGGTATAAATTGTAGCAAATAAAAGAGAGCATTAACTATGAATGATAATGATTATAGAAGACAGAAGCAGAGACTTTGAAATATAAGGGAACATATAAATCCCAACGACAAACCAAAAATTATAAACCATATATATCGATGCATATAGCAATATAAAGACACGGGAGAACTAGAAACACTATAAACCCAAGAGTATAGTAGAAGTAAATAGATTCTTCCAGCGGTAGATGAAAAAGAAGAATGACCGATATGAAAGTTAGAAGTATATCGAGAATCAGAACTGGATGGAGCATATTGATGAATACTTTAAAATATGAGTTGAGGGGGAAAGAATAGAAGGTGATGAAACATGAATAGGAACTTAGAAATCAACAGATTTAACTCACACAATGGCGGAATAAGTGAATCAAACCCTCTAGTGAATAGGTTAAGTTTTTTTTTTGATTAATTTAGTCAAACCACAACTAAATCAAGTGTGATTAGATCAACACCTAGAGCTATTATTCACCACCTGGGTGATTTGGACTGAGAGAGAATCGGAGGAGCTCACTAGATCTGAGTGTGTGTAACAAATGAGAGGCTTAACCTAAAATGAAGAATATAAGACTTTATATACCCCTGCTATTGACTCACCCATACGATTCAATCATCACACGTACGAGTTGGCTTCATCAGCCGTACGGGTGATCACTCACTCGTGTCTTCTCATTTAGGTTGTAATTGTGACTTAGATCAGTATCAACCGTGCGTATGAGCCTGTCAGCCGTACTAGTGAGGCTTCACTCGTACGTCTGACTAAGTCTAACATATTCAAACATCTAAATCTTGTTTCTGCAGTTCCTGTAACCACATACAAACATGTATAGGATAATAACGAGCAATCATGGTGGCCTGTAAACTGTTGTACCTGCAATGGACGTGGGTAGATGTCTAGGGAGTTGCATAAAATGCATCAACAGAAGGTGTGAGTTGTAAGGAAATGAAGGAGGTGAATTTATAAGAAAATCTCCGACAGAATAATTAAAATGGACGATCGCATTTAAAGCGGATCCTAATTCCCTTGATTACCGGAGAGTCAAATCTTATTAAGAAGATTTTCTTCAAATCCCTTGAAATCTGGGAATCAATCATATCTACGTCAAATGATAAGATGAATCTACACTTACTCATTTCACTCTTCTATGTTAGCTTCATTCGTACTCTTCATATAAATGGATTGTTTATCCAAATTATTCGCTGATGATAAAACTCTAATTTTCAGCCCGTATGCATCATGAAAACATACTTATTATCATTCACGACCTTTCCACTCAAATTTCGGGACGAAATTTCTTTAACGGGTAGGTACTGTGACAACCCGGAAATTTCCAACCAAATTTAAACTTTGATCTTTATATGTTTCCGACACGATAAGCAATATTTGTTAAGTTAAATTGCAAGAATTTTAAACTATGTTCATACATTCATTCAACCTCGACCAAGTTCCAACGATTCACGAACCATTAAACGAATATGATTATATATGTATATGTGTATATATATTATAACTTGAAACGTAAACAAAATATTAGATTAAATACTTTATATGATTGTATCTGTTTCAAAATGTTTATCAATGGAATTAGAAGATAAGATCAAATGATTGAATTATCAGATATATTGAATTATGATTACAAGTCTCTGTTGAAAGGCCCACATTGATTTGAGAAATCTTTCCATTTTAACAATATTCGGAAAATGGTAAAGTGATTTATAAATAAGAACAAATTGTCAATCATTGAGAACTAGACAAAGGATAGTGGAAGATTGAATCTCATAAAGACTCGATTGATCTATTTAGTTTCAAACGTACAAAAACGTTTTCAGTTTAAAAAGAACTTTATTATTAAAACGTATATAACTTTTATAAATATCTAGAACCACTTTTGATAACTCATTACTTAACTAGTATGATAAAGATAACGATATTTATAATTTATTTTATTAAATATATATATATATAACGATTTAAATTAATATTATATATATTTATACGCGTATTATATGTACATAGTTTTATACTTTTACTATACTTAAACTTTACCTTTACTTTATTTTTACTTTACTTTAACTTTAATAATTCACTTTAATAATTCATACTTTAATAATTCACTTTAATAATTCATACTTTAATAATTCACTTTAATAATTCATACTTTAATAATCCACTTTAATAATTCATACGTTAATAATTCACTTTAATAATTCAAAAATCTATTATAAATAGAATTCAATAGGTTTCATTATTTCATAGAAACTTGAAAATATTTTTCTCTAAACTCTCTCAATCGATTTACATATATATATTTACTCCGTATTATTTCAAGATATTATTAGTATACATAAAATATTACGACGGAGTGCTGTCCGAGTGATTTCGAAATTGTTTTTCGAGTAGGATAGGATTAAGGAAATTATGGGTTATAGCTATGGAGGTGATTGAGTATGGTTCATGGGTATGCTCGTGAGGTCAATATAGTGTTTATCATTTCCGTTGCGTCTACGTACCTTTCCTGCAATATTGAATCTCAATATTGATACGTGAGTACTCACAATTTAACTTTTACATACTAATAGTGTATCCCTGACTAGTGCTCGAGTATTTAGGATTATGCATGTTTGTACTTTTGATATTGCCCTTAGACAGGTTAGGTTGAATATTGAATTAGCTACACTTGCGGTTGAGATAAGGTATAAGATATGCATGTCCTTGGAAAGCTAGCAAAAAATTAAGAACTTTTCCTTTAGATATCGAATGGTTTCGATGAACGGATTAGAAGTTATAATCAATTGAATTTTCGATATTTTTATTAAAAATGATTATTATTATCATCGTTTTTATCGTCGTTCTAGTTTTATCTTATTATTATCATTATTATTATCTTTATCAATAAAAGGGATTTATCATTAAAAATTGTTATTTTTTTTATTATTACTATCGTTATTATCGTTAAAGTTATAATTAGTATTATTATTATTATCCAATTATTATTATTATTATTAGTATTATTATTATTATTATCATTATTAATATATATATATATATATATATCATTATTTAAAAATGGTTATTGTTATTGTTATTATTATTATTACTATATTATCATTAAGATAATTATTAGTATTATCGTTAATAATGTTATAGTAACTATCATTATTAATATTAGTGTAATTAAAACAAATATTTGTAACACCTAATTATTTTGATTACTATTATTATCATTATTATGAACACGATATAAAAGACGATTAAAAGCTATTAAACGAAACGATTAGGAAATAATGAGTAAGAGTATCATGATGAAATTAAAATATTATAAGATATTGATTTAGATAAAATTATCGTTCTTATTATTTTTATCATTACTATTATTATTAAAAGTATCGTTAGTATTAAAACTATCATTTTAACAAAAATTATCATTTTAATAGAAATGTCATTGTTACTATAAAATATCATTATTATTATTATTTTAAATAGAATTATTATTAAAGATAATATTAAAAATTATCGCAAATATTAAAGTTATCATAATTAGAATTATCGTTTTATCATAATGTCATCTTAGTAATTATAAATATCGATATTTTTATAATAATTATTATTATTACAAAATAATACAACTTTTACTTACTATCATTATAGATATTATTTTATCAAATAAATATGTGATACAAACATATTTTACTATGTGTAATAACTTACTTTAATAATACCTATCATATTATCTTTATGATATTAAATGAACCCTATAAATTTTATTACTTAATATATATATATAAAAGTCTATTTTATTAAATAAATTTAATATAAAATTTTATTTATTAATAAATAAATTATATTATTACTCTAATAAATCTTTTAAAAATATTTAAAAATATAAAATGACGATATTTAAACTATATATTAATCATGTATAGATTTTTGGAAATTATTTTGAGTCAAATTTACTTTTGTTTACTTTTGTATATTAGTCTCGAGCATTAGGATTGTGGTACACTATGACTTGACCTAATTTGTTAGACAAATATTGACCAACACATAATTATATATAATTAATTTAGGTTCGTGAATCTGAGGCCAACCTTGCACTTGTTCAATGACGTTATATGTATTTTTACTACGAAATACAGTATGGTGAGTTTCATTTGCCTTTTTACCCTTTATATTTTTGGGACTGAGAATACATGCGCTTTTATAAATGTTTGATGAAATAGACACAAGTAATTGAAACTACATTCTATGGTTGAATTATCGAAATCGAATATGCCCCTTTTTATTAAAGTCTGGTAATCTAAGAATTAGGGAACAGACACCCTAATTGACGCGAATCCTAAAGATAGATCTATTGGGCCTAACAAACCCCATCCAAAGTACCGGATGCTTTAGTACTTCGAAATTTATATCATGTCCGAAGGAGTATCCCAGAATGATAGGGGATATTCTTATATGTATCTAGTTAATGTCGGTTACCAGGTGTTTACCATATGAATGATTATTTTTGTCTCTATGCATGGGACGTATATTTATGAGAACTGGAAATGAAATTCTTGTGGTCTATTAAAATGATGGAAATAAATGATTATGATAAACTAATGAACTCACCAACCTTTTGCTTGACACTTTAAAACATGTTTATTCTCAGGTGTTAAAGAAATCTTTCGCTGTTCATTTGCTCATTTTAAAGATATTACTTGGAGTCTTTCATAGCATATTTCGAAGAACGTTGCATTCGAGTCATTGAGTTCATCAAAGATTATTATTAAATCAATTTATAGTTGGATAGTGGATATTATGAAATGGTATGCATGCCTGTCAATTTTCAATGTAAAGAAAGTTTATCTTTTAAAAATGAATGCAATGTTTGTAAAATGTATCATATAGAGGTCAAATACCTCTCAATGTAATCAACTATTGTGAATCGTTTATAATGTATATGAACGGGTCCTTTCAGATGATAATCAGAATGAAGATCGATGTTAGAATAAACGGACGAACCTTGAAGTTGATCGAACAGATCATCAATTCTCAGAAGAGGGTAACAATTCTGAATAGTAATCTTGTTCAACTGGAGATAATCAATACACAATCGGAACGAACCATCTTTCTTTTTAACGAACAGAACAGGAGCTCCCCAAGGGGACGAACTGGGACAAATGAAACCTTTGTCTAACAACTCACGGAGTTGACTAGACAATTCTTGAAGTTCGGAAGGAGCAAGTCTATAAGGAGCACGTGCTACAAGATCAGCATCGGGTACAAGATCAAATTGAAATTCTACTGCGCGATGCAGCGGAATCCAGGTAAATCCTCGGGAAATACCTCGGGAAAATCTCTAACGACATGTAACCGATGATCTCAAAGTTTATCCATGTGGAAGTTTGTGTGAGAAGGTAAATATCCAGCACACAATATTGTAAACGAGAGGATGCAAGTCCTAACATGAGATTAGGCAATGCGAACTAACGGGTCTGAGCAATGATTGGTTGGTGCAGCTAATGCTCTTAGCACCAAGGCAAAATGAAGTATCATGAGATCTTTAAGAAGTGATTCATGACTCAAAGGTCACAACTTCTCATATTTGCACAATAAATTGTGCGATGCTTAACCTTAGGTAGCATAATGAAAATTATATAAGCGCTACCCTTGATCATATTGAGTGTGTGAAGAATCACATAGTACCAAGGTAAAGGTAGAAATACATATAAACTTCAGCCATTTCTGATCCAAGAAGATACGTCAGAATATTTTTTATTTCCTTTCTTTGTCATAGTAGTCTTCTGTTGTAATAAGGATGAATTTGGCTCATGCCACAGCCCGCAGGCAAATGGGGAAAATTTTAGATGGGGTGTCTGTGATGGCCCCATCAATACACTTAACGACTCCGTCACTTGGTCCCACAACTTGATCGAACTTTAAATGAATTTAATAAACAACATTGCATTCTTTTATTCAAAAGTTTCCCAAAAAGGAAATTTACCAAATATGTAGTTTAACAAACTCAACATATTAAATAACCAAAGTTGACATAAAACATTGTCAACCAAACACCCACAAGTTTAATAATCCAAAAAGAGAATGCAAGTTTAATGTTTCATAAATTGTTTAACAAAATCTGCCCAAATGCATGCAGACACTTCTAACACAGCGGAAGCACCAAACAAATCAAGTACATGTGAAAACATGCGAGTAAACTGTCAAAAAAAATGTTGAGTGAATTATAGGTTTAAATAAACGAATAAACTTTAGACCACAAGGTTTAAAATGTTAGAATACATAAAACATTATTCCATTATCTATGAGCCACCTGGTAACCACTTAACCCTTTATTTACCCTTGCCAAACACAATATATATACACTGAACAAGTGTATCTTCAAATAAATACGAAGTACTAATATATTTCGATTATAAATTGCTAGCGCGACTAGCTCGAAATGGGGTTGTCAAACCCGATAGATCTATCCATAGGATTCGCGTTCACCGGTAGAAACTAGTGATTACAGTTACCAGACTAGGGAATATTTTTGTTCAACTCATAACGAATAATTTAAATTTAATTGCCACTTGTGTCTAAACATAAAATAAAATGCATGTAATCACATCCTAAAAATATACTTTGAAAAGTATGAAAAACGGGACTATAACTCACCTTAAAGCAAACGAAGTAACCACACACAAAAAGCGAACAGCAAACGAAGTAAAGTGATCAGGAATGATCACAACGCCGACCTATAAATAAAGCAGGTCGATATAAATAACTAACTTAGATCAAAGTCTTAGTATGATAGCTATAGTACTTGTTGCAAGTAGACATAGAACAACACACAGTATGCTTCGGTTTGAACAGGACGGCATAAGGACACGTACTTTCTATTTTTAGAAAGTTTCTATTTTTAGCAGGTTTCCATTTTAGGAAAGTTTCTATTTTAGGAAAGTTTCCATTTTAGAAAAGTTTCTATTTTAGGAAAGTTTCTATTTTTGTAAAGTTTCTATTTTTCTAAAGTTTCTAAATTTAGAAAGTTTCCATATTTAGAAAGTTTCTATTTTTAGAAAGTTATTAAGTTAGGAAAGTTTCCTTAATTAGAAAGTCAACAAAAGTCAACTAAAAGTCAAAGCCAACAGAAAGTCAACTCAAAAGTCAACCTTGGTCAAACATTGTCAACATTAATTTTATAAGTATAAGTTATAATAATAATATAAGTTATAATGTTATTTAAAGTCATATATGTATAATTATGTCATAACATAAGTCTAATTAAATTAAAATGAATTATTAGAGTTAACATAAGTTTCATAAGTTTAAATGATATAATTAATATAACATAAGTATTTAATTAATTAATTAAATATCGGTCATAATATAAGTATTATTAATTAATAATAAATTTTAATCATATCATAAGTATTATTAATTAATAATGAATTATTAATCATATCATAAGTTTCTAATTATAATGATTAAATCATAAGTAATTAATAATTAAATTATAATTAAATAATAACTAAGCCTTATAATAATTAAATACTTATTTATCCTTATTATAAGTCTTATTATAATAATCTCATAACATAAGTTTAATACTTATCATAAGTATTTTTCATTAATAACAAATGTAGTATTAATCATAAGTTTAATTAAATGTTTAATTAAATCATAAGTAATTAATAAATGATATAATAAATATATATATATATATATCATAAGTCTTAAATTAAATTAATTACTTTTTGTATCATAAGTAATGAAAATCATTATTTATATAATAAGTCTTATTTAATAACCATAAGTTTCAATTAAAAGTTCATCGGGTCATAACTTGAGCCCCGGGTGTCGGTTTTCGGCGAGTCTTATATATATCTCTGCCTAACCAAATCACCCGACACATTAGTGCACTCAAGAACATCCCAAGAATAGCCACCAAGTCGTGACCATCAGCCATATAACAACTTGGAGCTTTAATCCGTTCAAAATCATGTTTTAGTTATAACGGGTGATCTGTGGCTCGGATTTTGATGACCCGAATATGAAAGTTCATCCAATCATCAATCCTAACACACTAGTACACCCTAAAGACTCCAAAAGTGGTCACAAAGTCGAACCAAACATGAAACAATTCGTTTTTACATTTTGATTTCAATAAAACACCATTTTAATCATAACTAGAGCTCCGAAAATCGAAATAACATGAATACGGAGTCTAAATTCAATGTATTGATGAGAGGAACATATCTAAACACTTTAATTTAACTTTTATATCAGTTATGTTTACAGAAAAGATCAAACAAACCGCTGTCCCAAAACAATCAAACCGAAAACATATATAATCGAGCATTTCTACGCATACTATCAACAATACAATAACATATAATCATCATACTATCATTATAACATATAAAAATAGTAAAATATATAAAAAATCAAAAAGCTAGGGTTAGAGTTTATACCCTAATCGAGAATTGAGTGATATGAACGTGTAGAGGAGAACGAGAGGAACGCGTTTATGCAAACAATAGAATGATCCAAGCAAAAAATGTTGATGAAATGATGGTGATAGTGGTGCTATGGCAACAGCTACAAAGGGAGGAAGAGGGAAAGAGAGCAAAAATAGAATTAGGTTTTTAGTAGTGATAAAATGATGAAATGAAAATGAAATGTAAAATGGAAAACAAAAGAGGTACACCCCTCCCCTTTGGTTCGGCCAAATGGGGTGTGGGGGTGGGCCCAATGGCCCACTTTGATGTTTTGGTAGAATCCTTGTGGCCCGAACGCTTGAACGAAACCCGAAACGCGAAAACACGACTACGCGATTGAAAATTCGGAGAGATAACAAATACGCGACGAAAAATATATATAAACACTATATATAAACATATGACATTAAAATATCATATTTAAAATAATTAAGACTTAAAAATCCCAAAAGATTGACCGTTGATTTGAAAACCGAAAAGATTCGCCGGATAGAAATCCGCGACACGTAGAAATGTATAACTTAAAATATGAATACAAATATTCACATAACACATAATATCTAATATATTATTACAAAAATAATAATATAGGTCATGAAAATGACGTGGCAGGAATAACAGTTAACGGTCGTTAAATAATTAACGGTAAAAGATAACGTAAAAAGTATGGTCGTGACAGTACCTTCTCGTTACGGAAATTTCGTCCCGAAATTTAAGCAGGTGCAGGGGTTGACTCAGCATCTGGGAACAAATGCGGGTACTTCTGCTTCATCTGATCTTTACGCTCCCATGTGAATTCGGGACCGTGTCTGGCATTCCATCTAACTCGGAAAATAGGAATTCTACTCTGCTTGAGAGTCTTAACCTCTCGATCCATAACTTCAACAGGTTCCTCAATAAAATGAAGTTGTTTATCAACATGAAGCTCCTCCAGAGGAATAGTTTCACCGGCCTCGGCCAAACACTTCTTCAAATTCGATATATGAAAAGCGTCATGAACATCACTGAGTTCTTGTGGCAAGCTCAAACGATAAGCCACGGGTCCAACTCTCTCAATAATCTCAAACGGTCTAACAAATCTAGGATTCAACTTTCCTCTCTTACCAAACTGTATCACGCCCTTCCAAGGTGATACTTTCAACATAACACAGTCACCGACCTGAAATTCAATATCTTTACTTCTCTTATTGGCATAGCTCTTTTTCCGACTCCTGGCGGTTCTCAATCTTTCCTTAATCTGTACGATCCTCTCGGTAGTCTCATGAATAATTTCCGGACCTGTGAGTTGAGCATCTCCAACCTCATTCCAGCAGATAGGAGACCTACACTTTATACCATACAGAGCTTCAAATGGTGCGGCTTTAATACTTGCATGATAACTGTTATTATAAGAAAATTCAGCTAGCGGAAAATATCTATCCCACCCATTACCAAAATCAATGATGCACGCTCATAACATGTCTTTCAACGTTTGAATGGTCTTTTCACTCTGACCATCTGTCTAAGGATGATAAGCGGTGCTCATATCTAACTTAGTTCCCAAAGCTTCCTGTAAGGATTGCCAAAACCTCGATATAAATAGACTGTCTCGGTCTGAAATAATAGATACAGGAACACCATGTCTGGAAACAATCTCCTTCAAATACAAACGAGTAAGCTTCTCCATCGAATCTGTTTCCTTAATCGGCAAAAAGTGAGCTGACTTTGTGAGTCGATCTACAATCACCCAAATGGTATCATAGCTACCCGCAACTCTCGGTAACTTTGTAATAAAATCTATCTTAATACCTTCCCACTTCCACTCAGGAATCTCAGGTTGCACCAAAAGTCCAGACGATTTTTGATGTTCAGCTTTAACCTTAGCACAAGTCAAACACTTTGCCACATACGTAGCCACATCAGTTTTCAAATTAGGCCACAAATATAGCTCCTTAAGATCATGATACATCTTTTCTGAACCAGGATGAATAGAGTACCTAGACTTATGAGCTTCATCTAAAACAAGTTGTCGCAGATCACCAAATTTTGGAACCCAAAGACGTCTCACAAAGTATCTAGTACCATCTGCTCGTACCTCAAACTTCTTAGCCATGCCTCTGACTTTCTCGTTCATAAAATTCTCCTCCTTTAAGGCTTCTTGTTGTGCCTCAAGAATCTGCCTTGTGAGGTTTGTCCGAATGGTCATATTCAAGGCTCTAAATGAAATGTCCCATTCTTATTGATTAAAAACGTTCCATATTAATTGATTTCGTTGCGAGGTTTTGACCTCTATATGAGACGTTTTTCAAAGACTGCATTCATTTTTAAAACAAACCATAACCTTTATTTCATAAATAAAGGTTTAAAAAGCTTTACGTAGATTATCAAATAATGATAATCTAAAATATCCTGTTTACACACGACCATTACATAATGGTTTACAATACAAATATGTTACATCGAAATCAGTTTCTTGAATGCAGTTTTTACACAATATCATACAAACATGGACTCCAAATCTTGTCCTTATTTTAGTATGCAACAGCGGAAGCTCTTAATATTCACCTGAGAATAAACATGCTTTAAACGTCAACAAAAATGTTGGTGAGTTATAGGTTTAACCTATATATATCAAATCGTAACAATAGACCACAAGATTTCATATTTCAATACACAACCCATACATAGAGATAAAAATCATTCATATGGTGAACACTTGGTAACCGACATTAACAAGATGCATATATAAGAATATCCCCATCATTCCGGGACACCCTTCGGATATGATATAAATTTCAAAGTACTAAAGCATCCGGTACTTTGGATGGGGTTTGTTAGGCCCAATAGATCTATCTTTAGGATTCGCGTCAATTAGGGTGTCTGTTCCCTAATTCTTAGATTACCAGACTTAATAAAAAGGGGCATATTCGATTTCGATAATTCAACCATAGAATGTAGTTTCACGTACTTGTGTCTATTTTGTAAATCATTTATAAAACCTGCATGTATTCTCATCCCAAAATATTAGATTTTAAAAGTGGGACTATAACTCACTTTCACAGATTTTTACTTCGTTGAGAAGTAAGACTTGGCCACTGCTGATTCACGAACCTATAACAATATATACATATATATTAAAGTATGTTCAAAATATATTTACAACACTTTTAATATATTTTGATGTTTTAAGTTTATTAAGTCAGCTGTCCTCGTTAGTAACCTACAACTAGTTGTCCACAGTTAGATGTACAGAAATAAATCGATAAATATTATCTTGAATCAATCCACGACCCAGTGTATACGTATCTCAGTATTGATCACAACTCAAACTATATATATTTTGGAATCAACCTCAACCCTGTATAGCTAACTCCAACATTCACATATAGAGTGTCTATGGTTGTTCCGAAATATATATAGATGTGTTGACATGATAGGTTGAAATATTGTATACGTGTCTATGGTATCTCAAGATTACATAATATACAATACAAGTTGATTAAGTTATGGTTGGAATAGATTTGTTACCAATTTTCACGTAGCTAAAATGAGAAAAATTATCCAATCTTGTTTTACCCATAACTTCTTCATTTTAAATCCGTTTTGAGTGAATCAAATTGCTATGGTTTCATATTGAACTCTATTTTATGAATCTAAACAGAAAAAGTATAGGTTTATAGTCGGAAAAATAAGTTACAAGTCGTTTTTGTAAAGGTAGTCATTTCAGTCGAAAGAACGACGTCTAGATGACCATTTTAGAAAACATACTTCCACTTTGAGTTTAACCATAATTTTTGGATATAGTTTCATGTTCATAATAAAAAACATTTTCTCAGAATAAAAACTTTTAAATCAAAGTTTATCATAGTTTTTAATTAACTAACCCAAAACAGCCCGCGGTGTTACTACGACGGCGTAAATCCGGTTTTACGGTGTTTTTCGTGTTTTCAGGTTTTAAATCATTAAGTTAGCATATCATATAGATATAGAACATGTGTTTAGTTAATTTTAAAAGTCAAGTTAGAAGGATTAACTTTTTTTTGCGAACAAGTTTAGAATTAACTAAACTATGTTCTAGTGATTACGAGTTTAAACCTTCGAATAAGATAGTTTTATATATATGAATCGAATGATGTTACGAACATCATTACTACCTCAAGTTTAGTAGGTAAACCTACTGGAAGTGACAAGAAATGATCTAGCTTCAAAGGATCTTGGATGGCTTGAAAGTTCTTGAAGTAGGATCATGACACAAAAACAAGTTCAAGTAAGATTTTTACTCGAATTAAGATAGTTTATAGTTATAGAAATTGAATCAAAGTTTGAATATGAATATTACCTTGAATAAGAAAGATAACCTATTGTATATAACAAAGGTTTCTTGATCTTAGATGATTACTTGGAATGGATTAGAAAGCTTGGAAGTAAATTAGTAAACTTGAAGGGATTTTTGAAGTGTTCTTGAAGTGTTCTTCCTATGATGATTATAGCTTGATTCTTGAAGTGATTTTTGATGAAGATGATGATTAACTACTGGAAAAATACGTTCATAATAGTGTGTATGTGTTGAGAGAGAATTAGAAAGAGAATTGGAAGTGAAATGGAGTGAATGATGAGTGGTAATTGGTGAGTGGTGAGTGGGGTTAAAAGGAGTTCTAGTTAGTTGACTAGCTCATGGTAGAAGTTAAAATTGATTAGTCATACATGACATAATCAAGAGTGGAATCCCATGCTAGTTCCAATTGGTATATAACCATAGTAAGTACGTTTTGAAGCTGTGTATAATACGGGTAAGAATACGACTAGAATTCTTGATGAAAGAAAAGAATGGGAAAGTAACTGTAACCATTTTCGTTAAGTATGAGTGTTTTAATATATGTCTTGAAGTCTTCCAAAAGTATTTTAATACATCTAAATACACTACATGTATATACATTTTAACTGAGTCGTTAAGTCATCGTTAGTCGTTACATGTAAGTGTTGTTTTGAAACCTTTAAGTTAACGATCTCAATTAATGTTGTTAACCCATTGTTTATTATATCTAATGAGATGTTAAATTATTATATTATCATGATATTATGATATATTAATATATCTTAATATGATATATATACATTTAAATGTCGTTACAACGATAATCGTTACATATATGTCTCGTTTCGAAATCCTTAAGTTAGTAGTCTTGTTTATATGTATATAACTCATTGTTAATATACTTATGGAGATACTTACTTATCATAATCTCATGTTAACCATATGTATATCCATATATATATATCGTCATGTCGTTTTTACAAGTTTTAACGTTCGTGAATTGCCGGTCAACTTGGGTGGTCAATTGTCTATATGAAACATATTTCAATTAATCAAGCCTTAACAAGTTTGATTGCTTAACATGTTGGAAACATTTAATCATGTAAATATCAATCTCAATTAATATATATAAACATGGAAAAGTTCGGGTCACTACAGTACCTACCCGTTAAATAAATTTCGTCCCGAAATTTTAAGCTGTTGAAGGTGTTGACGAATCTTCTGGAAATAGATGCGGGTATTTCTTCTTCATCTGATCTTCACGCTCCCAGGTGAACTCGGGTCCTCTACGAGCATTCCATCGAACCTTAACAATTGGTATCTTGTTTTGCTTAAGTCTTTTAACCTCACGATCCATTATTTCGACGGGTTCTTCGGTGAATTGGAGTTTTTCGTTGATTTGGATTTCATCTAATGGAATAGTGAGATCTTCTTTAGTAAAACATTTCTTCAAATTCGAGATGTGGAAAGTGTTATGTACAGCCGCGAGTTGTTGAGGTAACTCAAGTCGGTAAGCTACTGGTCCGACACGATCAATAATCTTGAATGGTCCAATATACCTTGGATTTAATTTCCCTCGTTTACCAAATCGAACAACGCCTTTCCAAGGTGCAACTTTAAGCATGACCATCTCTCCAATTTCAAATTCTATATCTTTTCTTTTAATGTCAGCGTAGCTCTTTTGTCGACTTTGGGCGGTTTTCAACCGTTGTTGAATTTGGATGATCTTCTCGGTAGTTTCTTGTATAATCTCCGGACTCGTAATCTGTCTATCCCCCACTTCACTCCGACAAATCGGAGACCTGCACTTTCTACCATAAAGTGCTTCAAACGGCGCCATCTCAATGCTTGAATGGTAGCTGTTGTTGTAGGAAAATTCTGCTAACGGTAGATGTCGATCCCAACTGTTTCTGAAATCAATAACACATGCTCGTAGCATGTCTTCAAGCGTTTGTATCGTCCTTTTGCTTTGCCCATCAGTTTGTGGATGATAGGCAGTACTCATGTCTAGACGAGTTCCTAATGCTTGCTGTAATGTCTGCCAGAATCTTGAAATAAATCTGCCATCCCTATCAGAGATAATAGAGATTGGTATTCCATGTCTGGAGACGACTTCCTTCAAATACAGTCGTGCTAACTTCTCCATCTTGTCATCTTCTCTTATTGGCAGGAAGTGTGCTGATTTGGTGAGACGATCAACTATTACCCAAATAGTATCAAAACCACTTGCAGTCCTTGGCAATTTAGTGATGAAATCCATGGTAATGTTTTCCCATTTCCATTCTGGGATTTCGGGTTGTTGAAGTAGACCTAATGGTTTTTGATGCTCAGCTTTGACCTTAGAACACGTCAAACATTCTCCTACGTATTTAGCAACATCGGCTTTCATACCCGGCCACCAAAAATGTTTCTTGAGATCCTTGTACATCTTCCCCGTTCCAGGATGTATTGAGTATCTGGTTTTATGAGATTCTCTAAGTACCATTTCTCTCATATCTCCAAATTTTGGTACCCAAATCCTTTCAGCCCTATACCGGGTTCCGTCTTCCCGAATATTAAGATGCTGCTCCGATCCTTTGGGTATTTCATCCTTTAAATTTCCTTCTTTTAAAACTCCTTGTTGCGCCTCCTTTATTTGAGTAGTAAGGTTATTATGAATCATTATATTCATAGATTTTACTCGAATGGGTTCTCTGTCCTTCCTGCTCAAGACATCGGCTACCACATTTGCCTTCCCCGGTTGGTAACGAATCTCAAAGTCGTAATCATTCAACAATTCAATCCACCTACGCTGCCTCATATTCAGTTGTTTCTGATTAAATATGTGTTGAAGACTTTTGTGGTCGGTATATATAATACTTTTGACCCCATATAAGTAGTGCCTCTAAGTCTTTAATGCAAAAACAATCGCGCCTAATTCCAAATCATGCGTCGTATAATTTTGCTTGTGAATCTTCAATTGTCTAGACGCATAAGCAATCACCTTCGTTCGTTGCATTAATACATAACCGAGACCTTGCTTTGATGCGTCACAATAAATCACAAAATCATCATTCCCTTCAGGCAATGACAATATAGGTGCCGTAGTTAGCTTTTTCTTCAATAACTGAAACGCTTTCTCTTGTTCATCCTTCCATTCAAATTTCTTCCCTTTATGCGTTAATGCAGTCAAGGGTTTTGCTATTCTGGAAAAGTCTTGGATGAACCTTCTGTAGTAACCAGCTAGTCCTAAAAACTGGCGTATGTGTTTCGGAGTTTTCGGGGTTTCCCACTTTTCAACAGTTTCTATCTTTGCCGGATCCACCTTAATACCTTTTTTGTTCACTATGTGACCGAGGAATTGAACTTCTTCCAACCAAAATGCACACTTTGAAAATTTAGCGTACAATTCTTCCTTCCTCAATACTTCTAACACCTTTCTCAAATGTTCACCGTGTTCTTGGTCATTCTTTGAGTAAATAAGTATGTCATCAATGAAAACAATGACAAACTTGTCAAGGTATGGTCCACACACTCGGTTCATAAGGTCCATGAACACAGCTGGTGCATTAGTTAAACCAAATGGCATGACCATAAACTCGTAATGACCGTAACGTGTTCTGAAAGCAGTCTTTGGAATATCATCTTCTTTCACCCGCATTTGATGATACCCGAAACGTAAGTCAATCTTTGAATAAACAGAAGAGCCTTGTAGTTGATCAAATAAGTCGTCGATTCTCGGTAGTGGGTAGCGGTTCTTGATGGTAAGTTTGTTCAACTCTCGGTAGTCGATACACAACCTGAATGTACCATCTTTCTTCTTGACAAACAAAACAGGAGCTCCCCACGGTGATGTGCTTGGTCGAATGAAACCATGCTCTAAAAGTTCTTGTAATTGGCTTTGCAGTTCTTTCATCTCGCTGGGTGAGAGTCTGTAAGGAGAACGAGCTATTGGTGCAGCTCCTGGTACAAGATCTATTTGAAATTCAACGGATCGATGTGGGGGTAATCCCGGTAATTCTTTCAGAAATACATCGGGAAATTCTTTTGCGACGGGAACATCATTGATGCTCTTTTCTTCAGTTTGTACTTTCTCGACGTGTGCTATAACAGCATAACAACCTTTTCTTATTAGTTTTTGTGCTTTCAAATTACTAATAAGATGTAGCTTCTTGTTGCCCTTTTCTCCGTACACCATTAAGGGTTTTCCTTTTTCTCGTATAATACGAATTGCATTTTTGTAACAAACGATCTCTGCTTTCACTTCTTTCAACCAGTCCATACCGATTATCACATCAAAACTCCCTAACTCTACTGGTATCAAGTCAATCTTAAATGTTTCACTAACCAGTTTAATTTCTCGATTCCGACATATATTATCTGCTGAAATTAATTTACCATTTGTTAATTCGAGTAAAAATTTACTATCCAAAGGCGTCAATGGACAACTTAATTTAGCACAAAAATCTCTACTCATATAGCTTCTATCCGCACCCGAATCAAATAAAACGTAAGCAGATTTATTGTCAATAAGAAACCTACCCGTAACAAGCTCCGGGTCTTCCTGTGCCTCTGCTGCATTAATATTGAAAACTCTTCCGCGGCCTTGTCCATTCGTGTTCTCCTGGTTCGGGTAATTTCTAATAATGTGGCCCGGTTTTCCACATTTATAACAAACTACATTGGCATAACTTGCTCCGACACTACTTGCTCCGCCATTACTTGTTCCGACACCATTTGTTCCTTTCGTTCTATTAACCCCTGGTCCGTAGACCTCACACTTCGCCGCGCTATGACCATTTCTTTTACACTTGTTGTAAAATTTGGTGCAGAACCCCGAATGATACTTTTCACACCTTTGGCATAGCTGCTTCTGATTGTTGTTGTTGTTGTTGTTGTTGCGGTTATTATTGTTGTTGGGATGATTGTTGTAGTTGCTGTTGTTGTTTTTGTTGTTGGGCCGTTTGTTGTAGTTGCGATTGATGTGGCGATTGTTGGGATAATTGTTGCGATTATTGTTGTAATTGCTGTTGTTGTTGTATTGGTGATTCTTATCATCGTTTTCTTCCCACTTTCTTTTGACTTGCTTCACATTGGCCTCTTCAACAGTCTGTTCTTTAATTCTTTCTTCAATCTGGTTCACTAGTTTGTGAGCCATTCTACATGCCTGTTGTATGGAGGCGGGCTCGTGTGAACTTATATCTTCTTGGATTCTTTCCGGTAATCCTTTCACAAACGCGTCGATCTTCTCTTCCTCATCTTCGAATGCTCCCGGACACAATAGGCACAATTCTGTGAATCGTCTTTCGTATGTGGCAATATCAAATCCTTGGGTTCGTAACCCTCTAAGTTCTGTCTTGAGCTTATTGACCTCGGTTCTGGGATGGTACTTCTCGTTCATCAAGTGCTTGACTGCTGACCACGGTAGTGCGTACGCATCGTCTTGTCCCACTTGCTCTAGATAGGTATTCCACCATGTTAACGCAGAACCTGTGAAGGTATGCGCAGCGTACTTTACTTTGTCCTCTTCAGTACACTTACTTATGGCAAACACCGATTCGACCTTCTCGGTCCACCGTTTCAATCCGATCGGTCCTTCGGTTCCATCAAATTCCAAAGGTTTGCAGGCAGTGAATTCTTTGTAGGTGCATCCTACACGATTTCCTGTACTGTTAGATCCAAGGTTATTGTTGGTATGTAGCGCAGCCTGTACTGCGGCTATGTTTGAAGCTAGAAAAGTACGGAATTCCTCTTCATTCATATTCACGGTGTGTCGAGTAGTCGGTGCCATTTCCTTCAAAATAGTCAAATGGAACAAGTTAATCATACAGAATATTAAGAGTAGTTAATAGTATTTCGTAGCATAATATGAACTCATTTATAAAAGCTTTTTCTTCATATTAGCATTTTATAAGTTTAAATTCGGGTAGTACCTACCCGTTAAGTTCATACTTAGTAGCTAATATACAATTCAACTACTACAATTCTATATGAAAAACTGATTATAATAATATTTCGCGTTCAAACTTTTACACAATATTTTACAAACTTACAATACCGCTTATTTTACATATAGCATGAAATATAGCACACAATAAATTTGATACAAGATGGTTGTGAAGATAATTCTAGCTAGTACACAAGTCGTTCAGCAAAGGCAATAAAGACACGTAATTCATACGTCCAGAAACAAGTCACGCATTCTGGTTTTACTAGGATTACTTCCCATCCTTGGTCTTGTGGAACATAACCGTTATGGCCGTTGATAAGACAGCGTGTTGTAACGTCGTCAAAGGGATGAGGGTTACGTAATGTCCAACAGTCCCGTAACAATCTAAAAACCTCATTTCTTACCCCAATTACCGACTCCGTCACTTGTGGGAACGTTTTGTTTAATAGTTGTAGCCCGATGTTCTTGTTCTCACTTTGGTGAGAAGCGAACATTACTAATCCGTAAGCATAACATGCTTCTTTATGTTGCATGTTAGCTGCTTTTTCTAAATCACGAAGTCCAATATTCGGATATATTGAGTCAAAATAATTTCTTAACCCATTGCGTAAAATAGCATTTCGGTTCCCCGCAATATATGCGTCAAAGTAAACACATCGTAACTTATGGATTTCCCAATGTGATATCCCCCATCTTTCGAATGAAAGCCTTTTATAAACCAAGGCATTCTTGGAACGTTCTTCGAATGTCTTACAAACTGATCTCGCCTTAAATAGTTGTGCCGAAGAACTCTGACCGACTCTAGACAAGATTTCATTAATCATGTCTCCGGGTAGGTCTCTTAAAATATTGGGTTGTCTATCCATTTTGTGTTTTTATACTGTAAAATAGACAAGAGTTAGATTCATAAAAAAATACTTATTAATACCAGCAATTTTTACATATATCATAAAGCATAAGCACACTATATTACATATATTACACCACACGAATACAACTATCTTATTCCGACTCGCTTGTTTCTTCTTCTTCGGTTTTGGTTCATTTTGCCAAGTTTCTAGGGATATATGATGTTCCCCTAATACGAGCCGTCGTTATCCACATTGGTTTAGAAAAACCTGGTGGTTTAGAGGTTCCCGGGTCATTGTTACAACTTAAGGACTTCGGGGGTTGACGATACATATAAAGTTCATCGAGGTTGGAATTAGATTTCTCTATTTTTATGCCCTTTCCCTTATTATTTTCTTTTGCCTTTTTAAATTCAGTTGGGGTAATTTCTATAACATCATCGGAATTCTCGTCAGAATCCAATTAATCGGAGAATTGGTAATCCTCCCAATATTTTGCTTCCTTAGCGGAAACACCATTGACCATAATTAACGTTGGTCGGTTAGTTGAGGATTTTTTTTTACTTAACCGTTTTATTATTTCCCCCACCGGTTCTATTTCTTCATCCGGTTCCGATTCTTCTTCCGGTTCCGATTCTTCTTCTGGTTCCGACTCTTCTTCTGGTTCCGACTCTTCTTCTGGTTCCGACTCTTCTTCTGGTTCCTCTTCGGGAACTTGTGAATCAGTCCACGAATCATTCCAATTTACATTTGACTCTTCATTATTATTAGGTGAGTCAATGGGACTTGTTCTAGAGGTAGACATCTATCACATAATATCAAACGCGTTAAGAGATTAATATATCACATAATATTCACATGTTAAAAATATATAGTTTCCAACAAAATTTGTTAAGCAATCATTTTTCAAGTAAACACGGTCGAAGTCCAGACTCACTAATGCATCCTAACAAACTCGATAAGACACACTAATGCAAAATTCTGGTTCTCTAAGACCAACGCTCGGATACCAACTGAAATTTCCGTTCTTATTGATTAAAAACGTTCCATATTAATTGATTTCGTTGCGAGGTTTTGACCTCTATATGAGACGTTTTTCAAAGACTGCATTCATTTTTAAAACAAACCATAACCTTTATTTCATAAATAAAGGTTTAAAAAGCTTTACGTAGATTATCAAATAATGATAATCTAAAATATCCTGTTTACACAAGACCATTACATAATGGTTTACAATACAAATATGTTACATCGAAATCAGTTTCTTGAATGCAGTTTTTACACAATATCATACAAACATGGACTCCAAATCTTGTCCTTATTTTAGTATGCAACAGCGGAAGCTCTTAATATTCACCTGAGAATAAACATGCTTTAAACGTCAACAAAAATGTTGGTGAGTTATAGGTTTAACCTATATATATCAAATCGTAACAATAGACCACAAGATTTCATATTTCAATACACATCCCATACATAGAGATAAAAATCATTCATATGGTGAACACCTGGTAACCGACATTAACAAGATGCATATATAAGAATATCCCCATCATTCCGGGACACCCTTCGGATATGATATAAATTTCAAAGTACTAAAGCATCCGGTACTTTGGATGGGGTTTGTTAGGCCCAATAGATCTATCTTTAGGATTCGCGTCAATTAGGGTGTCTGTTCCCTAATTCTTAGATTACCAGACTTAATAAAAAGGGGCATATTCGATTTCGATAATTCAACCATAGAATGTAGTTTCACGTACTTGTGTCTATTTTGTAAATCATTTATAAAACCTGCAAGTATTCTCATCCCAAAATATTAGATTTTAAAAGTGGGACTATAACTCACTTTCACAGATTTTTACTTCGTCAAGAAGTAAGACTTGGCCACTGCTGATTCACGAACCTATAACAATATATACATATATATTAAAGTATGTTCAAAATATATTTACAACACTTTTAATATATTTTGATGTTTTAAGTTTATTAAGTCAGCTGTCCTAGTTAGTAACCTACAACTAGTTGTCCACAGTTAGATGTACAAAAATAAATCGATAAATATTATCTTAAATCAATCCACGACCCAGTGTATACGCATCTCAGTATTGATCACAACTCAAACTATATATATTTTGAAATCAACCTCAACCCTGTATAGCTAACTCCAACATTCACATATAGAGTGTCTATGGTTGTTCCGAAATATACATAGATGTGTCGACATGATAGGTCGAAACATTGTATACGTGTCTATGGTATCTCAAGATTACATAATATACAATACAAGTTGATTAAGTTATGGTTGGAATAGATTTGTTACCAATTTTCACGTAGCTAAAATGAGAAAAATTATCCAATCTTGTTTTACCCATAACTTCTTCATTTTAAATCCGTTTTGAGTGAATCAAATTGCTATGGTTTCATATTGAACTCTATTTTATGAATCTAAACAGAAAAAGTATAGGTTTATAGTCGGAACAATAAGTTACAAGTCATTTTTGTAAAGGTAGTCATTTCAGTCGAAAGAACGACGTCTAGATGACCATTTTAGAAAACATACTTCCACTTTGAGTTTAACCATAATTTTTGGATATAGTTTCATGTTCATAATAAAAATCATTTTCTCAGAATAACAACTTTTAAATCAAAGTTTATCATAGTTTTTAATTAACTAACCCAAAACAGCCCGCGGTGTTACTACGACGGCGTAAATCCGGTTTTACGGTGTTTTTCGTGTTTCCAGGTTTTAAATCATTAAGTTAGCATATCATATAGATACAGAACATGTGTTTAGTTAATTTTAAAAGTCAAGTTAGAAGGATTAACTTTTGTTTGCGAACAAGTTTAGAATTAACTAAACTATGTTCTAGTGATTACGAGTTTAAACCTTCGAATAAGATAGTTTTATATATATGAATCGAATGATGTTACGAACATCATTACTACCTCAATTTTAGTAGGTAAACCTACTGGAAGTGACAAGAAATGATCTAGCTTCAAAGGATCTTGGATGGCTTGAAAGTTCTTGAAGTAGGATCATGACACAAAAACAAGTTCAAGTAAGATTTTTACTCGAATTAAGATAGTTTATAGTTATCGAAATTGAATCAAAGTTTGAATATGAATATTACCTTGAATAAGAAAGATAACCTACTGTATATAACAAAGGTTTCTTGATCTTAGATGATTACTTGGAATGGATTAGAAAGCTTGGAAGTAAATTAGTAAACTTGAAGGGATTTTTGAAGTGTTCTTGAAGTGTTCTTCCTATGATGATTATAGCTTGATTCTTGAAGTGATTTTTGATGAAGATGATGATTAACTACTGGAAAAATACGTTCATAATAGTGTGTGTGTGTTGAGAGAGAATTAGAAAGAGAATTGGAAGTGAAATGGAGTGAATGATGAGTGGTAATTGGTGAGTGGTGAGTGGGGTTAAAAGGAGTTCTAGTTAGTTGACTAGCTCATGGTAGAAGTTAAAATTGATTAGTCATACATGACATAATCAAGAGTGGAATCCCATGCTAGTTTCTAATGGTATATACCCATAGTAAGTACGTTTTGAAGCTGTGTATAATACGGGTAAGAATACGACTAGAATTCTTGATGAAAGAAAAGAATGGGAAAGTAACTGTAACCATTTTTGTTAAGTATGAGTGTTTTGATATATGTCTTGAAGTCTTCCAAAAGTATTTTAATACATCTAAATACACTACATGTATATACATTTTAACTGAGTCGTTAAGTCATCGTTAGTCGTTACATGTAAGTGTTGTTTTGAAACCTTTAAGTTAACGATCTCAATTAATGTTGTTAACCCATTGTTTATTATATCTAATGAGATGTTAAATTATTATATTATCATGATATTATGATATATTAATATATCTTAATATGATATATATACATTTAAATGTCGTTACAACGATAATCGTTACATATATGTCTCGTTTCGAAATCCTTAAGTTAGTAGTCTTGTTTATATGTATATAACTCATTGTTAATATACTTATGGAGATACTTACTTATCATAATCTCATGTTAACCATATGTATATCCATATATATATCGTCATGTTATTTTTACAAGTTTTAACGTTCGTGAATCGCCGGTCAACTTGGGTGGTCAATTATCTATATGAAACATATTTCAATTAATCAAGCCTTAACAAGTTTGATTGCTTAACATGTTGGAAACATTTAATCATGTAAATATCAATCTCAATTAATATATATAAACATGGAAAAGTTCGGGTCACTACACTAAACCTGTGAGGTTCAGCCCTTTCTTTATGACTTAACGCATCGGCCACAACAGTGGCCTTTCCCGGATGATATAAAAGTTCGCAATCATAATCATTCAACGTCTCAATTCATCTTTGTTGCCTCATATTCAACTGTTTTCGATCAAGGATATGTTGAAGACTTTTGTGATCAGTGTACACTGTACTTTTGACCCCATACAAATAATGTCTCCAAATCTTAAGCACAAACACAACATCTCCCAACTCTAAATCATGGGTTGTATAATTCTGCTCGTGAATCTTTAACTGACGTGACGCGTACGCAATAACTTTCTTTCGTTGCATCAAAACACAACCAAAGCCCTGACGCGAAGCATCACAATAAACGACAAAATCATCGTTACCCTCAGGTAGTGATAATATCGGAGCGGCAGTCAACTTCTTCTTCAAAGTTTGAAAAGCAGTCTCTTATTCATCCTTCCACTCATACTTCTTCCCCTTGAACGTTAAAGTAGTCAGAGGTTTTCTCTATACGAGAGAAATCTTGAATGAACCTTCTATAATAACCTGCCAACCCTAGAAACTGACGAATCTGGGTAGGAGTCTTCGGAATTTCCCACTTCTCAATTGCCTCAATCTTGGCAGGATCCACTTGTATTTCCTGTTTGCTAACAATATGTCTAAGGAATTGAACTTCTCTTAACCAGAAAGCACACTTAGAGAACTTAGCGTACAATTCTTCTTTCCTCAACAGATCAAGCACCAACTTCAGATGTTCTTCGTGCTATTCATCACTCTTCGAATAAATTAAGACGTCGTCGATGAAAACAATAACGAATTTGTCCAGATAGGGTCTACACACACGGTTCATGAGGTCCATAAACATATCAGGTGCGTTAGTCAATCCGAACGGCATAACAAGGAATTCGAAGTGACCATAATGGGTGCGAAAAGCGGTTTTCGGAACATCAGATTCTTTAACACGTAGTTGATGATAACCGGAACGAAGATCGATCTTAGAATAAACAGACGAACCTTGAAGCTGATCGAACAGATCATTAATTCTAGGAAGAGGGTAACGGTTTTTAACTGTAAGTTTGTTCAATTCATTATAATCAATGCACAAACGAAATGAACCATCTTTCTTCTTAACAAATAGAACAGGATCTACCCAAGGGGACGAACTAGCACGAATAAAACCTTTGTCTAACAACTCACAGAGTTAACTAGACAATTCTTGAAGTTTGGAAGGCGCAAGTCAGTAAGGGGCACGTGCTACAGGAGCAGCACCGGGAACAAGATCGATTTGAAATTCTACCGCGCGTTGCGGCGGAAGGCCAGGTAAATCTTCAAGAAACATCGGGAAAATCTCTAACAATATGAACATCACCAACGCTCTTCTCTTCTCTATCAGAATCCACAACATGGGCTAGAATAGCATGACAGCCTTTGCGAAGATGTTTATGAACTTTCAAACAGCTAATAAGATTTAACTGTCTGCATTTCTTATCCCTAAAAACTATCAGTGGCTCTCCAAACACATTAGTAATACGAATAGCTTTCTCATAACATACAATCTCAGCACGATTCGCAGACAACCAATCCATGCCAATAACAACGTCAAAACTGCCTAGGTCAATCGGTATCAAATCTACCTCAAAATCTCTACCAGCCAGATTAATGTTACATTTACGATACACAGTCTTAGCAGTAAGCACTTTACCATTAGCTATCTCTACAATGTAAGTACTGTCTAGAGGAGTTAACGGTGTTTTGGTTTTTGGACTTAATTTACTCGACACAAAACTCAAATCAACCCCTGAATAAAATAGTACATAAACTGATAAATCGTTGACCGAGAACGTACCCATAACAAGTTTTGGATCTTCCTCAGCATCCCTGGCATTAATGTTGAATGCTCTTCCACGTGCATTCTCAGTAGTCTTCTTGTTAGGGCAGGCATCACGGAAATGCCCTGACTTACCACATTCATAACAAACTCTCGGATTTCCACCATTTCTTAGCTTCCCATTATCATTACCACCATTGTTACCAATACTATTACTACCACCTGCAGCAGGAGTAGCAGTACCTGACATAACCACTGTGCAATCTTTAGCAATGTGTCCCTGCTTGGAACACCTCTTACAAGTAACCGTACAATAACCATCATGAGCCTTATAACATCGCGGACAAACACGCTGATTACGGTTATTCGAACCAGAAGTATCTTGTTTCTTCTGCTGACCTTGGTTCTGGTTGTGGTTGTTATCCCACCTCCTTTCCCATTATCAGCCTTTTTAACAACTTCCTCACTGGCATCAGTCGCAGCTGCCTTACCTCTCCTCAAAATTTTGTCATTAAGCTTATGTGCCATAGACATAGCAGCTTTAATAGTCTGGGGCTCATTAGACTCAACCCCATGTTCAATCTGCTCAGATAACCCATCAATATAAGCTTCAATTTTACGATCCTCATCAGCATAAGCATTAGGACACAACAATGTCAACTCAAAGAACCTTTGCTCATAGGCATCTAAATCGGTGCCCTTCATCTTTAAGTTCTTAAGCTCAGCCTCTAATTTCTTAAGTTTACCCCGGGGACGATAATGGGTGATCATTCTCTCTTTAAAATTATTCCAAGTCAAATCATACGCCGCATCATTACCCAAACTATTCACCAAGTTGTTCCACCAAGTTATTGCACTGTCTTTAAGAGTGAAACTTACGAAACTAACCTTATCCTCCTCTCGGACTCGGCTAACCCTAAAAATAGACTCAATCTTCTCAAACCAACGAGTAAGTCCAATGGGTCCTTCGGTGCCACTAAATTTTTGAGGATGACTTGCCATAAAAGTCTTGTGGGAGCATCCCACCTGATTGTTGTTATTCATAGTAGCATTAACATTAGCTGCCATAGCAGCTGCTATTCCCTCAGAGATAAGACATTGCATACGAGTTTCGTTGGACTCGCGGGGAGGCATGATCTTCAAAACAGAATAACACAACTGTTAGTACTAAGAATAATACCAGTGTTATAAAGGAATAGATCGAACACGAAAGATTAACTATTAAAATAATAGTCAATAGTAATAACATGGTAGTTATGATAGTTATAAAAATAGCCACCACATGCATACATATTTTATGATAAAAATCATACAACATACGTAGCACCTAACATACATGAACTATATTACGCATAATATAACATGCCAAGAGTCACAACATCAGAAATAAAATAAGATAATGATAACAGATGTCATAAAGAAATAACCATCCATACATAAATAAAAATATCCCATAACAAAATCCTCGGTAAAACACCGTACATCACCCAAAAATGAATGTATAAAAGGATAAATAGTCTATGAAATAAATAATCACTCATGAATCATCACATCACATCTGCTTGGAGTGGGTGTGATAAGCTGGGCCGGTATGGGGCTCACCAGAAGTCTCATAGTTCCTCAACTTTCCTGTCACCTCCTCCAACTCCGTCTGAAGGCCACGAACCATGCTCTCAAGAGCCTCGAACTTAGCGTTCACCTCCCGGTTATGCTTTCGGGTCTCGAACTCAACATCATGCTTGAAACTAACAAACCTATCCATATCAGCTCTAATCTCATCCATCACCTCAGTATGCGGCAAGACACGCATACAGTCGCTAAGAGCATCAATGCGAGTCTCATTCGTATATGCCCTAGTCATGTGAGTGATGGTAGCCATGTAGTAGTTAACAGGATCTCTTAGGCGAGGCTGTCGTGCACGACGAGCGGCAGACGGGGAAATGGAAACAGGAACGGAATTGTTGCTCGAAGCTGACATCTGCAAACATTAAAACCACAAACCACATACAAAATAGAAACACCATAAGCAATAACTTATAATTATTACTCATACGAAATGAAATGCATAATAATGTTATAACAAGGAAGGCCGGGCTGTAGACTAGACTCTAATGTACCCTAAAAACCACGGGTTGACCACATTATGACCGCCTAGTTCCCTACAACCAGAGCTTTGATACCAACTGTGATGGCCCCGTCAATACACTTAACGGCTCCGTCACTTGGTCCCACAGCTTGATCGAACTTTAAATGAATTTAATAAACAACATTGCATTCTTTTATTCAAAAGTTTCCCAAAAAGAAAATTTACCAAAATATGTAGTTTAACAAACTTAACATATTAAATAGCTAAAGTTGACATAAAACATTGTGAACCAAACACCCAAAAGTTTAATAATCCAAAAAGAGAATGCAAGTTTAATGTTTCATAAATTGTTTAACAAAATCTGCCCAAATGCATGCAGACACTTCTAACACAGCGGAAGCACCAAACAAATCAAGTACCTGTGAAAACATGCGAGTAAACTGTCAACAAAAATGTTGAGTGAATTATAGGTTTAAATAAACGAATAAACTTTAGACCACAAGATTTAAAATGTTAGAAAACATAAAACATTATTACATTATCAATGAGCCACCTGGTAACCACTTAACCCTTTATTTACCCTTGTCAAACACAATATATATACACTGAACAAGTGTATCTTCAAATAAATACGAAGTACTAATATATTCCGATTATAAATTGCTAGCGCGACTAGCTCGAAATGGGTTTGTCAAACCCGATAGATATATCCATAGGATTCGCGTTCACCGGTAGAAACTAGTGATTACAGTTACCAGACTAGGGAATATTTTTGTTCAACTCATAATGAATATTTTAAATTTAATTGCCACTTGTGTCTAAATGTAAAACAAAATGCATGTAATCACATCCCAAAAATATACTTTAAAAAGTATGAAAAACGGGACTATAACTCACCTTAAAGCAAACGAAGTAACCACACAAAAAAAGCGAACAACAAATGAAGTAAAGTGATCAGAAATGATCACAACACCGACCTATAAATAAATCAGGTCGATATAAATAACTAACTTAGGTCAAGTCTTAGTATGATAGCTATAGTACTTGTTGCAAGTAGACATAGAACAACACAGTATGCTTCGGTTTGAACATGACAACGTAAGGATATGTACTTTCTTTTTTAGAAAGTTTTTATTTTTAGAAGGTTTCCATTTTAGGAAAGTTTCTATTTTAGGAAAGTTCCCATTTTAGAAAAGTTTCTATTTTAGGAAAGTATCTATTTTTGGAAAGTTTCTATTTTTGGAAAGTTTCCAAATTTAGAAAGTTTCCATATTTACAAAGTTTCTATTTTTAGAAAGTTATTAAGTTAGGAAAGTTTCCTTAATTAGAAAGTCAACAAAAGTCAACTGAAAGTCGAAGCCAACCGAAAGTCAACTCAAAAGTCAACCTTGGTCACACATAGTCAACATTAAATTTATAAGTCTAAGTTATAATAATATATAAGTTATAATGTTATTTAAAGTCATATATGTATAATTATGTCATAACATAAGTCTAATTAAATTAAAATGAATTATTAAAGTTAACATAAGTTTAAATGATAAAATTAATATAACATAAGTATTTAATTAATTAATTAAATATTGGTCATAATATAAGTATTATAAATTAATAATAAATTTTAATCATATCATAAGTATTATTAATTAATAATGAATTATTAATCATATCATAAGTTTCTAATTATAATTATTAAATCTTAAGTATTTAATAATTAAATTATAATTAAATAATAACTAAGCCTTATAATAATTAAATAATTATTTAATCCTTATTATAAGTCTTATTATAATAATCTGATAACATAAGTTTAATACTTATCATAAGTATTTTTCATTAATAATAAAAGTATTATTAATCATAAGTTTAATTAAATGTTTAATTAAATCATAAGTAATTAATAAATGATATAATAAATAAATAAATATATGTATATATATATATATATATATATATATATATATATATATATATATATATATATATATATATATATATATATATATCATAAGTTTTTAATTAAATTAGTTACTTTTTATATCATAAGTAATGAAAATCATTATTTATATCAAAAGTCTTATTTAATAACCATGAGTTTCAATTAAAAGTTCATCGGGTCATAACTTGAGCCCCGGGTGTCAGTTTTCGGCGAGTCTTATATATATCTCCGCCAAACCAAACCACCCGACACATTAGTGCACTCAAAAACATCCCAAGAACATCCACCAAGTCGTGACCATCAGCCATATAACAACTTGGATATTTAATCTGTTCAAAATCATGTTTTAGTCATAACGGGTGATCTGTGGCTCGAATTTCGATGACCCGAACATGAAAGTTCATCCCATCATCAATCCTAATACATTAGTACACCCTAAAGACTCCAAAATTGGTCACAAAGTCGGACCAAACCTGAAACAATTCGTTTTTACATTTTGATTTCAATAAAACACCATTTTAATCATAACTAGAGCTCCGAAAATCGAAATAACATGAATCCGGAGTCTAAATTCAATGTCTTGATGAGAGGAACACATATAAACACTTTAATTTAACTTTTATATCAGTTATGTTTACAGAAAAGATCAAATAAACCGCTGTCCAAAATAATCAAACCGAAAACATATATAATCGAGCATTTCTACGCAAACTATCAACAATACAATAACATATAATCATCATACTATCATTATAACATATAAAAACAGTAAAATATATGAAAAATCAAAAATCTAGGGTTATGGTTTATACCCTAATCGAGAATTGAGTGATATGAACGTGTAGAGGAGAACGAGAGGAACGCGTTTATGCAAACAATAGAATGATCCAAGCAAAAATTGTTGATGAAATAATGGTGATGGTGGTGCTAGGGTGATAGCTACAAAGGGAGGAAGAGAGAAAGATAGCAAAAATAGAATTAGGTTTTTAGTAGTGATAAAATGATGAAATGAAAATGAAATGTAAAATGGAAAACAAAAGAGGTACACCCCTCCCCTTTGATTTGGCCAAATGGGGTGTGTGGGGGTGGGCCCCATGTCTCACTTTGATATTTTGGTAGAATCCTTGTGGCCCGAAAGCTCGAACGAAACCCAAAACGCGAAAACACGACTACGCGATTGAAAATTCGGAGAGATAACAAATACGCGACGAAACATATATATATATATATATATATATATATATATATATATATATATATATATATATATATATATATATATATATATATATATATATATATATATATATATATATATATATATATATATATATATATATATATATAAACACTATTTATAAACATATGACATTAAAATATCATATTTAAAATAATTAGGACTTAAAAATCCCAAAAGCTTGACTGTTGGTTTGAAAACCGAAAAGATTCGCCGGATAGAAATCCGCGACACATAGAAACGTATAACTTAAAATATGAATACAAATATTCACATAACACATAATAATTAATATATTATTACAAAAATAACAATATAGGTCATAGAAATGACGTGGTACGAATAACAATTAATGGTCGTTAAATAATTAACGGTAAAAGATAACGGAAAAAGTAGGGTCGTGACAGTGTCCCATCGTAGGTTTTCAATTCACAGTGAACGATTTTCAGTTGGGTGCAACATCATTACTCACATGATGCCGAGCAATCTGCTATTTAATAAACGCATGAGTGTGAAAACTTTCTTGAGCATATTAATCAAAAGATACACGTAGGTAGGTTCTATTCCTCAAAATATTATGCCCGTGAGATATTTACCATCTCAGCATAAGAACGAAATAGTAAGGTGTTTATAAGTTTGATGCTTGAGGGTTCAAATAAAATCCCTACAAGTGATTGTCGATTATCTCCGTTGAATTTTTAAATGTGGTCATGGAAATCATATGAACATCTACGCCAAAAGCGTAATAATAGATAACAAGATGCCCGCTTTTAGGAAATTTTGGGGGTGTCACTACCAGTCACATAAGAATATGTACCGTGCCTCCCAGCAAGGATATGGTGGTGAGTATCGAACTAACATTTTATTAAACATAGTGTAATAAGGTGAACCCCGATTCAACATATGATGATGAATCATCATGGGATAAGAGGTATGCCGTTTAACAAAAATGAATGCAAAGTTCACGGCTCCTCGATTCACAACCTTAACGGTACATGAGAGTCTGTAAATCTACTCATGAGCATGAGATAGATAGTTTGATTAAAACGAGTTCTTCGTATATCAACAAATAAGATAATGAGTACTTTCATTCCACATGTAATAACATTGGAACTTCTGAATGAGTAGTGTAGAAATTTTCTTTGACTTGCTTTCTATTCCTCATGTCACAATATTGGGATTTCTTTATGAATTACTGTAATATAATCCCGTTGGACAGGCGCCATTATATTTCACTAATTCATAGTTCCATTCCAATAGCGCTACACTGTAGTGACCCGAACTTTTCCATGTTTATATATATATTAAATAAAATTGTTATTTACATGATTAAGTGTTTCCAACATGTTAAGCAATCAAACTTGTTAAGACTTGATTAATTGAAATAGGTTTCATATAGACAATTGACCACCCAAGTTGACCGATGATTCACGAACGTTAAAACTTGTAAAAACTATATGATGGAATATATATGGATATATATATAGTTAACATGATATTATGATAAGTAAACATATCATTAAGTATATTAATAATGAACTACATATGTAAAAGCAAGACTACTAACTTAATGATTTTGAAACGAGACATATATGTAACGATTATCGTTGTAACGACATTTAATGTATATATATCATATTAAGAGATATTCATACATCATATTATCATGATAATATAATAATTTAAAATCTCATTTGATATTATAAATATTGGGTTAACAACATTTAACAAGATCGTTAACCTAAAGGTTTCAAAACAACACTTACATGTAACGACTAACGATGACTTAACGACTCAGTTAAAATGTATATACATGTAGTGTTTTAATATGTATTCATACAGTTTTGAAAGACTTCAAGACACTTATCAAAATACTTCTACTTAACAAAAATGCTTACAATTACATCCTCGTTCAGTTTCATCAACAATTCTACTCGTATGTACCCGTATTCGTACTCGTACAATACACAGCTTTTAGATGTATGTACTATTGGTATATACACTCCAATGATCAGCTCTTAGCAGCCCATGTGAGTCACCTAACACATGTGGGAATCATCATTTGGCAACTAGCATGAAATATCTCATAAAATTACAAAAATATGAGTAATCATTCATGACTTATTTACATGAAAACAAAATTACATATCCTTTATATCTAATCCATACACCAACGACCAAAAACACCTACAAACACTTTCATTCTTCAATTTTCTTCATCTAATTGATCTCTCTCAACTTCTATCTTCAAGTTCTAAGTGTTCTTCATAAATTCTACAAGTTCTAGTTTCATAAAATCAAGAATACTTCCAAGTTTGCTATCTTACTTCCAATCTTGTAGAGTGATCATCCAATCTCAAGAAATCTTTCTTATTTACAGTAAGATATCTTTCTAATACAAGGTAATACCTATATTCAAACTTTGATTCAATTTCTATAACTATAACAATCTTACTTCGAGTGGAAATCATACTTGAACTTGTTTTTCGTGTCATGATTCTGCTTCAAGAACTTTCAAGCCATCCAAGGATCCTTTAAAGCTAGATCCATTTTTCTTATTTCCAGTAGCTTTATCCAGAAAACTTGAGGTAGTAATGATGTTCATAACATCATTCGATTCATACATATAAAGCTATCTTATTCGAAGGTTTAAACTTGTAATCACTAGAACATAGTTTAGTTAATTCTAAAATTGTTCGCAAACAAAAGTTAATCCTTCTAACTTGACTTTTAAAATCAACTAAACACATGTTCTATATCTATATGATATGCTAACTTAATGATTTAAAACCTGGAAACATGAAGAACACTGTAAAACCGGACATACGCCGTCGTAGTAACACCGCGGGCTGTTTTAGGTTAGTTAATTAAAAACTATGATAAACTTTGATTTAAAAGTGGTTCTTCTGGAAAAATGATTTTTCTTATGAACATGAAACTATATCCAAAAATCATGGTTAAACTCAAAGTGGAAGTTTGTTTTCTAAAATGGTCATCTAGACGTCGTTCTTTCGACTGAAATGACGACCTTTACAAAAATGACTTATAACTTATATTTCCGATGATAAACCTATACTTTTTCCGTTTAGATTCATAAAATAGAGTTCAACATGAAACCATAGCAATTTGATTCACTCAAAACGGATTAGAAACGAAGAAATGGCGAGTAAAACAAGATTGATAAAAACTACTCATTTTACCTACGTGAAAGTTAGTAATAAATCTATTCCAACCATAACCTAATCAACTTATATTGTATATTATGTAATCTTGAGATACCATAGACACGTATACAATGTTTCGACCTATCATGTCGGCCCATCTATATATATATTGCGGAACAACCATAGACACTCTAGATGTGAATGTTGGAGTTAGCTATACAGGGTTGAGGTTGATTCCAAAATATATATATAGTTTGATTTTTGATCAATACTGAGATACGTATACACTGGGTCGTGGATTGATTCAAGATAATATATATCAATTTTTTTCTGTACATCTAACTTTGGACAACTAGTTGTAGGTTTCTAACGAGGACAGCTGACTTAATAAGCTTAAAACATCAAAATGCATTAAAAGTGTTGTAAATATATTTTGAATATACTTTGATATATATGTACATATTTGTTATAGGTTCGTGAATCGACCAGCGGCCAAGTCTTACTTCTCGACGAAGTTAAAATCTGTGAAAGTGAGTTATAGTCCCACTTTTAAAATCTAATATTTTGGGATGAGAATACATGCAGGTTTTATAAATGATTTACAAAATAGACACAAGTACGTGAAACTACATTCTATGGTTGAATTATCGAAATCGAATATGCCCCTTTTTATTAAGTCTGGTAATCTAAGAATTAGGGAACAGACACCCTAATTGACGCGAATCCTAAAGATAGATTGTAACGACCCTTGATTTTCCAACGTTTATTTATTAATAATTATTATTATTAATACGTGTGATTAAACGAATGTATGTTATTACGTTTACATGTTGCCATGTGTGATGACCCGGAAATTTCTGACCAAATTTAAACTTAATCTTTGTATGATTAACATTTCCGACACGATAAGCAAAGTCTGTAAAACTGAATCTCAAAATTTTTGAACTACTTTTATATATTTAAATACCCTTCGGTTGTTTTCGACGATTCGCGAACAATTATATGTAAATAGATACATATATACTATAACTTGAAAAGGTAACAATGTATTAATTATTTGATACCGTACATTAAACTTATTGGTTTAAATATCTATTTGAATATATATGATAAATTGAAATATTTATTATTAAAATTTATTTATAAATAACTTCCAATGTGTATTTAAAAATTGATTTATGTATATTAAAAAGATATATACATATATATAATTTCAAGTTATTTAGTAAACGATAGTAACATTCGTTTATTGATTCGATTGATATTTAGATAAGTTAACTAAAGCGTTTAAGATGAACCAGTAAAACACTAATTTACTACAGTATTTTCAAATTGCTACAGTACCCAAAATGCTACAGTGTTTTCGAAAATCACTATTTGCTACAATGAAATTGCTACAGTAAAAATTGACTTTGCTACAGTGAATTGCTACAGTAAAAAATGACTTGCTACAGTAACTTTGCTACAGTGTATAGTTTATGGATGATTTAAGACTATATTTTGACAAAGGTAAGAGTCACGAAACGAAAAGAACTAGTTTTCTCAGCGTACGAAAGGGCGTTCGAAAAGCCGGAACCGGGACATAAGTCGAGTGACGATGTACGACTTATCGGAACAAAAATTACAAGTTAACTATGCACGTAAATTTAATATAATATATAATTAATTATATAAATTAAATATATTATATTTATATTTATATTAAATAATTATGTCGACAAACAAAAAGTTAAAAGTTTGTGAGCTGTCATACCTTCCCATGCGATCGCATGGGAAATGGCTTGGGAAGCCATGCGATCGCATGGCACCCTTTTGCTGGCCACATCTATAAATTCGCGATTTCTGCTTCTGATTCAATTCATTATTTTTTTTCTCCGTATTTATTATATTATTTATTATTATTATTATTATTATTATTATTATTATTATTATTATTAAGATTATTATTAATCTTATTATTTTTATTATTAGTGTTATTATTTTTGCGATACAAAAATAATAATGTACATAAAAAATTACGACGGTGTGCTGTCCAAGTAATTTTCAAAACAAGTTTTCAAGCGAGCTAGAGCCAAGGAAAATATGGGTTATTGCCAAGGAAATTATGGGTAATGTTCGGGGGTATTTTTGTGAATCAAACCTCGTGTTTATCATCTCCGATGCGTCTACGTGCTTTCCTGCAATATGGTATATCAATGTTAAACAGTGAGTTTCATAAGATCCCTTTTACTCTCTACATTTTTGGGCTGAGAATACATGCAAATGCTTTATTAACCGATATACAATATTTATATGTGTGAGTTTCATTGATCCCTTTTACTCAATATATTTTTGGGCTGAGAATACATGCGACTGTTTATAAATACTGAAAATACTAGATTTATATTCGTGAGTTTCATTGATCCCTTTTTAATTGCTTTTGCAATATATTTTTGGGCTGAGAATACATGCAATTTATTTTAAACGCAATGGACACAAGTACATACTAAATTCTACACCGAGTTTGAACCGAAAATCCCTTAGCTTTGGTAACTAGTAACTGTCGGTTATAAGAACCGATGGGCGCGAATAGAGGTATATGGATCCATAGGGCTTGATATCCCCGTCCGAGCTAGAGCACTAGCCTTTTAACGGACGTATACTATTTGAGAAGCGTACACGTTGGTTTGCGTGTATTATTAAGATGATTATACAAAGGGTACAAATTATATATACGTTAAGTTTAGTTACCAGGGTGCTCAATTTCGTAGAATATTTTGATAAACGTTTCTGGATAAAACAACTGAAATCTTGTGATCCACCTTTATATATAGATTATATGAAACATTAAAACTATGAACTCACCAACCTTTGTGTTGACACTTGTTAGCATGTTTATTCTCAGGTTTCCTAGAAGTCTTTCGCTGTTTGCTTATATGATAGACAAGCTATGTGCATGGAGTCTTATATGGCATATTTTTCAAGAAAACGTTGCATTCACCAATTCATCATCATGTACCTTATTTTGACTGCATTGTCAATGGAAGTACTATTGTAAACTATTATATACGGTGATTGTCTATATGTAGAAATCATCAAATGTCGAAAACCTTTGATTTAAATATTCATATATGGTATGCCTTTTCAAAAGAATGCAATGTTTACATAACGTATCATATAGAGGTCAAATACCTCGCAATGAAATCAATGAATGACGTGTTCGTCCATATGGATTTGGAGCGATCGTCACACCATGATTGCCCGAAGTTGACTTTAATTGCCCGAAACGTCCTTGTGACACACGAAACTTACACGAATAATATTTTCACATATTATTTACATTCATGATTAGTTTTATTAATCATTTTAATTAACTAAGGTTGTTGGTTAATTACTTGGGCTTTTGTTGGACTTTATTTGGTAATTATTGAACTTGGGCTTTGATTAGTGTAATGGACTCTTGAATATTGGGCTTCCAAGCCCACCCTACCTTTTTAAATGGACTTAATTAGCCCATAAGACTTGTAAGTAGTACTTGTACATGGAAACTAGCTAGTTACTTCATTAAGAATCTAGTTAACATATAATCCCCATGAAACCCCATCTAATATCCATCTTTTGTAAGCTTTTCATCCAAGTAACCATTGAAATTCTCCCCCCCTCTTCTTTTTCTGCTGCTGGCCGTGAGCTAGGCCTCATGGGGAGGTGTTTTTGGCTTTCAAATTTTGATAACTTGGCTACTAGTTCTCTCACACTTCATTCATTCCAAACATACACTTGCATACTTTTTTTTTTCCTCTCCTTTCTCTCTAAACTTTGTAAGTTTCAAGGCTTTCTTTTTTTCTTCTTTTCTTGTTGAAACCGATTTCAAACACCCCATTTATCATCATCATTCATTGTTTGCTACTTGTATTTGGTTGTTGTTTAAGTTACTTGAAGTTTATTGTTACTTACTTGTTGTTGTTACATACTTGTTACAAGAATCAACTTTCTAGTTAGATTCTTCATATTAATCTTGTATTTTCAAGAACATACAAGAACTAACTTTCTAGTTATGTTCTACATACATTATATCAAAAGATTCAAAGTTCTTGTGTTGTAACTCATACTTGAAGTACATGAAGTGAACTTAATGTTTACTTTCTAAATCTTTAAAGTATGAAACTCATGAACTTATTTACTTGTTTATTTAGTTTTACTTGCACTTTAATTTTATGATTTTGGTTGTTGTTGGTCAAGTACTACAAGTTAGTCTTGATCTCATATATCTTGGAACTAAAAGTTAACTTAAAAGTTCAAGAACATGAAAATAAGCTTTCTTTAAATATAACTTTGTATACTTATGCTTGATCTAGACTTTTGGGTCTTGGATCTTCAAGATCTAACTAAGAACTATGTTCTACATCTTAAGATCTTGATTAGTTAGTTTATTTTCAAGTTTAGAGTTCAATATTTCTATTATAGTTCATGTAAGTGTCAAACCTAAGACTTTGATGCAACTTTGGTTCATCAAACTACATGCAACTCTTAAGTGAGTTGTGCTTCATGTCTTAGACTTGCACTAGGGTTACGATGGTCAATACTTGGTTAAGATAATGTAGATACATCAATGAGTTGTACACTTGAAGCTATATGCATCAAGGATGAGAACCATGATGAACATCAAGCGCCAAGACCACCGGAACTCACTTAAACTTACTGTTTCTGTCCAAACCCTACTGACCTGCTGTTTCTGTAACAGACCAGTAGACCTGGGCTACTGAGACCATGATTTTTAGATAGAAATTTTTGAGTAGATAACTTTTCATATAGGTCTCGTCTTAATCCAAGTTACGGTTTAGGATTTATGGCCCTCCGATCGTCACTATGTCCTTTAACGTTGTGCAGAAATTTCTGACCTACTCGCACTTAGACCGTCGCCACGGTCAAACCAAGATGAGTTTGCTTCTGTAAATTTTACCACAACTAAAGGACTCATAGAAGGAGCCATGGCCACTGGTCTCACCTTAATTCAGTAAGGGTAGAGGCCGTGGTGACTGACTGAAGTCAGCCTTTGTTTTAAAACTACTTTCATAAACGAAACTTACTTTACGCCTTTTTGATGATGAATGATGATGACCCTTAAGACCTTATTTACATACTTTTAAACCTATTAAGATGATTTACTGACTTATTACTATTTGCCTTAGGTTGAGGACCTTCAGACCGATTACTTGCACACCTTTTCCGAACCGACTTTACGACTACATTATCATTGTGAGTTATAGCATTCCCTTTTTACTTTAACTTATTTTGGGAACTGGGAATACATGCGGATTTTATGTTTTACATACTAGGCACGAGTACTTAAACTTTATATATGTGTGGGTTATACAACGGCATAAACATTCCCTTTAGCTCGGTAACGTTTAATCATTGGTTTTTGAACCGTGAACGCGAATCTTAGATATGGATCCATAGGATTTGACATCCCCACTCGGGCTAGTAGCGCTAGCATTTAACGAGTGTTTAATACTTCATATACATACGCACTTGCCAGGTGTACTTTCAGGGGGTATAAACGTTAAGTTAGTTACCAAGTGCCCACGGTTAACATATACTTTATCATACTGTTTTGAAATGCTCTTTGTAGCACTGAAATCTCGTGGCCTACCTTACTTACTGTTATACTTAAACTATAGCTCACCAACCTTTGTGTTGACGTTTTTAAGCATGTTTTTCTCAGGTGCTTGAGGTTAGCTTCTGCTGTGTACTAGTCGTGCTGTAGACACCCGCTGCTTAGAGTTGTCATTTCATGAACTACTTTACCTTACATTCAAACTTTAGTACTTTTGAACTATGACTTGTAACGACCATTGTGGTCACATACACTTATTATTTGCTTTTACTTAGTGAAGCATACTTTTGGATTGTAAAACATTCGATGTTGGTTTAGACATCACTTTATTACTGAATGCAAACTCTTTTTGAAATCGCATATAGTACTTAACCTTGTAATGATCCTGTTGTTGATGATTCGTACACGATGGTTTTGTACGGGGCATCACATTTGGTATCAGAGCATTGGTTGTAGGGAATTAGGTTGCATTAGTGAGTCTAAGACCGACCCGAGTAGGATTCACTAATAGGACTAATCTACAACTTGCTAGTTTACACGTTTCCGCTGAACTTACTGCATGCTGCTGCTTACTGTTACTGCTATATGCCGTATGCTACTACATGATTTCACTACTACATGCTATTACTTGCTTTCGATTGCATGCTACCTTCGTACGATTTGCTGTTATTGCCATGCTACTTATTGTTATACATGATTTAAACTGTTGGCCTAATACGTGCTTGCTTTATGACTTACTGACATGGAAAATTTATTTTCCTTGTTCAGATGTCGGATGTACCACCTGCTAGTGTTTTGGGCAGTTTAGACTCTTCAGCTACTCCACCTACCACCGTTGCCGATCCACCGGTCCCGCTACCCATTAGTGATCCCGGCGCTTCTACTTCCGGAGCCAGTAGTGGTACACCTGCCCCAGTGGCTGCTTCCGATGGACACGTAGGCCCTACGGAGATTCCAGCTCCGTCTGCTTCCGGACCCTCATGGTCACAGCCCCGCATCGGTGGGATTGAGATTCCCACGGAGTTCGGGGAAGGGCCATTTCGTAACCATATGTGCAAGCCTTGCCGACGCACTCCCGACGGACGTTTAGTGCCGATTCCGCCAGGTAGACACAGACATATGTTGGCCGCCTTCAGACTGCCAGTTGAGCCACCCGTGTCACCACCACATGATTCAGACGACAGGTCTTCCACCGATTCTCCATCAGACGACACTGAAAGGACCCGTTCATATACATTATAAACGATTCACAATAGTTGATTACATTGCGAGGTATTTGACCTCTATATGATATATTTTACAAACATTGCATTCGTTTTTAAAAGACAATATTTCTTTACATCAAAAATTGACAGGCATGCATACCATTTCATAATATCCACTATCCAACTATAAATTGATTTAATAATAATCTTTGATGAACTCAATGACTCGAATGCAACGTTCTTCGAAGTATGCTATGAAAGACTCCAAGTAATATCTTTAAAATGAGCAAATGCACAGCGGAAGATTTCTTTAACACCTGAGAATAAACATGCTTTAAAGTGTCAACCAAAAGGTTGGTGAGTTCATTAGTTTATCATAATCATTTATTTCCATCATTTTAATAGACCACAAGAATTTCATTTCCAGTTCTCATAAATATACGTCCCATGCATAGAGACAAAAAATAATCATTCATATGGTGAACACCTGGTAACCGACATTAACTAGATACATATAAGAATATCCCCTATCATTCCGGGATCCTCCTTCGGACATGATATAATTTCGAAGTACTAAAGCATCCGGTACTTTGGATGGGGTTTGTTAGGCCCAATAGATCTATCTTTAGGATTCGCGTCAATTAGGGTGTCTGTTCCCTAATTCTTAGATTACCAGACTTTAATAAAAAGGGGCATATTCGATTTCGATAATTCAACCATAGAATGTAGTTTCAATTACTTGTGTCTATTTCGTCAAACATTTATAAAAGCGCATGTATTCTCAGTCCCAAAAATATAAAGGGTAAAAAGGCGAATGAAACTCACCATACTGTATTTCGTAGTAAAAATACATATAACGTCATTGAACAAGTGCAAGGTTGGCCTCGGATTCACGAACCTAAATTAATTATATATAATTATGTGTTGGTCAATATTTGTCTAACAAATTTGGCCAAGTCATAGTGTACCACAATCCTAATGCTCGAGACTAATATGCAAAAGTCAACAAAAGTAAATTTGACTCAAAATAATTTCCAAAATCTATACATGATTAATATATAGTTTAAATATCGTCGTTTTATATTGTTAAATATTTTTAAAAGATTTATTAGAGTAAATAATATAATTTATTTATTAATAAATAAAATTTTATATTAAATTTATATAATATAATATACTTTTATATATATTAAGTAATAAAATTTATAGGGTTCATTTAATATCATAAAGATAATATGATAGGTATTATTAAAGTAAGTTATTACACGTAGTAAAATATGTTTGTATCACATATTTATTTGATAAAATAATATCTATAATGATAGTAAGTAAAAGTTGTATTATTTTGTAATAATAATAATTATTATAAAAATATCAATATTTATAATTACTAAGATGACATTATGATAAAACGATAATTCTAATTATGATAACTTTAATATTTACGATAATTTTTAATATTATCTTTAAAATAATAATTCTATTTAAAATAATAATAATAATGATATTTTATAGTAACAATGACATTTCTATTAAAATGATATTTTTTGTTAAAATGATAGTTTTAATACTAACGATATTTTTAATAATAATAGTAATGATAAAAATAATAAGAACGATAATTTTATCTAAATCAATATCTTATAATATTTTAATTTCATCATGATACTCTTACTCATTATTTCCTAATCGTTTCGTTTAATAGCTTTTACTCGTCTTTTATATCGTGTTCATAATAATGATAATAATAGTAATCAAAATAATTAGGTGTTACAAATATTTGTTTTAATTACACTAATATTAATAATGATAGTTACTATAACATTTTTAACGATAATACTAATAATTATCTTAATGATAATATAGTAATAATAATAATAACAATGACAATATCCATTTTTAAATAATGATATATATATTAATAATGATAATAATAATAATAATAATAATAATAATAATAATAATAATAATAATAATAATAATAATAATAATAATAATAATAATAATAATAATAATAATTGGATAATAATAATAATAATACTAATTATAACTTTAACAATAATAACGATAGTAATAATAAAAAAAAATAACAATTTTTAATGATAAATCCATTTTATTGATAAAGATAATAATAATGATAATAATAAGATAAAACTAGAACGACGATAAAAACGACGATAATAATCATTTTTAATAAAAATATAGAAAATTCAATTGATTATAACTTCTAATTCGTTCATCGAAACCATTCGATATCTAAAGGAAAAGTCCTTAATTTTTCGCTAGCTTTCCAAGGACATGCATATCTTATACCTTATCTCAACCGCAAGTGTAACTAATTCAATATTCAACCTAACCTGTCTAAGGGCAATATCAAAAGTACAAGCATGCATAATTCTAAATACTCGAGCACTAGTCAGGGATACACTATTAGTATGTAAAAGTTAAATTATGAGTACTCACGTATCAATATTGAGATTCAATATTGCAGGAAAGGTACGTAGATGCAACGGAAATGATAAACACTATATTGACCTCACGAGCATACCCATGAACCATACTCAATCACCTCCATAGCTATAACCCATAATTTTCTTAATCCTATCCTACTCGAAAAACAATTTTGAAATCACTCGGACAGCACTCCGTCGTAATATTTTATGTATACTAATAATATCTTGAAATAATACGGAGTAAATATATATATGTAAATCGATTGAGAGAGTTTAGAGAAAAATATTTTCAAGTTTCTATGAAATAATGAAACCTATTGAATTCTATTTATAATAGATTTTTGAATTATTAAAGTGAATTATTAAAGTATGAATTATTAAAGTGAATTATTAAAGTATGAATTATTAAAGTGAATTATTAAAGTATGAATTATTAAAGTGAATTATTAAAGTATGAATTATTAAAGTGAATTATTAAAGTATGAATTATTAAAGTGAATTATTAAAGTTAAAGTAAAGTAAAAATAAAGTAAAGGTAAAGTTTAAGTATAGTAAAAGTATAAAGCTATGTACATATAATACGCGTATAAATATATATAATATTAATTTAAATCGTTATATATATTTAATAAAATAAAATATAAATATCGTTATCTTTATCATACTAGTTAAGTAATGAGTTGTCAAAAGTGGTTCTAGATATTTATAAAAGTTATATATGTTTTAATAATAAAGTTCTTTTTAAACTGAAAACGTTTTTGTACGTTTGAAACTAAATAGATCAATCGAGTCTTTATGAGATTCAATCTTCCACTATCCTTTGTCTAGTTCTCAATGATTGATAATTTATTCTTATTTATAAATCACTTTACCATTTTTCGAATATTGTTAAAACGGAAAGATTTCTCAAATCAACGTGGGCCTTTCAACAGAGACTTGTAATCATAATTCAATATATCTGATAATTCAATCATTTGATCTTATCTTCTAATTCCATTGATAAATATTTTGAAACAGATACAATCATATAAAGTATTTAATCTAATATTTTGTTTACGTTTCAAGTTATAATATATATACACATATACATATATAATCATATTCGTTTAATGGTTCGTGAATCGTTGGAACATGGTCGAGGTTGAATGAATGTATGAACGTAGTTTAAAATTCTTGCAATTTAACTTAACAAATATTGCTTATCGTGTCGGAAACATATAAAGATTAAAGTTTAAATTTGGTTGGAAATTTCCGGGTTGTCACAGTACCTACCCGTTAAAGAAATTTCGTCCCGAAATTTGAGTGGAAAGGTCGTGAATGATAATAAGTATGTTTTCATGATGCATACGGGCTGAAAATTAGAGTTTTATCATCAGCGAATAATTTGGATAAACAATCCATTTATATGAAGAGTACGAATGAAGCTAACATAGAAGAGTGAAATGAGTAAGTGTAGATTCATCTTATCATTTGACGTAGATATGATTGATTCCCAGATTTCAAGAGATTTGAAGAAAATCTTCTTAATAAGATTTGACTCTCCGGTAATCAAGGGAATTAGGATCCGCTTTAAATGCGATCGTCCATTTTAATTGTTCTGTGGGAGATTTTCTTATAAATTCACCTCCTTCATTTCCTTACAACTCACACCTTCTGTTGATGCATTTTATGCAGTTCCTAGACATCTACCCACGTCCATTGCAGGTACAACAGTTTACAGGCCACCATGATCGTTCGTTATTATCCTATCCGTGTTTGTATGTGGTTACAGCAACTGCAGGAACGAGATGTGGATGTTTGACTATGTTAGACTTAGTCAGACGTCCGAGTGAAGCCTCACTCGTACGGCTGACAGGCTCATACGCACGGTTGATGCTGAGCTAAGTTACAATTACAACCTAAATGAGAAGACACGAGTGAGTGATCACCCGTACGGCTGATGAAGCCAACTCGTATGTGTGATGGATGAATCGTACGGGTGAGTCAACAGCAGGGGTATATAAAGTCTTATGTTCTTTATTTTTAGGTTAAGCCTCTCATTTGTTACACACACTCAGATCTGGTGAGCTCCTCCGATTCTCTCTCAACCCAAATCACCCAGGTGGTGAATAATAGCTCTAGGTGTTGATCTAATCACACTTGATTTAGTTGTGGTATGACTAAATTAATCACAAAAAGCTTAACCTATTCACTAGAGGGTTTGATTCACTTATTCCGTCATTGTGTGAGTTAAATCTGTTGATTTCTAAGTTCCTAGTCATGTTTCATCACCTTCTATTCTTTCCCCCTCAACTCATATTTTAAAGTATTCATCAATATGCTCCATCCAGTTCTGATTCTCGATATACTTATAACTTTCATATCGGTCATTCTTCTTTTTCATCTACCGCTGGAAGAATCTATTTACTTCTACTATACTCTTGGGTTTATAGTGTTTCTAGTTCTCCCGTGTCTTTATATTGCTATATGCATCGATATATGGTTTATAATTTTTGGTTTGTCGTTGGGCTTTATATCTTCCCTTATATTTCAAAGTCTCTGTTTCTATCTTCTATAATCATTGTCATCCATAGTTAATGCTCTCTTTTATTTGCTGCAATTTATACCCCAATTTCTATTTCGGAGTTTTGTCCTTTCGTTTCTTCTTCTTGCGATTAAGCACCGCTTGTAATGGTCCAGAATTCACAAATATGATTTTCGGAATGAACATTGTTAATGTTCTAGGAAGGAAATTGTGATGGCACGATCTTGACTTGTCAAATTACTAGAATACCTTGGAAAAGGCCGAATCATCAAGAAATATTTTCTTGATATTTTAGAGGTTAAATAGAATACAAGAGTCGTATAACATGGCACATGATGATGTTATGATCTGTGAATCATCACGTTCCATTTAGAAACTCAGCATGAATTACTGTAATATAATCACGTTGATCAAGTGTCATTATATTATACTAACTCATGCTTCTGTTTCCAACACTACTTCAAAAACATTCATATTTTAAACTCAAAGGTTTACAGAGTATAGGAACTAAACAGTTTCCTTTTTGATGTAATACAGATAGCGCAAAGAGATAAATGATTCCAGATAAGAATAGTTATGAAAATATCTTCAGAAATATGGAGGATATTTATAATGAAAGATACGATGATATCTTAGAATTTCTAATATCAGAGGATGATGAAGAATATTGTCTGTAAGGGTTTAGTGTCAGGAGCAAGGTATTCGTTAATGACTTCAGCAGACACTGAATCATTTGGATTCTTTGAAGGCAGGTTCAGTCTTTGTGATTTGTCCACAGCCTCCTTCATACTTTGCTCAATCCGTTTTCCAGTTCCAAAACTTCTCTATTTCTGAGCTTTGTTAATACACTAATCTTTATCATCAAAATTTTTACTGCTAAGGTCGTTTACAGTTTTTTTGTTGCTTCATCAGCATTTCAAGAACTAGTTCGCGGTTCAGAGTGTTTTTCAGAAACTTCACATTCGAAGTATGTAAGCCTTGGAAATAGACGTTATGTATAACTGTTGGCGTCAACATGCTGTGAGATTTTAAAATACTGATTGCTAACTCCCAATAATTCGTATGACAATTCTCGTTACAAGAGGCAGATGAGTAAATGATGAGGTTTCGATAAATATAAAGATTCTTCAGAATGCCCAAGATCAGTGAAGTTGTTGGTAAGCTTATTGCTAATGTGGTGGAATATGAAAGGTTCTCCGGTAACAAAAGGGTAATCACATATATCAAAATTATGATAAGGCTACTCCGAATGAAAAAATCGAAGTTATCTTGCTGGAGCTGTGATATAATTTGCTACTTTGCAAAGGAATTGCTAGGTTATTTTTGCTAATAAATGCCAAAAGATCTGACACAGATATGTGTTGAATTATGACTTTGGTTTCGAGAGCTTTTTAAGTACATAACTGTGGGTAATATGTGGTTGGATCATCATCTCGATTGCTCATTATTTGAAGTGTCTTCAGCGATTTTCGAAGGGTTTGAACATAGATTGTAATCGTTTGTATACATTTGATGTTCTAACACACTTTTGAAGTCAAAGTATAGCTTTGAAAGATGTAGGAATCTAAAAGTAATGGTACCGGTTATATCTCGAATTGAATTCTGAGATTTTAAAATCAGAATACGTAATTGGGTTTGAATGAGTATGGTTGTTTTGATTTCTATGAAAGAATGTATATTATTGTGAAAGTAGGAAGTATAATTGATAATTTGCTTAATCTGATTCGAAGAATGTAACATATTAATTGTGAATTTATATATATCTCTCGGGTATTACCTACCCGTTAAAAAATTTTCACAATTAATATTTTGTACATAAGAATTTTATTACAGTCTTTATGAAAATATATATGTATATATTCTCCTCAGATGTAACATAGATTTTAATGAGTTAATACTAAATTAAACTCATTCGATTTACGGTTGGAACTAGAATTGAATAATTCCATGAAGGTTTAGAGGTTACATAAGTATTTCTTCAATAATATTGAAATTATGAATCAATACTTCGTTATTTGTTGAGATGTGATGTTGGTTTTCATTAAATTCTTGTGAACTTCGCAAAGTACGAATGATGTTATCTGAAAAGTTTCGGTTACATCAATGATGAAGTGTAAAATCAAATATATACTTGATTTATTAGGAATTGGAATTTGTTGAATTGAGACAGAGATTGTAGTTAACGATGGTTAAGTCGCGGGTGAGGGACGTACATTATTGCATATTTGTAATATGAATTAACTGAGTAGTTAAGATTCACACACAATAGCTTAGCACGGAAAGATTTATTTTTTTATTTCAAAAAATATATATATATATATATATAATATATATATAATTTCTTCAGAGGGAATGAGTTAATTCTTCATAACCTGTTGATACAATATACACGTTATTGATTCGTAATGATGTCCACAGTGATTCTTGAACTGACGGAGTTTGTGATGTTATAGGTATTGTTGATTCTGATGTTGACTGTACTGACGATGCTGGTGACGTTGACGGTACTGTTGATGCTGTTGGTAAAACAAGTTTAACTTGTTAATCACACACCATTTTTGTCAGGGTTTCTACTCTTCCTTCTATCATTTTGGTTCGCTTAACTGATTTATGGTTAGGGCTAGATTAGATAATCTCTAAGACTTTAGAAATTATATAATCTCCGCGGAATGTTTCTCCAATGAAGTTATGAATTAATACTTCGTCAGTTATTGTTGTTGGTACTCCTTGGTATCTATGGTGCGTATGACGTTGATGCTCGTGGGACAGATTGTGAAGTTGAGGTTTACAACGCGGTTGTGGTTGGAGGTGGTAATGGTACTGTTGGCGTTGATGATGGTGGTACTGGTTATGCTGCTGGTGCTGCTGCTGGTGTTTGTAATCTCTGCACCATATTCTCCAAAGCCACTACCCGAGCGCGAAGTTCGTTGACTTCTTCTATTATTCCAGGATGATTGTCGGTCGGAACGAACGGATAAATAAAATCTAGAATTTGATGTAGTATATAATCGTGACGAGATACCCTGGAAATGAGAGAGAAAATGGTGTCTCAAACATGTTCGCCGGTAAGTGCTTCAGGTTCTTCGCCAAGAGGGCAATGTGGTGGATGGAAAGGATCGCCTTCTTCTTGTTTCCAATGATTGAGGAGGCTACGAACCCATCCCCAATTCATCCAGAATAGGTGATGACTAATTGGTTGATCCATTCCGGTCACACTGCTTTCGGAGCTTGAGTGAGATTCCATTTCGGAATCCGAGTGACTTGAACTGATGACAAATTCCATTTCGTACGATTGGATAAAGGATTTTCGATATAAAAATGATTTTTCGGCTATCGGGTGGTATTCTATTTACATAGGATATCTATATATAGAGATCAAAAGATTTCATAGATTACGGAGGAATTTGCGGGGTATGTCAGGTAAAGTTTAAAGTAACAGATACGATAAGATATGATTTAGCAGATACGCTAAGATATGAAGTTTGTCTATACACTACTCATGCAATTAATGTAGCAAGACGTGTCTAGACTAATAATGATAAGCAGGTAATTTCCTATGGATGATAAGCAGATGATTTCCGACTAGAAATGATAAGCAAAACTTTTGACATGCAGACACGGTCGAAGTCCAGACTCACTAATGCATCCTAACGACTTATCAGTTAGACACACTAATGCAGACCTGGTTCGCTAAGACCACCGCTCTGATACCAACTGAAAGGACCCGTTCATATACATTATAAACGATTCACAATAGTTGATTACATTGCGAGGTATTTGACCTCTATATGATATATTTTACAAACATTGCATTCGTTTTTAAAAGACAATATTTCTTTACATCAAAAATTGACAGGCATGCATACCATTTCATAATATCCACTATCCAACTATAAATTGATTTAATAATAATCTTTGATGAACTCAATGACTCGAATGCAACGTTCTTCGAAGTATGCTATGAAAGACTCCAAGTAATATCTTTAAAATGAGCAAATGCACAGCGGAAGATTTCTTTAACACCTGAGAATAAACATGCTTTAAAGTGTCAACCAAAAGGTTGGTGAGTTCATTAGTTTATCATAATCATTTATTTCCATCATTTTAATAGACCACAAGAATTTCATTTCCAGTTCTCATAAATATACGTCCCATGTATAGAGACAAAAAATAATCATTCATATGGTGAACACCTGGTAACCGACATTAACTAGATACATATAAGAATATCCCCTATCATTCCGGGATCCTCCTTCGGACATGATATAATTTCGAAGTACTAAAGCATCCGGTACTTTGGATGGGGTTTGTTAGGCCCAATAGATCTATCTTTAGGATTCGCGTCAATTAGGGTGTCTGTTCCCTAATTCTTAGATTACCAGACTTTAATAAAAAGGGGCATATTCGATTTCGATAATTCAACCATAGAATGTAGTTTCAATTACTTGTGTCTATTTCGTCAAACATTTATAAAAGCGCATGTATTCTCAGTCCCAAAAATATAAAGGGTAAAAAGGCGAATGAAACTCACCATACTGTATTTCATAGTAAAAATACATATAACGTCATTGAACAAGTGCAAGGTTGGCCTCGGATTCACGAACCTAAATTAATTATATATAATTATGTGTTGGTCAATATTTGTCTAACAAATTAGGCCAAGTCATAGTGTACCACAATCCTAATGCTCGAGACTAATATGCAAAAGTCAACAAAAGTAAATTTGACTCAAAATAATTTCCAAAATCTATACATGATTAATATATAGTTTAAATATCGTCGTTTTATATTGTTAAATATTTTTAAAAGATTTATTAGAGTAAATAATATAATTTATTTATTAATAAATAAAATTTTATATTAAATTTATATAATATAATATACTTTTATATATATTAAGTAATAAAATTTATAGGGTTCATTTAATATCATAAAGATAATATGATAGGTATTATTAAAGTAAGTTATTACACGTAGTAAAATATGTTTGTATAACATATTTATTTGATAAAATAATATCTATAATGATAGTAAGTAAAAGTTGTATTATTTTGTAATAATAATAATTATTATAAAAATATCAATATTTATAATTACTAAGATGACATTATGATAAAACGATAATTCTAATTATGATAACTTTAATATTTACGATAATTTTTAATATTATCTTTAAAATAATAATTCTATTTAAAATAATAATAATAATGATATTTTATAGTAACAATGACATTTCTATTAAAATGATATTTTTTGTTAAAATGATAGTTTTAATACTAACGATATTTTTAATAATAATAGTAATGATAAAAATAATAAGAACGATAATTTTATCTAAATCAATATCTTATAATATTTTAATTTCATCATGATACTCTTACTCATTATTTCCTAATCGTTTCGTTTAATAGCTTTTAATCGTCTTTTATATCGTGTTCATAATAATGATAATAATAGTAATCAAAATAATTAGGTGTTACAAATATTTGTTTTAATTACACTAATATTAATAATGATAGTTACTATAACATTTTTAACGATAATACTAATAATTATCTTAATGATAATATAGTAATAATAATAATAACAATGACAATATCCATTTTTAAATAATGATATATATATTAATAATGATGATAATAATAATAATAATAATAATAATAATAATAATAATAATAATAATAATTGGATAATAATAATAATAATACTAATTATAACTTTAACAATAATAACGATAGTAATAATAAAAAAAAATAACAATTTTTAATGATAAATCCATTTTATTGATAAAGATAATAATAATGATAATAATAAGATAAAACTAGAACGACGATAAAAACGACGATAATAATCATTTTTAATAAAAATATAGAAAATTCAATTGATTATAACTTCTAATCCGTTCATCGAAACCATTCGATATCTAAAGGAAAAGTCCTTAATTTTTCGCTAGCTTTCCAAGGACATGCATATCTTATACCTTATCTCAACCGCAAGTGTAACTAATTCAATATTCAACCTAACCTGTCTAAGGGCAATATCAAAAGTACAAGCATGCATAATTCTAAATACTCGAGCACTAGTCAGGGATACACTATTAGTATGTAAAAGTTAAATTATGAGTACTCACGTATCAATATTGAGATTCAATATTGCAGGAAAGGTACGTAGATGCAACGGAAATGATAAACACTATATTGACCTCACGAGCATACCCATGAACCATACTCAATCACCTCCATAGCTATAACCCATAATTTCCTTAATCCTATCCTACTCGAAAAACAATTTCGAAATCACTCGGACAGCACTCCGTCGTAATATTTTATGTATACTAATAATATCTTGAAATAATACGGAGTAAATATATATATGTAAATCGATTGAGAGAGTTTAGAGAAAAATATTTTCAAGTTTCTATGAAATAATGAAACCTATTGAATTCTATTTATAATAGATTTTTGAATTATTAAAGTGAATTATTAAAGTATGAATTATTAAAGTGAATTATTAAAGTATGAATTATTAAAGTGAATTATTAAAGTATGAATTATTAAAGTGAATTATTAAAGTATGAATTATTAAAGTGAATTATTAAAGTATGAATTATTAAAGTGAATTATTAAAGTTAAAGTAAAGTAAAAATAAAGTAAAGATAAAGTTTAAGTATAGTAAAAGTATAAAGCTATGTACGTATAATACGCGTATAAATATATATAATATTAATTTAAATCGTTATATATATTTAATAAAATAAAATATAAATATCGTTATCTTTATCATACTAGTTAAGTAATGAGTTGTCAAAAGTGGTTCTAGATATTTATAAAAGTTATATACGTTTTAATAATAAAGTTCTTTTTAAACTGAAAACGTTTTTGTACGTTTGAAACTAAATAGATCAATCGAGTCTTTATGAGATTCAATCTTCCACTATCCTTTGTCTAGTTCTCAATGATTGATAATTTATTCTTATTTATAAATCACTTTACCATTTTTCGAATATTGTTAAAACGGAAAGATTTCTCAAATCAACGTGGGCCTTTCAACAGAGACTTGTAATCATAATTCAATATATCTGATAATTCAATCATTTGATCTTATCTTCTAATTCCATTGATAAATATTTTGAAACAGATACAATCATATAAAGTATTTAATCTAATATTTTGTTTACGTTTCAAGTTATAATATATATACACATATACATATATAATCATATTCGTTTAATGGTTCGTGAATCGTTAGAACATGGTCGAGGTTGAATGAATGTATGAACGTAGTTTAAAATTCTTGCAATTTAACTTAACAAATATTGCTTATCGTGTCGGAAACATATAAAGATTAAAGTTTAAATTTGGTTGGAAATTTCCGGGTTGTCACAGACACCTCTTCGGATGACTCCAGTGACGACGAGGACCCTGCTGATATACCTATACAGGCACCCTCCACCCCGCCGAAGAAGCGGTACCGTCCTGATGGCACCGTTATTCCAGGGGTGAATGGAGGTCGTGCTTTCACTGACGCTTTTGGTCGGCGTCGGAGGGTTACTGCCCGTAAGCGGCTTGTGCCGTACCCTGCCGACCCACAGATACGTAAGGCACCTCGTTACGTGCTGACTATTTCTGGAGCCGGGACATCTGCACCTCGTTTCGTGAGGACTGCACCACCTGCATCACCAGCACCTCCAGCACCACCTGCCCCACCATCTCCCACAGTCGAGGAATTGACAAGGGAGGTGGGAATCCTTCGAGCTCGGGTTACTGAGCTCGAGGAGCAGTTGGCTCAGGTTTTAGACATCCTACACCCACCTTCACCGTAGGACTTTTGTATTAGATTTCATGATGTAATCTAGTTGTAGCTTCTTGTATTATTTATGTATTGTACGGACTTATTCAGATGTATGGAACTTATTATTATTAATGGAACTTTGCATTATTTAATTTTTGCACGATGTTCTATTTACATTACTGTACGATGATTCTGTGGTATTTGTACCTAGATGCGTTCTTTAATAACATGTGATGTTTTGATTCCATGTTGGTTACTATATACTGTATTATTACTACTTGCATACTGGATTTTGACTTGAGTCAAAATTTTTGTTTAGAACATCATGGCTAACGGTCGATCCACACCTACTGCTGCTCAAATTGAAGAGATGCTCCAAGAACGTGTACCCGCGGCCCTAGCAGAAAGAAACCTCCAAGCTCCACCGCCACCACCACCAGTTATCCCACCCGTTCGAAATGGGTGTACTTACAAGGAATTCCAGAGCTGCAAACCGCATAACTTCAGTGGAACCGAGGGACCGGTTGGTCTCACCAGATGGTTCGAGAAACTTGAATCAGTATTCCGAGTTAGTAACTATTCGGAGGACAACAAAACCAAGTTTGCATCTTGCACGCTATCTGACGGCGCACTAACGTGGTGGAACACGTTAGCTCAAGCGAAAGGTATCGATGAGGCGTATGCTACACCATGGGAGGAATTCAAAGCGGCTATGATTGATGAGTATTGTCCGAGGACCAAAATCCAGAAGATGGAAATCGAATTTATGCAGTTAAAGGCCGTTGGGAACGACCTTGATGGTTACAACAGGAGATTTTTGGAACTAGCCCTGATGTGTCCGACAATGGTCACACCGGAATTCAAGCGTATGGAGAGATACTTCTGGGGACTCCCTAAGTCCATCAAAGGAAACGTCACATCGTCCAAACCACCGAATGTTCCCGAAGCAATGCGCATGGCGCATACTCTCATGAACCAAATCATTATTGATGAGCCAGAGAAGGCTAAGTTTGAAGCTGGTAGTAACGAAAAGCGAAAGTGGGATAATAACAACAACCACAACAACCACAACAACAACAACAACAATAGGGGGAGAAACTATGATCAAACCCCCGCCAAGAGGCACAACAACGGTGGAAACCCTAATCCCAACAACAACACCAACACCAACCCGAACTACAAAGGAACCTTACCACAATGCAAGAGGTGTTACAAACACCACACTGGGTATTGCAATGTTGTCTGTGAGAAGTGCCAAAGGGCTGGGCATATCGGGAAAGACTGCAAGGTCACCACTTTGAATGGGAAGCCGAACACCAATGGACCAAAAAAGTGCTACGAATGCGGACATACGGGCCATTTCAGAAATGCGTGTCCAAACAAGCGAAAAGACGGAGGACCACCCCGTGGTAGAGCTTTTAATGTTAATGCAAGGGATGCACGCGATAACCCCGACTTGGTGACAGGTATATTCACAATCAACAATCAACAATCTTTTAGCTTCTGTCTTATTTGATACTGGTGCGGATAGAAGTTATGTATGTAGACATTTTTGCGATAAGATTAATTGGTTGTTAGTCCCGTTAAAAGAGAGTATGCTTGTCGAGGTCGCCAATGGAAAACTTGAAAAGGTTGACCATATCAGTCGTGGAGCTATTATCAACATAGCTGGTGCAGATTTCGAAATTGATTTGATACCAATCAAACTGGGAAGTTTTGACGTGATCGTCGGTATGGATTGGTTGAGCAAGATAAAGGCAGATATTATCTGCAGAGATAAAGCACTTCGCATACCACAAGGAGATGGCGAACCACTGGTTATCTATGGAGAGAGATGTACCTCAAAGTTGAACCTCATTAGTTGCGTGAAGGCACAAAAGATTATGAAGAAGGGACGTTTTGCTGTCCTAGCACATGTGAAAGCAGTGGGAACTGAGGTGAAGAGCGTGAACGACGTTCGAATTGTGAACGAATTTTCCGATGTCTTCCCGGAGGAATTGCCTGGATTGCAGCCGCAGAGAGCCATAGAGTTTCAGATCGACTTAGTGCCAGGAGCTGTACCTGTAGCTCGCGCACCTTATAGACTCGCACCTTCCAAGATGCAAGAATTACAAAGCCAACTACAAGAACTACTTGATCGAAGATTTATACAACCAAGCTTCTCGCCTTGGGGTGCACCTGTTCTGTTTGTGAAAAAGAAGGATGGATCCTTCCGTATATGTATCGACTACCGTGAACTCAACAAATTGACTATCAAGAATCGGTATCCTCTTCCACGAATTGACGATCTTTTTGATCAACTACAAGGATCGAGTGTCTACTCAAAGATCGATTTGCAATCCGGCTATCACCAGTTGAGGGTGAAGGAAAGTGACGTGATGAAAACTGCATTCAGGACCCGTTATGGTCATTATGAGTTTCTCGTGATGCCATTCGGTTTGACAAATGCACCTGCAGTGTTCATGGATCTCATGAATCGTGTCTGCAAACTGTACTTGGATAAGTTTGTTATTGTCTTCATAGATGATATCCTCATCTACTCTAAGAGCGAAGAAGTGCATGAGCAACACCTCCGACTAGTACTTGAAATCTTGAGACAAGAGCAACTTTACGCCAAATTCTCCAAGTGTGAATTTTGGTTGAAGGAAGTCCAGTTCCTGGGTCATGTTGTGAGCGACCAGGGTATCAAATTTGATCCCGCTAAGATTGAAGCCATCAGCAAGTGGGAAACCCCCACTACCCCGACGCATATTCGCCAATTCCTAGGTCTCGCCGGTTATTACCGAAGGTTTATTGAAGGTTTCTCTCTGATTGCGCGTCCTTTGACCGCGCTGACTCACAAGGGTAAGAAGTTCATTTGGGAACCCGCACACGAATCAGCATTCCAAACTTTGAAGAAGAATGTTAACCACCGCACCTATCCTATCACTTCCTGAGGGCAGTGATGACTTTGTTGTTTATTGTGATGCATCGAAGAGTGGTTTTGGTTGTGTACTGATGCAACGAACAAAGGTTATTGCCTATGCCTCCCGCCAATTGAAGATTCACGAGCGGAACTACACTACACATGATCTTGAACTTGGAGCCGTTGTCTTTGCACTTAAATTGTGGAGACACTATTTGTATGGAACTAAGAGCACTATCTTCACCGATCACAAGAGTCTCCAGCACATCTTCGATCAGAAGCAACTGAATATGAGACATCGTCGATGGATCGAGACGCTCAATGACTACGATTGTGAACTCCGTTATCACCCTGGCAAGGCCAATGTTGTAGCTGACGCTCTAAGCCAAAAGGAGAGGACGTCACCTCTTCGTGTTAGGGCTCTGAACATCACCATCCATTCGAACCTCAACAACCAGATCAGAGTAGCCCAAGATGAGGCTCTCAAGAAGGAGAATATATCTCACGAACATTTGAACATACTTGTCTCTCGATTCGAGGTTAGGGAGTCTGGACTCCGATGTTATGCCGGAAGAATTTGGGTACCTCTTTATGGAGATCTACGAAACCTGATACTTGATGAAGCACACAAATCGAGATATTCGATTCATCCTGGAGCGGGCAAAATGTACCACGACCTTAAAGAACAATATTGGTGGCCGAATCTTAAGAAGGACATTGCGACTTATGTTGGTAAGTGTTTGACTTGCTCGAAGGTTAAAGCCGAGCATCAGAGACCTTCTGGGTTGCTTCAACAACCGGAAATCCCACAATGGAAGTGGGAAAGGATAACGATGGATTTCATCACCAAGCTACCAAAGACGGTGGGCGGATATGATACTATTTGGGTTATTGTTGACCGCCTTACCAAATCTGCACACTTCCTAGCGATGAAGGAAACTGATACAATGGAAAGACTTGCTCAATTATACATCAAGGAGGTCGTATCTCGTCACGGTGTACCTTTATCGATCATCTCGGATCGCGATCCCCGTTTTGCCTCTAGATTTTGGCGCTCTTTACAAGAAGCCATGGGAACTCGTCTCGATATGAGTACTGCTTATCACCCTCAGACTGAAGGACAAAGTGAGCGAATGATTCAGACCTTGGAGGACATGCTGCGTGCATGTGTCATTGATTTCGGTAAGGCCTGGGAAAGGCATTTGCCACTCGCCGAATTCTCATACAACAACAGTTATCACTCGAACATTAATGCTGCACCTTTTGAAGCATTGTATGGCCGCAAGTGCCGATCTCCTATTTGTTGGGCCGAAGTAGGCGAAAAGCAAATCACAGGACCTGAGGTAGTCCATGAAACAACGGAGAAGATTGCTCAGATTCAAGCTAGACTTAAGACTGCCCGTGATCGCCAAAAGAGTTGTGCCGATCTTAAACGTAAAGACTTTGAACTCAACATTTGTGATCGTGTTATGTTGAAAGTTGCACCTTGGAAAGGTGTGATTCATTTTGGAAAACGTGGAAAGTTGAACCCATGATACATTGGTCCTTTTGAAATCTTGGAACGTGTTGGACCCGTTGCATACCGTTTGGATCTACCAGCATAATTGAGCTCAGTTCATCCTACCTTCCATGTGTCAAACTTGAAGAAGTGTCTTGCTGCACCTGAACTTATCATACCACTTGAGGAACTTATGATTGACGACAAACTCCACTTCGTGGAAGAGCCTGTTGAGATTATGGACCGTGAGATCAAAACTTTGAAACGCAACAAGATTCCGATCGTTCGAGTATGATGGAATGCCAAACGAGGACCTGAGTTTACTTGGGAGCGAGAGGATCAAATGATGCGGAAGTATCCTCACCTTTTCCCGACTCCTCCATCTACCTTAGCTTAAAATTTCGGGACGAAATTTTCTTTAACAGGTGGGTAATGTAACGACCCTGAATTTTCCAACGTTTATTTATTAATAATTATTATTATTAATACTTGTGATTAAACGAATGTATGTTATTACATTTACATGTTGCCATGATTGCCCGAAGTTGACTTTAATTGCCCGAAACGTCCTTGTGACACACGAAACTTACACGAATAATATTTTCACATATTATTTACATTCATGATTAGTTTTATTAATCATTTTAATTAACTAATGTTGTTGGTTAATTACTTGGGCTTTTGTTGGACTTTATTTGTTAATTATTGAACTTGGGCTTTGATTAGTGTAATGGGCTCTTGAATATTGGGCTTCCAAGCCCACCCTACCTTTTTAAATGGACTTAATTAGCCCATAAGACTTGTAAGTAGTACTTGTACATGGAAACTAACTAGTTACTTCATTAAGAATCTAGTTAACATATAATCCCCATGAAACCCCATCTAATATCCATCTTTTGTAAGCTTTTCATCCAAGTAACCATTGAACTTCTCCTCCCCTCTTCTTTTTCTGCTACTGGCCATGAGCTAGGCCTCATGGGGAGGTGTTTTTGACTTTCAAATTTTGATAACTTGGCTACTAGTTCTCTCACACTTCATTCATTCCAAACACACACTTGCATACTTTTTTTTCCCTCTCCTTTATCTCTAAACTTTGTAAGTTACAAGGCTTTCTTTCTTTCTTCTTTTCTTGTTGAAACCGATTTCAAACACCCCATTTATCATCATCATTCATTGTTTGCTACTTGTATTTGGTTGTTGTTTAAGTTACTTGAAGTTTATTGTTACTTACTTGTTGTTGTTACATACTTGTTACAAGAATCAACTTTCTAGTTAGATTCTTCATATTAATCTTGTATTTTCAAGAACATACAAGAACTAACTTTCTAGTTATGTTCTACATACATTATGTCAAAAGATTCAAAGTTCTTGTGTTGTAACTCATACTTGAAGTACATGAAGTGAACTTAATGTTTACTTTCTAAATCTTTAAAGTATGAAACTCATGAACTTATTTACTTGTTTATTTAGTTTTACTTGCACTTTAATTTTATGATTTTGGTTGTTGTTGGTCAAGTACTACAAGTTAGTCTTGATCTCATATCTCTTGGAACTAAAAGTTAACTTAAAAGTTCAAGAACATGAAAATAAGCTTTCTTTAAATATAACTTTGTATACTTATGCTTGATCTAGACTTTCGGGTCTTGGATCTTCAAGATCTAACTAAGAACTATGTTCTACATCTTAAGATCTTGATTAGTTAGTTTATTTTCAAGTTTAGAGTTCAATATTTCTATTATAGTTCATGTAAGTGTCAAACCTAAGACTTTGATGCAACTTTGGTTCATCAAACTACATGCAACTCTTAAGTGAGTTGTGCTTCATGTCTTAGACTTGCACTAGGGTTATGATGGTCAAGACTTGGTTAAGATAATGTAGATACATCAATGAGTTGTACACTTGAAGCTATATGCATCAAGGATGAGAACCATGATGAACATCAAGCGCCAAGACCACCGGAACTCACTTAAACTTACTGTTTCTGTCCAAACCCTACTGACCTGCTGTTTCTGTAACAGACCAGTAGATCTGGACTACTGAGACCATGATTTTTAGATAGAAATTTTCGAGTAGATAACTTTTCATATAGGACTCGTCTTAATCCAAGTTACGGTTTAGGATTTATGGCCCTCCGATCGTCACTATGTCCTTTAACGTTGTGCAGAAATTTCTGACCTACTCGCACTTAGACCGTCGCCACGGTCAAACCAAGATGAGTTTGCTTCTGTAAATTTTACCACAACTAAAGGACTCATAGAAGCAGCCATGGCCACTGGTCTCACCTTAATTCAGTAAGGGTAGAGGCCGTGGTGACTGACTGAAGTCAGCCTTTGTTTTAAAACTACTTTCATAAACGAAACTTACTTTACGCCTTTTTGATGATGAATGATGATGACCCTTAAGACCTTATTTACATACTTTTAAACCTATTAAGATGATTTACTGACTTATTACTATTTTCCTTAGGTTGAGGACCTTCGGACCGATTACTTGCACACCTTTTCCGAACCGACTTTACGACTACATTATCATTGTGAGTTATAGCATTCCCTTTTTACTTTAACTTATTTTGGGAACTGAGAATACATCCGGATTTTATGTTTTACATACTAGGCACGAGTACTTAAACTTTATATATGTGTGGGTTATACAACGGCATAAACATTCCCTTTAGCTCGGTAACGTTTAATCATTGGTTTTTGAACCGTGAACGCGAATCTTAGATATGGATCCATAGGATTTGACATCCCCACTCGGGCTAGTACACTGAAATCTCGTGGCCTACCTTACTTACTGTTATACTTAAACTATAGCTCACCAACCTTTGTGTTGACGTTTTTAAGCATGTTTTTCTCAGGTGCTTGAGGTTAGCTTCCGTTGTGTACTAGTCGTGCTGTAGACACCCGCTGCTTAGAGTTGTCATAGCATGAACTACTTTACCTTGCATTCAAACTTTAATACTTTTGAACTATGACTTGTAACGACCATTGTGGTCACATACACTTATTATTTGCTTCTACTTAGTGAAGCATGCTTTTGGATTGTAAAACATTCGATGTTGGTTTAGACATCACTTTATTACTGAATGCAAACTCTTTTTGAAATCACATATAGTACTTAACCTTGTAATGATCCTGTTGTTGATGATTCGTACACGATGGTTTTGTACGGGGCATCACATAGATCTATTGGGCCTAACAAACCCCATCCAAAGTACCAGATGCTTTAGTACTTCGAAATTTATATCATATTCGAAGGGTGTCCCGGAATGATGGAGATATTCTTATATATGCATCTTGTTAATGTCGGTTACCAGGTGTTCACCATATGAATGATTTTTTTCTCTATGTATGGGATGTATATTGAAATATGAAATCTTGTGGTCTATTGTTACGATTTGATATATATAGGTTAAACCTATAACTCACCCACATTTTTGTTGAAGTTTTAAGCATGTTTATTCTCAGGTGATTATTAAGAGCTTTCGCTGTCGCATACTTAAATAAGGACAAGATTTGGAGTCCATGCTTGTATGATATTGTGTAAAAACTGCATTCAAGAAACTTATTTCGTTGTAACATATTTGTATTGTAAACCATTATGTAATAGTCGTGTGTAAACAGGATATTTTAGATTATCATTATTTGATAATCTACGTAAAGCTTTTTAAACCTTTATTTATGAAATAAAGGTTATGGTTTGTTTTAAAAATGAATGCAGTCTTTGAAAAAAAACGTCTCATATAGAGGTCAAAACCTCGCAATGAAATCAATTAATGTGGAACGTTTTTAATCAATAAGAACGGGACATTTCAGTTGGTATCCGAGCGTTGGTCTTAGAGAACCAGAATTTTGCATTAGTGTGTCTTATCGAGTTTGTTAGGATGCATTAGTGAGTCTGGACTTCGACCGTGTTTACTTGAAAAATGATTGCTTAACAAATTTTGTTGGAAACTATATATTTTTAAAATGTGAATATTATGTGATATATTAATCTCTTAACGTGTTTGATATTATGTGATAGATGTCTACCTCTAATACAAGTCCCATTGACTCACCTAATAATAATGAAGAGTCAAATGTAATTTGGAATGATTCGTGGACTGATTCACAAGTTCCCGAAGAGGAACCGGAAGAAGAATCAGAACCGGAAGAAGAATCGGAATCGGAGGAGGAGGAACCGGAAGAAGAAATAGAACCGATGGGGGAAATAATAAAACGGTTAAGTAAAAGAAAATCCTCAACCAACTGACCACGGTTAATTATGGTCAACAGTGTTTCCGCCAAGGAAGCAAAATATTGGGAGGATTACCAATTCTCCGATGAATCGGATCACGACGAGGATTCCGATGATGTTATAGAAATTACCCCAACTGAATTAAAAAAGGAAAAAGAGAACAATAAGGGAAAGGGCATAAAAATAGAGAAATCTGATTCCAATCCCGATGAACTTTATATGTATCGTCAACACTCGTATTTCTTAAGTTATAACAATAACCCGGGAACCTCTAAACCACCAGGTTTTTCTAGACCAATGTGGAAAACGACCGCTCGTATTAGGGGAACATCATATATCCCTAAAAACTTAGCAAAAAGAACCAAGTTTGAAAAAGAAGAAACGAGTGAGTCGGAATAAGATAGTTGTATTTGTGCGGTGTAATATATGTAATATAGTGTGCTTATGCTTTATGATATATGTAAAAATTGTTTGTATTAATAAGTATCTTTTATGAATCTAACTCTTGTCTATTTTACAGTATAAAAACACAAAATGGATAGACAACCCAATATTTTAGAAGACTTACCCGGAGACATGATTGATGAAATCTTGTCTAGAGTCGGTCAGAATTCCTCGGCACAACTATTTATGGCAAAATCAGTTTGTAAGACATTCGAAGAACGTTCCAAGAATGCCTTGGTTTATAAAAGGCTTTCGTTTGAAAGATGGGGGATATCACATTGGGAAATCCATAAGTTACGATGTGTTTACTTTGACGCATATATTGCGGGGAACCCAAATGCTATTTTACGCAACGTGTTAAGAAATTATTTTGACTCAATATATCCGAATATAGGACTTCGTGATTTAGAAAAAGCGGCTAACATGCAACATAAAGAAGCATGTTATGCTTACGGCTTAGTAATGTTCGCTTCTCACCAAAGTGAGAACAAGAACATCGGGCTACAACTATTAAACAAAATGTTCCCACAAGTGACGGAGTCGGTAATTGGGGTAAGAAATGAGGTTTTTAGATTGTTAAGGGACTGTTGGATATTACGTAACCCTCGTCCCTTTGACGACGTTACAACACGCTGTCTTATCAACGGCCATAACGGTTATGTTCCACAAGACCAAGGATGGGAAGTAGTCCTAGTAAAACCAGAATGCATGACTTGTTTCTGGACGTATGAATTACGTGTATTTATTGCCTTTACTAAACGACTTGTGTACTAGCTAGAATTATCTTCACAACTATCTTGTATCAAAGTTATTGTGTGCTATATTTCATGCTATATGAAAAATAAGCGGTATTGTAAGTTTGTAAAATATTGTGTAAAAGTTTGAACGCGAAATATTATTATAATCAGTTTTTCATATAGAATTGTAGTAGTTGAATTGTATATTAGCTACTAAGTATGAACTTAACGGGTAGGTACTACCCGAATTTAAACTTATAAAACACTAATATGAAGAAAAAGCTTTTATAAATGAGTTCATATTATGCTACGAGATACTATTGACTACTCTTAATATTCTGTATGATTAACTTGTTTCATTTGACTATTTAAAGGAAATGGCACCGACTACTCGACAAACCTTGAATATGAGCGAAGAGGAATTTCGTGCCTTTCTTGCTTCAAACATAGCCGCAGTACAGACTGCGCTACATACCAACAATAACCTTGGATCTAGTAGTACAGGAAATCGTGTAGGATGCACCTACAAAGAATTCACTGCCTGCAAACCTTTGGAATTTGATGGAACCGAAGGACCGATCGGATTGAAACGGTGGACCGAGAAGGTCGAATCGGTGTTTGCCATAAGTAAGTGTACTGAAGAGGACAAAGTGAAGTACGCTACGCATACCTTCACAGGTTCTGCGTTAACATGGTGGAATACCTATCTAGAGCAAGTGGGACAAGATGATGCTTACGCACTACCATGTCAGCATTCAAGCACTTGATGAACGAGAAGTACCGTCCCAGAACCGAGGTCAATAAGCTCAAGACAGAACTTAGAGGGTTACGAACCCAAGGATTTGATATTACCACGTACGAAAGACGATTCACAGAATTGTGCCTATTGTGTCCGGGAGCGTTCGAAGATGAGGAAGAGAAGATCGACGCGTTTGTGAAAGGATTACCGGAAAGAATCCAAGAAGATATAAGTTCACACGAGCCCGCCTCCATACAACAGGCATGTAGAATGGCTCACAAACTAGTGAACCAGATTGAAGAAAGAATTAAAGAACATACTGCTGAAGAGGCCAATGTGAAGCAAGTCAAAAGAAAGTGGGAGGAAAACGGTGATAAGAATCACCAATACAACAACAACAATTACAACAATAATTGCAACAACTATCCTAACAATCGCAACATCAATCACAACTACAACAAACGGCCCAACAACAACAACAACAACAACAGCTACTACAACAATCATCCCAATAACAATAACAACCGTAATAACAACAACAATCAAAAGCAGCTATGCCAAAGGTGTGAAAAGTATCACTCGGGGTTCTGCACCAAATTTTGCAACAAGTGTAAAAGAAATGGTCATAGCGCAGCGAAGTGTGAGGTCTACGGACCAGGGGTTAACAGAACGAAAGGAACAAATGGTGTCGGAATGAGTAATGGCGGAGCAAGTAGTGTCGAAGCAAGTTATGCCAATGTAGTTTGTTATAAATGTGGAAAACCGGGCCACATTATTAGAAATTGCCCAAACCAGGAGAACACGAATGGACAAGGCCGCGGAAGAGTTTTCAATATTAATGCGGCAGAGGCACAGGAAGACCCAGAGCTTGTTACGGGTACGTTTCTTATTGACAATAAATCTGCTTACGTTTTATTTGATTCGGGTGCGGATAGAAGCTATATGAGTAGAGATTTTTGTGCTAAATTAAGTTGTCCATTGACGCCTTTGGATAGTAAATTTTTACTCGAATTAGCTGTTGGGATTTAACAAGTTCATATACTCTTAAAACCATTTATGATTATAAGAAAAACGGAAGCGTGTAATTACCAATTTAAACTTGTTAATCTTTAAACCAATTTAAAGTTAAACCCCATGGATCAAGTTGTGAAATAATACTTACAAACTAACAAGAAAGGATAGAGATTATACCTCCTCAAAACTAGTTTGAGGGCTGTTTAGAAGGCTTAAGATGATGATGGAGATGATAGAACAATACACCAAACCACTCTTGAGTTAGTTAAACCTTTATCACCTTGAAACCTAGCTTGAAACCCACTTTTCTACCCTTGTTAAAACCGAACAGCAGCAGCAGTGTTTTGAGCTGAATGTTTGATGATGTTGAAGAGTTTATAGCTTCTAACTTGAAGCCTCAAGTGTAGCATACCCCAAGCTTTCAATCACCAACACCCTCTATTAATTTTGTTAGGATTTAGACACTTGAAAGACCAAGATAAACAAGCTAATCCCTCTCCTTCTCTCCCAAAAATTTCGGCAGCAGCTATATGGGAGAGAATTAGAGTTTGTTTTTCAAACTTGCATGTATTAAAAGCTAGTCAATAACTTGGTATATGTGTGTCACATGCTCCTAAGGAATTGTGTTACTAAAATAACATAAAAACAAGCATGGGTGGTGATTTTGTCTTCCCCAAAACCGTCCACTATGGGGAATTATAAAAAAAATTAATTCCTTTTAAAACAAGACAAAACCCATGCATATTATTTAGTTACTTGTACATTTATAAACCAATTTATAAATATAACACAACATAATTATTTAAACCTATAAATAATTGATATCCTTAATATTTATAAATTATCCAAATAATTTATCTCAAGTGATAACATTTTAGAAATCTGATTTTCTAAAATCCAAGTGTCACGTATTTGTTTAATGAACCAATCGTTAAAATCAAATACGTTTAAGGTGTCGGTAAGCTTGTTATTGGGTATGACCCGACTTGGATCAAAACATATTATCCACATTGATTTAATATGTCTCTCGGGCATACGAAATACCTTCAATCTCCCACTTGCACGAGAAACATAAGAAATTAATGCAAGTGATGGATACAGCCTAACACACTGTCCATCACCACTAATATGTTATGACTTTGTGCCATTCAATAACATCATCCCTTTCGAGCTCCCTACTCGAACTGATATATGTAGGTGAATCTTTCATTATATCCTTTCATCCTAGATGTCATGTTAAATCCAAGAGATACAGAATGATCACTCTCCTATAGATTTAACTTTATCAGGCCTTAGACATCTGACTCTCAACGAATAAGAGGGACAAATTCCATCTTGACTACATACGTCCTAGATACATACTTTGCATTATACGTGAGCTCTTCCTTATGTACTACCATATTTCAGAATAGCGAAGGAAAGAATCAAGGCATAATACTCGGTGAATATCAGGACCCAATATGTATCTCAGGTCAGAGGATACGATGATATTCGCCTTTACTCAAGATTACATGTGATCAACCACAAAGGCTCCATGCAGTAAATCTTGAGAGCGGGTCTTCCAATATTTGTATCTCACAAATATCTATGAACCTTGGTAGCAACCCTGCCCTACATTCAGTCCGTGAATGTATACCAATCCAAGTTCATAATAGTCTAAACCTCACACTTGTTCCCACAAATGTGATCAACTACGGAATTTAGAATAATAGTTTATTCATGGATAAAATATGCAAAATTTGGAACATGACTCATCATAAAATTAATACCATAATTATATTAATGAGTTTGAACTAATTCATTCCGTTACAATACATAAAATAGATCAATTCCAATCACTAGAATATCGAAGCCCTAATGCACAAACATGTCCCTCATGTTTTGGCCCATGTAAAAGCTTCGTGAGTGGATCCGCAACATTTTGATCTGTGTGAACTTTGTGAATACATATCTTTCCCTTTTCAACCTCATCCCTGATGTAGTTGAATCTCCGCTCAATGTGACGAGTCTTTTGATGAGCACGAGGTTCCTTGATTTGAGCAATGGCACCCTCGTTGTCACAAAAGATCTCAAGAGGGTCCTGAATGGAAGGGACCACTCCTAAGTCGTCGATGAATTTCTTCATCCATGCAGCTTCCTGAGCTGCCAATGAGGCGGCAATGTACTCCGACTCTGTAGTGGATAACGCAACAACTTCCTGTTTTGAGCTCTTCCAAGAGACTGCACCACCATTTAACATGAAGACATAACCGGATTGTGATCGAGAGTCATCTCGATCAGTTTGGAAACTCGCGTCCACGTAACCTTTTACAGCGAGTTCCTCCTCACCAGACCCATATATTAGAAACATATCCTTAGTCCTCCTAAGGTATTTCAATATACTTTTAACAGCAATCCAATGACTGTTTCCTGGGTTATTCTGGTATCTACTTGTCAAGCTTAGAGCGCATGACACATCCGGTCTAGTACATATCATTGCATACATGATAGACCCAACAGCAGATGCGTATGGGACTTTCTTCATTCTCTCTTGTTCATCTTTCTTGGTAGGACACTGAGATGAACTGAGAACGGTTCCTCTTTGAATAGGTACCAAACCTTTCTTAGAGTTTTCCATCTTGAACCTTTTCAAGATTTTATCAATGTATGTACTTTGACTTAAACCTATCAATCTCTTGGATCTATTCCTATAGATCCCAATCCCCAATATGTATTGTGCTTCTCCAAGATCCTTAATGGAGAAGCAACCTTTTAGCCAAGTTTTGACCTCTTGCATTGTGGTTATATCATTCCCAAACAATAATATATCATCCACATATAGCACAAGGAACATTATAGAGCTCCCACTAGCCTTCTTGTATACACAAGCTTCATCACCATTTTTAATGAAGCCAAATTTCTTTGCCTCTTCATTAAAACGATGATTCCACATTCTAGATGCTTGTTTCAATCCGTAGATTGATTTCTTTAACTTGCATACCTTTTTAGGATTTTCCGGATCAACAAAACCTTCGGGCTGTACCATATAAACATCTTCCTCAAGATATCCATTTAGGAAAGCGGTTTTGACATCCATTTGCCATATTTCATAGTCATAGTGAGCAGCAATGGCAAATAATATCCTAATAGACTTTAGCATTGCCACTGGCGAGAAAGTTTCATCATAATCAATCCCTTGAGTTTGAGTGAAACCTTTTGCTACAAGTCTAGCTTTGTATGTATCCAAGTTTCCATGTATGTCGGTTTTCATTTTGAAAAGCCATTTACAATCAACTAGCCTAGAGCCAGGAGGTTGCGTAACAAGTTCCCAAACTTGGTTTTCATACATGGATTGCATCTCGGCGTTCATTGCTTCCTGCCATTTATCTTTATCAATCCTTGATAAAGCATCTTCGTAGTTTGTCGGTTCATCCAAATCAACCGTATAGCAACCATCCACGAGAAACCCATATCTCTCGGGAGGATTACTAATCCTACTAGATCTTCGAACGTCTCGTGTACCTTGATCATCCATTTGATCTCTATCAACATTTTCATGTTGAGTGCTAGTGTCAACCAATTGCGTATCATCTATTTGATCTTGAACCTCTTCAAGATCTATCTTCCTTTCACTACTTCCTTCCATTAGGAACTTAGTTTCAAGGAATTCCGCCTTCCGAGCAACAAATACATTCTGCTCTGATGGATCATAGAAATAATATCCCATATTATCCTTGGGATATCCTATGAAGATACACTTCGTGGATCGAGCATTCAACTTATTAGGGACGTAACGCTTAGGATAAGCTTCACATCCCCATACCTTTAAGTATGATAGAGATGGAGGTTTTCCAAACCACATCTCATGAGGTGTTCGTTCCACTTTCTTGGTTGGGGCCATATTTAAAATACGAGCCGCGGAGCATAGACAATAACCCCAAAATGATAGAGGTAACGTGCTTCTAGCCATCATAGATCGAACCATATCCATTAGGGTTCGGTTCCTCCTTTCGGAAACTCCATTAAGTTGGGGTGTTCCGGGTGGAGTAAGTTGTGAGATAATCCCACAACTCCTAAGATGATCTTGGAAAGCATCGCTTAGGTATTCACCTCCTCTATCGGTACGAAGTACTTTGATTGTCTTATTGAGTTGATTTTGTACTTCGCTTTGATATTCTTTGAATGCTTCAAAAGTTTCGTCCTTATGTCTTAACAAGTAGACATATCCAAAACGACTGAAGTCATCAATGAAAGTGACGAAGTATCTTTCACCATTCCTAGCTATGGGCTTAAAGGGTCCACATACATCCGAATGTATTAATCCCAATAAGTCCTTAGCCTTTTCATAGGTCCCTTTGAAAGGCGCTTTAGTCATTTTGCCTTGTAAACAAGATTCACATACATCAAATGAGTCCATTTCATTTGATTTCAAAAGTCCATACATTTTAAGTGTATGCATTCGGTTCTTGTTTATGTGACCAAGGCGACAATGCCATAAGTAGGAATCACTCAAATCCCTTTTGAGTTTCTTGGTGCTAGTATGGTATATTGAGCTACTAGATGATGTGTCATCATGAACTAATTCATAAATTCCATTTGAAGGCGAAGCCTTAAAATAGAATACATTATCTAAATAAACGTGGATATCATTATTAACAAAATTAAGATTAAAACCACATTGTTTCAAACGGGAAACGGAAATAATGTTTCAACATAAATCGGGTGCATACAAAACATCTTTCAAAATAAGTTCCAAACCATTTGGAAGCTTTAACACAAAGTCTCCTTGAGCCTTCACTTGCACTTTGGCTCCATTACCCATGTAGAGACTTGATGTTCCCGTTTGCTTGCTACTTCCTTTGAACCCCTGCAATGAATTGCAAATGTGAGTTCCACATCCAGTGTCTAATACCCATGTATTAGAAGAAGTAATACTAAGCTCTATATATACCATATATATATTACCTGAGGATTGCCCCGCATCCCTCTTTTCCTTCAACTCCTTAAGGTAGACCGGGCAGTTTCGTTTCCAGTGACCCATTTCACCGCAACCGAAACATGGGTCTTCCTTGGGGTTTGCTTGTCCGGCAACCTTTTGTTTCTTATTCTTGTTTTTGGTTGGGGTAGCCATCTTTCCCTTCCCTTTGCCTTGATAGGCGGGTCCTTTTCTCTTAGCCACCTTTGGCTTAGAGGTCTTGCCTTTGGATCCACCTTGATCGATTGCTAACACGGGTAAAGCCCTTTTACCCATGCTAGTTTCCGCCGTTCTAAGCATACCGTGGAGCTCACCTATGCTTTTATCCATCCCATTCATATTGTAATTAATTACAAATTGATCAAACCTTTTTGATAGGGAGTTAAGGATAAGATCGGTGGCTAACTCATTTGATATGTTTAGGTTAAGACGGTTAGCACGATCAATAAGGCTTTTCATCTTAAGCACATAAGATGAAACCGATTGGGTATCGTCCATACGACAAGCATGTAGCGCCCGAACGGTCTCGAAACGCTCGACACGCGCTTGTTGAAGGAACATCTCCTTCAATTGCGTTATCATGTCGTATGCACTATGATGCTCGAAATCCTTTTGGAGTTCGGGAATCATAGTCCCAAGCATTAGGCATGAGACTTGAAGGGAGTCGCGGCAATACTTATCGTAAAAGGCCATTGCCTCCTCATCATCCTCATCCGGTTGATCGGGAATGGGGTCCTCAAGTACATACGCTTTATCCTCTTGTTTGAGGACAATCCGAAGATTGCGGAACCAATCCATAAAGTTGGTATGGTTGAGTTTGTCTTTCTCTAAGAGAGACCTTAATGATAGGTTGTTTAGGTTAAGTGGTGCGTTTGGTATGTTGTTGTTGTTATTGGCGGCCATCTACAAAATTAACAAAGTTCGTTTAAGTATCGATTTTAATTTAACATTCAATACCCTTTAAATTCAATTGAATTATTAAATTCTAGAATCCAACGGTAAACCAAATTTCGGTTAGGTGACCTTTATCCCGCAATTTGATTTAGCTAGGTAGTCAATAAATGACAATTGCAATCCATTTGCAACTTTTAGAGTATGGGATCATGCAATCCTTTTGCATGGCATATTTCTCCCATCAACGCCTATTTGTTCCTCATGCTTCGGTGACCCTAAGTTCATGATTCCCAAATCAAGTCGTCCTATTTGTATAGACTTGTAAATTTAACATACAAGTGGTTAGGTGACCTTTATCCCACAAGCATGCGAAATTTACCTTAATCATATTAGTTTGCTCATAACGGTTAGGTAACCTTTATCCCATCATGAGTTCCCTAATACTTTTAAGTGTCACACAATAGGATGGCGTTAAACTTGTTAACCTTGTTTGTAAAAGGGATTTTAAGTTTTCGTTAATTCTAGTTTGAGAAAACTTTTATGCCATACACCAACATGCATTTAGTGTATGGTACTTATGAAAAACCAATTTCATGTCTTGTAATTGAGCCAATTACTTGATATAAACCATTTTAATGACGTTATCCTTTTCTTGTTCTTAATAACCATTTATTAAAGTCTTTAGTTTCCTTTTCAATTTAACCATTTAAATTTTCATTTTACATGTCGTTAATACGTCTAATTTAACCAATTAAATTGTCGTTTTGTTGTTAACTTGTGTGATTAATTTGTTGCAATCAAACATACAATCCATAAACAACCAAACAACTACACATGCAAAATAAGTATGTTCACAATCTAGCCATTTTGGTGGACATTTGTTTAGCCGAAAACAAATGTCACCGGGTAAGGGGTAATAATACAAAGTAGGAGATTTCAAATCTCCCACTTAACCTTGCATCCATATGTTCCTTGTGTTCTTCAAGTCTTCATCATCATGTATCTTCATTTTACAAAATATATCCTAATACATTTTGTCTAAAAAATGAAATTACAACCTAATCTATTTTACATACCAAATATAAAATAAATTACATAACCAAATGAATTATTACATGCCAAATGAATAAATATTATTACAAACCAATTGAATAAATATCAATCAACCATGCATGCAACCAAACACAAGGTCAAGGCTAAGATTGTGAACATCATCAACATAAGTGATAGGCAATACAGAATCACAAGTGATTGGAAACACAGAATCACAAGTGATCTGCAACACAGAATCACAAGTGATTGGCAATACAGAATCACAAGTGATCGGCAACACAGAATCACAAGTGATTGGCAGTACAGAATCACAAGTAATTGGCAGTACAGAATGCAGAATCACAAGTGATTTTGGCCAAAATGACAACCACCCAAAACCGAAAATTTTACATTCTACTTCATGCATGTTCATAGAATGCAAAATTATAGTGGGTTTAATAACCATCTCGAAGCATATTTCAACAACTTCGGCTCTAGATACCATTGTTGGGATTTAACAAGTTCATATACTCTTAAAACCATTTATGATTATAAGAAAAACGGAAGCGTGTAATTACCAATTTAAACTTGTTAATCTTTAAACCAATTTAAAGTTAAACCCCATGGATCAAGTTGTGAAATAATACTTACAAACTAACAAGAAAGGATAGAGATTATACCTCCTCAAAACTAGTTTGAGGGCTGTTTAGAAGGCTTAAGATGATGATGGAGATGATAGAACAATACACCAAACCACTCTTGAGTTAGTTAAACCTTTATCACCTTGAAACCTAGCTTGAAACCCACTTTTCTACCCTTGTTAAAACCGAACAGCAGCAGCAGTGTTTTGAGCTGAATGTTTGATGATGTTGAAGAGTTTATAGCTTCTAACTTGAAGCCTCAAGTGTAGCATACCCCAAGCTTTCAATCACCAACACCCTCTATTAATTTGGTTAGGATTTAGACACTTGAAAGACCAAGATAAACAAGCTAATCCCTCTCCTTCTCTCCCAAAAATTTCGGCAGCAGCTATATGGGAGAGAATTAGAGTTTGTTTTTCAAACTTGCATGTATTAAAAGCTAGTCAATAACTTGGTATATGTGTGTCACATGCTCCTAAGGAATTGTGTTACTAAAATAACATAAAAACAAGCATGGGTGGTGATTTTGTCTTCCCCAAAACCGTCCACTATGGGGAATTATAAAAAAAATTAATTCCTTTTAAAACAAGACAAAACCCATGCATATTATTTAGTTACTTGTACATTTATAAACCAATTTATAAATATAACACAACATAATTATTTAAACCTATAAATAATTGATATCCTTAATATTTATAAATTATCCAAATAATTTATCTCAAGTGATAACATTTTAGAAATCTGATTTTCTAAAATCCAAGTGTCACGTATTTGTTTAATGAACCAATCGTTAAAATCAAATACGTTTAAGGTGTCGGTAAGCTTGTTATTGGGTATGACCCGACTTGGATCAAAACATATTATCCACATTGATTTAATATGTCTCTCGGGCATACGAAATACCTTCATTAGCAAATGGTAAATTAATTTCAGCAGATAATATATGTCGGAATCGAGAAATTAAACTGGTTAGCGAAACATTTAAGATTGACTTGATACCAGTAGAGTTAGGGAGTTTTGATGTGATAATCGGTATGGACTGGTTGAAAGAAGTGAAAGCAGAGATCGTTTGTTACAAAAATGCAATTCGCATTATACGAGAAAAAGGAAAACCCTTAATGGTGTACGGAGAAAAGAGCAACACGAAGCTACATCTTATTAGTAATTTGAAGGCACAAAAACTAATAAGAAAAGGTTGCTATGCGGTTCTAGCACACGTCGAGAAAGTACAAACTGAAGAAAAGAGCATCAATGATGTTCCCGTCGCAAATGAATTTCCCGATGTATTTCTGAAAGAATTACCGGGATTACCCCCACATCGATCCGTTGAATTTCAAATAGATCTTGTACTAGGAGCTGCACCAATAGCTCGTGTGTAGTGACCCGAACTTTTCCATGTTTATATATATTAATTGAGATTGATATTTACATGATTAAATGTTTCCAACATGTTAAGCAATCAAACTTGTTAAGACTTGATTAATTGAAATATGTTTCATATAGACAATTGACCACCCAAGTTGACCGGCGATTCACGAACGTTAAAACTTGTAAAAATGACATGACGATATATATATGGATATACATATGGTTAACATGAGATTATGATAAGTAAGTATCTCCATAAGTATATTAACAATGAGTTATATACATATAAACAAGACTACTAACTTATGGATTTCGAAATGAGACATATATGTAACGATTATCGTTGTAACGACATTTAAATGTATATATTTCATATTAAGATATATTAATATATCATAATATCATGATAATATAATAATTTAACATCTCATTAGATATAATAAACAATGGGTTAACAACATTAATTGAGATCGTTAACTTAAAGGTTTCAAAACAACACTTACATGTAACGACTAACGATGACTTAACGACTCAGTTAAAATGTATATACATGTAGTGTATTTAGATGTATTAAAATACTTTTGGAAGACTTCAAGACATATATCAAAACACTCATACTTAACGAAAATGGTTACAGTTACTTTTCCATTCTTTTCTTTCATCAAGAATTCTAGTCGTATTCTTACCCGTATTATACACAGCTTCAAAACGTACTTACTATGAGTATATACCAATAGGAACTAGCATGGGATTCCACTCTTGATTATTTCATGTATGACTAATCAATTTTAACTTCTACCATGAGCTAGTCAACTAACTAGAACTCCTTTTAACCCCACTCACCACTCACCAATTACCACTCATCATTCACTCCATTTCACTTCCAATTCTCTTTCTAATTCTCTCTCAACACACACACACACACACTATTATGAACGTATTTTTCCAGTAGTTAATCATCATCTTCATCAAAAATCACTTCAAGAATCAAGCTATAATCATCATAGGAAGAACACTTCAAGAACACTTCAAAAATCCCTTCAAGTTTACTAATTTACTTCCAAGCTTTCTAATCCATTCCAAATAATCATCTAAGATCAAGAAACCTTTGTTATATACAGTAGGTTATCTTTCTTATTCAAGGTAATATTCATATTCAAACTTTGATTCAATTTCTATAACTATAAACTATCTTAATTCGAGTAAAAATCTTACTTGAACTTGTTTTGTGTCATGATCCTACTTCAAGAACTTTCAAGCCATCCAAGATCCTTTGAAGCTAGATCATTTCTTGTCACTTCCAGTAGGCTTACCTACTAAACTCGAGGTAGTAATGATGTTCATAACGTCATTCGATTCATATATATAAAACTATCTTATTCGAAGGTTTAAACTCGTAATCACTAGAACATAGTTTAGTTAATTCTAAACTTGTTCGCAAACAAAAGTTAATCCTTCTAACTTGACTTTTAAAATTAATTACACACATGTTCTATATCTATATGATATGCTAACTTAATGATTTAAAACCTGGAAACACGAAAAACACCGTAAAACCGGATTTACGCCGTCGTAGTAACACCGCGGGCTGTTTTGGGTTAGTTAATTAAAAACTATGATAAACTTTGATTTAAAAGTTGTTATTCTGAGAAAATGATTTTTATTATGAACATGAAACTATATCCAAAAATTATGGTTAAACTCAAAGTGGAAGTATGTTTTCTAAAATGGTCATCTAGACGTCGTTCTTTCGACTGAAATGACTACCTTTACAAAAACGACTTGTAACTTATTTTTCCGACTATAAACCTATACTTTTTCTGTTTTGATTCATAAAATAGAGTTCAATATGAAACCATAGCAATTTGATTCACTCAAAACGGATTTAAAATGAAGAAGTTATGGGTAAAACAAGATTGGATAATTTTTCTCATTTTAGCTACGTGAAAATTGGTAACAAATCTATTCCAACCATAACTTAATCAACTTGTATTGTATATTATGTAATCTTGAAATACCATAGACACGTATACAATGTTTCGACCTATCATGTCGACACATCTATATATATTTCGGAACAACCATAGACACTCTATATGTGAATGTTGGAGTTAGCTATACAGGGTTGAGGTTGATTCCAAAATATATATAGTTTGAGTTGTGATCAATACTGAGATACATATACACTGGGTCGTGGATTGATTCAAGATAATATTTATCGATTTATTTCTGTACATCTATGTAGTGACCCGAACTTTTCCATGTTTATATATATTAATTGAGATTGATATTTACATGATTAAATGTTTCCAACATGTTAAGCAATCAAACTTGTTAAGACTTGATTAATTGAAATATGTTTCATATAGACAATTGACCACCCAAGTTGACCGGTGATTCACGAACGTTAAAACTTGTAAAAACTATATGATGACATATATATGGATATATATATATAGTTAACATGATACTATGATAAGTAAACATATCATTAAGTATATTAACAATGAACTACATATGTAAAAACAAGACTACTAACTTAATAATTTTTAAACGAGACATATATGTAACGATTATCGTTGTAAAGACATTTAATGTATATATATCATATTAAGAGATATTCATACATGATAATATCATGATAATATAATAATTTAAAATCTTATTTGATATTATAAACATTGGGTTAACAACATTTAACAAGATCGTTAACCTAAAAGTTTCAAAACAACACTTACATGTAACGACTAACGATGACTTAACGACTCAGTTAAAATGTATATACATGTAGTGTTTTAATATGTATTTATACACTTTTGAAAGACTTCAATACATTTATCAAAATACTTCTACTTAACAAAAATGCTTACAATTACATCCTCGTTCAGTTTCATCAACAATTCTACTCGTATGCACCCGTATTCGTACTCGTACAATACACAGCTTTTAGATGTATGTACTATTGGTATATACACTCCAATGATCAGCTCTTAGCAGCCCATGTGAGTCACCTAACACATGTGGGAACCATCATTTGGCAACTAGCATGAAATATCTCATAAAATTACAAAAATATGAGTAATCATTCATGACTTATTTACATGAAAACAAAATTACATATCCTTTATATCTAATCCATACACCAATGACCAAAAACACCTACAAACACTTTCATTCTTCAATTTTCTTCATCTAATTGATCTCTCTCAAGTTCTATCTTCATGTTCTAAGTGTTCTTCATAAATTCCAAAAGTTCTAGTTTCATAAAATCAAGAATACTTTCAAGTTTGCTAGCTCACTTCCAATCTTGTAAGGTGATCATCCAACCTCAAGAAATCTTTGTTTCTTACAGTAGGTTATCATTCTAATACAAGGTAATAATCATATTCAAACTTTGGTTCAATTTCTATAACTATAACAATCTTATTTCAAGTGATGATCTTACTTGAACTTGTTTTCGTGTCATGATTCTGCTTCAAGAACTTCGAGCCATCCAAGGATCCATTGAAGCTAGATCAATTTTTCTCTTTTCCAGTAGGTTTATCCAAGGAAATTAAGGTAGTAATGATGTTCATAACATCATTCGATTCATACATATAAAGCTATCTTATTCGAAGGTTTAAACTTGTAATCACTAGAACATAGTTTAGTTAATTCTAAACTTGTTCGCAAACAAAAGTTAATCCTTCTAACTTGACTTTTAAAATCAACTAAACACATGTTCTATATCTATATGATATGCTAACTTAATGATTTAAAACCTGGAAACACGAAAAACACCGTAAAACCGGATTTACGCCGTCGTAGTAACACCGCGGGCTATTTTGGGTTAGTTAATTAAAAACTATGATAAACTTTGATTTAAAAGTTGTTATTCTGAGAAAATGATTTTTATTATGAACATGAAAGTATATCCAAAAATTATGGTTAAACTCAAAGTGGAAGTATGTTTTCTAAAATGGTCATCTAGACGTCGTTCTTTCGACTGAAATGACTACCTTTACAAAAACGACTTGTAACTTATTTTTCCGACTATAAACCTATACTTTTTCTGTTTAGATTCATAAAATAGAGTTCAATATGAAACCATAGCAATTTGATTCACTCAAAACGGATTTAAAATGAAGAAGTTATGGGTAAAACAAGATTGGATAATTTTTCTCATTTTAGCTACGTGAAAATTGGTAACAAATCTATTCCAACCATAACTTAATCAACTTGTATTGTATATTATGTAATCTTGAGATACCATAGACACGTATACAATATTTCGACCTATCATGTCGACACATCTATATATATTTCGGAACAACCATAGACACTCTATATGTGAATGTTGGAGTTAGCTATACAGGGTTGAGGTTGATTCCAAAATATATATAGTTTGAGTTGTGATCAATACTGAGATACGTATACACTGGGTCGTGGATTGATTCAAGATAATATTTATCGATTTATTTCTGTACATCTAACTGTGGACAACTAGTTATAGGTTACTAACGAGGACAGCTGACTTAATAAACTTAAAACATCAAAATATATTAAAAGTGTTGTAAATATATTTTGAACATACTTTAATATATATGTATATATTGTTATAGGTTCGTGAATCAACAGTGGCCAAGTCTTACTTCCCGACGAAGTAAAAATCTGTGAAAGTGAGTTATAGTCCCATTTTTAAAATCTAATATTTTTGGGATGAGAATACATGCAGGTTTTATAAATGATTTACAAAATAGACACAAGTACGTGAAACTACATTCTATGGTTGAATTATCGAAATCGAATATGCCCCTTTTTAATTAAGTCTGGTAATCTAAGAATTAGGGAACAGACACCCTAATTGACGCGAATCCTAAAGATAGATCTATTGGGCCTAACAAACCCCATCCAAAGTACCGGATGCTTTAGTACTTCGAAATTTATATCATATCCGAAGGGTGTCCCGGAATGATGGGGATATTCTTATATATGCATCTTGTTAATGTCGGTTACCAGGTGTTCACCATATGAATGATTTTTATCTCTATGTATGGGATGTGTATTGAAATATGAAATCTTGTGGTCTATTATTATGATTTGATATATATAGGTTAAACCTATAACTCACCAACATTTTTGTTGACGTTTTAAGCATGTTTATTCTCAGGTGATTATTAAGAGCTTCCGCTGTCGCATACTTAAATAAGGACGAGATTTGGAGTCCATACTTGTATGATATTATGTAAAAACTGCATTCAAGAAACTTATTTTGTTGTAACATATTTGTATTGTAAACCATTATGTAATGGTCGTGTGTAAACAGGATATTTTAGATTATCATTATTTGATAATCTACGTAAAGCTTTTTTAAAACCTTTATCTATGAAATAAAGGTTATGGTTTGTTTTAAAAATGAATGCAGTCTTTGAAAAACATCTCATATAGAGGTCAAAACCTCGCAACGAAATCAATTAATATGGAACGTTTTTAATCAATAAGAACGGGACATTTCAGTTGGTATCCGAGCGTTGGTCTTAGAGAACCAGAAAATTTGCACTAGTGTGTCTTATCGAGTTTGTTAGGATGCATTAGTGAGTCTGGACTTCGACCGTGTTTACTTGAAAAATGATTGCTTAACAAATTTTGTTGGAAACTATATATTTTTAACATGTGAATATTATGTGATATATTAATCTCTTAACGCGTTTGATATTATGTGATAGATGTCTACCTCTAGAACAAGTCCCATTGACTCACCTAATAATAATGAAGAGTCAAATGTAAATTGGAATGATTCGTGGACTGATTCACAAGTTCCCGAAGAGGAACCGGAAGAAGAGTCGGAACCGGAAGAAGAATCGGAACCGGAAGAAGAATCGGAACCGGATGAAGAAATAGAACCGGTGGGGGAAATAATAAAACGGTTAAGTAAAAGAAAATCCTCAACCAACCGACCAAGGTTAATTATGGTCAATGGTGTTTCCGCCAAGGAAGCAAAATATTGGGAGGATTACCAATTCTCCGATGAATCAGATTCCGACAAGAATTCCGATGATGTTATAGAAATTACCCCAACTGAATTTAAAAAGGCAAAAGAAAATAATAAGGGAAAGGGCATAAAAATAGAGAAATCTAATTCCAACCCCGATGAACTTTATATGTATCGTCAACCCCCGAAGTCCTTAAGTTTTAACAATGACCCGGGAACCTCTAAACCACCGGGTTTTTCTAAACCAATGTGGAAAATTACGGCTCGTATTAGGGGAACATCATATATCCCTAGAAACTTGGCAAAACGAACCAAAACCAAAGAAGAAGAAACGAGCGAGTCGGAATAAGATAGTTGTATTCGTATGGTGTAATATATGTAATATAGTGTTCTTATGCTTTATGATATATGTAAAAATTGCTTGTATTAATAAGTATTTTTTTATGAATCTAACTCTTGTCTATTTTACAGTTTAAAAACACAAAATGGATAGACAACCCAATATTTTAAGAGACCTACCCGGAGACATGATTGATGAAATCTTGTCTAGAGTCGGCCAGAATTCTTCGGCACAACTATTTAAGGCGAGATCAGTTTGTAAGACATTCGAAGAACGTTCCAAGAATGTCTTGGTTTATAAGAGACTTTCGTTTGAAAGATGGGGGATATCACATTGGGAAACCCATAAGTTACGATGTGTTTACTTTGACGCATATATTGCGGGGAACCCAAATGCTATTTTACGCAACGGGTTAAGAAATTATTTTGACTCAATATATCCGAATATTGGACTTCGTGATTTAGAAATAGCGGCTAACATGCAACATAAAGAAGCATGTTATGCTTACGGATTAGTAATGTTCGCTTCTCACCAAAGTGAGAACAAGAACATCGGGCTACAACTATTAAACAAAACGTTTCCACAAGTGACGGAGTCGGTAATTGGGGTAAGAAATGAGGTTTTTAGATTGTTACGGGACTGTTGGACATTACGTAACCCTCGTCCCTTTGATGACGTTACAACACGCTGTCTTATCAACGGCCATAACGGTTATGTTGCACAAGACCAAGGATGGGAAGTAGTCCTAGTAAAACCAGAATGCATGACTTGTTTCTGGACGTATGAATTACGTGTCTTTATTGCCTTTGCTGAACGACTTGTGTACTAGCTAGAATTGTCTTCACAACTATCTTGTATCAAAGTTATTGTGTGCTATATTTCATGCTTTATGTAAAATAAGCGGTATTGTAAGTTTGTAAAATATTGTATAAAAGTTTGAACGCGAAATATTATTATAATCAGTTTTTCATATAGAATTGTAGTAGTTGAATTGTATATTAGCTACTAAGTATGAACTTAACGGGTAGGTACTACCCGAATTTAAACTTATAAAACGCTAATATGAAGAAAAAGCTTTTATAAATGAGTTCATATTATGCTACGAAATACTATTAACTACTCTTAATATTCTGTATGATTAACTTGTTCCATTTAACTATTTTGAAGGAAATGGCACCGACTACTCGACACACCGTGAATATGAATGAAGAGGAATTCCGTACTTTTCTAGCTTCAAACATAGCCGCAGTACAGGCTGCGCTACATACCAACAATAACCTTGGATCTAGCAGTACAGGAAATCGTGTAGGATGCACCTACAAAGAATTCACTACCTGCAAACCTTTGGAATTTGATGGAACCGAAGGACCGATCGGATTGAAACGGTGGACCGAGAAGGTTGAATCGGTGTTTGCCATAAGTAAGTGTACTGAAGAGGACAAAGTGAAGTACGCTACGCATACCTTCACAGGTCCTGCGTTAACATGGTGGAATACCTATCTAGAGCAAGTGGGACAAGACGATGTGTACACACTACCGTGGTCAGCATTCAAGCACTTGATGAACGAGAAGTACCGTCCCAGAACCGAGGTCAATAAGCTCAAGACAGAACTTAGAGGGTTACGAACCCAAGGATTTGATATTACCACGTACGAAAGACGATTCACAGAATTGTGCCTATTGTGTCCGGGAGCATTCGAAGATGAGGAAGAGAAGATCGACGCATTTGTGAAAGGATTACCGGAAAGAATCCAAGAAGATATAAGTTCACACGAGCCCGCCTCTATACAACAGGCATGTAGAATGGCTCACAAACTAGTGAACCAGATTGAAGAAAGAATTAAAGAACAGACTGCTGAAGAGGCCAATGTGAAGCAAGTCAAAAGAAAGTGGGAGGAAAACGGTGATAAGAATCACCAATACAACAACAACAGCAATTACAACAATAATCGCAACAATTATCCCAACAATCGCAACATCAATCGCAACTACAACAAACGGCCCAACAATAACAACAACAACAACAACAGCAACTACAACAATCATCCTAACAACAATAATAACCGCAACAACAACAACAATCAGAAGCAGCTATGCCAAAGGTGTGAAAAGAATCACTCGGGGTTCTGCACCAAATTTTGCAACAAGTGTAAAAGAAATGGTCATAGCGCGGCGAAGTGTGAGGTCTACGGACCAGGAGTTAATAGAACGAAAGGAACAAATGGTGTCGGAACGAGTAATGGCGGAGCAAGTAGTGTCGGAGCAAGTTATGCCAATGTAGTTTGTTATAAATGTGGAAAACCGGGCCACATTATTAGAAATTTCCCGAACCAGGAGAACACGAATGGTCAAGGCCGTGGAAGAGTTTTCAATATTAATGCGGTAGAGGCACAGGAAGACCCGGAGCTTGTTACGGGTACGTTTCTTATTGACAATAAATCTGCTTACGTTTTATTTGATTCGGGTGCGGATAGAAGCTATATGAGTAGAGATTTTTGTGCTAAATTAAGTTGTCCATTGACGCCTTTGGATAGTAAATTTTTACTCGAATTAGCAAATGGTAAATTAATTTCAGCAGATAATATATGTCGGAATCGAGAAATTAAACTGGTTAGCGAAACATTTAAGATTGATTTGATACCAGTAGAGTTAGGGAGTTTTGATGTGATAATCGGTATGGACTGGTTGAAAGAAGTGAAAGCGGAGATCGTTTGTTACAAAAATGCAATTCGCATTATACGAGAAAAAGGAAAACCCTTAATGGTGTACGGAGAAAAGGGCAACACGAAGCTACATCTTATTAGTAATTTGAAGGCACAAAAACTAATAAGAAAAGGTTGCTATGCTGTTCTAGCACACGTCAAGAAAGTACAAACTGAAGAAAAGAGCATCAATGATGTTCCCGTCGCAAAAGAATTTCCCGATGTATTTCCGAAAGAATTACCGGGATTACCCCCACATCGATCCGTTGAATTTCAAATAGATCTTGTACCAGGAGCTGCACCAATAGCTCGTGCTCCTTACAGACTCGCACCTAGCGAGATGAAAGAACTGCAAAGCCAATTACAAGAACTTTTAGAGCGTGGTTTCATTCGACCAAGCACATCACCGTGGGGAGCTCCTGTTTTGTTTGTCAAGAAGAAAGATGGTACATTCAGGTTGTGTATCGACTACCGAGAGTTGAACAAACTTACCATCAAGAACCGCTACCCACTACCGAGAATCGACGACTTATTTGATCAACTACAAGGCTCGTCTGTTTATTCAAAGATTGACTTACGTTCCGGGTATCATCAAATGCGGGTGAAAGAAGATGATATTCCAAAGACTGCTTTCAGAACGCGTTACGGTCATTACGAGTTTATGGTCATGCCGTTTGGTTTAACTAATGCACCAGCTGTGTTCATGGACCTTATGAACCGAGTGTGTGGACCATACCTTGACAAGTTTGTCATTGTTTTCATTGATGACATACTTATTTACTCAAAGAATGACCAAGAACACGGTGAACATTTGAGAAAGGTGTTAGAAGTATTGAGGAAGGAAGAATTGTACGCTAAGTTTTCAAAGTGTGCATTTTGGTTGGAAGAAGTTCAATTCCTCGGTCACATAGTGAACAAAGAAGGTATTAAGGTGGATCCGACAAAGATAGAAACTGTTGAAAAGTGGGAAACCCCGAAAACTCTGAAACACATACGCCAGTTTTTAGGACTAGCTGGTTACTACAGAAGGTTCATCCAAGACTTTTCCAGAATAGCAAAACCCTTGACTGCATTAACGCATAAAGGGAAGAAATTTGAATGGAATGATGAACAAGAGAAAGCGTTTCAGTTATTGAAGAAAAAGCTAACTACGGCACGTATATTGTCATTGCCTGAAGGGAATGATGATTTTGTGATTTATTGTGATGCATCAAAGCAAGGTCTCGGTTGTGTATTAATGCAACGAACGAAGGTGATTGCTTATGCGTCTAGACAATTGAAGATTCACGAACAAAATTATACGACGCATGATTTGGAATTAGGCGCGGTTGTTTTTGCATTAAAGACTTGGAGGCACTACTTATATGGGGTCAAAAGTATTATATATACCGACCACAAAAGTCTTCAACACATATTTAATCAGAAACAACTGAATATGAGGCAGCGTAGGTGGATTGAATTATTGAATGATTACGACTTTGAGATTTGTTACCACCCGGGGAAGGCAAATGTGGTAGCCGATGCCTTGAGCAGGAAGGACAGAGAACCCATTCGAGTAAAATCTATGAATATAATGATTCATAATAACATTACTACTCAAATAAAGGAGGCGCAACAAGGAGTTTTAAAAGAGGGAAATTTAAAGGATGAAATACCCAAAGGATCGGAGAAGCATCTTAATATTCGGGAAGACGGAACCCGGTATAGGGCTGAAAGGATTTGGGTACCAAAATTTGGAGATATGAGAGAAATGGTACTTAGAGAAGCTCATAAAACCAGATACTCAATACATCCTGGAACGGGGAAGATGTACAAGGATCTCAGGAAATATTTTTGGTGGCCGGGTATGAAAGCCGATATTGCTAAATACGTAGGAGAATGTTTGACGTGTTCTAAGGTCAAAGCTGAGCATCAGAAACCATCAGGTCTACTTCAACAACCCGAAATCCCGGAATGGAAATGGGAAAACATTACCATGGATTTCATCACTAAATTACCAAGGACTGCAAGTGGTTTTGATACTATTTGGGTAATAGTTGATCGTCTCACCAAATCAGCACACTTCCTACCAATAAGAGAAGATGACAAGATGGAGAAGTTAGCACGACTGTATTTGAAGGAAGTCGTCTCCAGACATGGAATACCAATCTCTATTATCTCTGATAGGGATGGCAGATTTATTTCAAGATTCTGGCAGACATTACAGCAAGCATTAGGAACTCGTCTAGACATGAGTACCGCCTATCATCCACAAACTGATGGACAGAGCGAAAGGACGATACAAACGCTTGAAGACATGCTACGAGCATGTGTTATTGATTTCGGAAACAGTTGGGTTCGACATCTACCGTTAGCAGAATTTTCCTACAACAACAGCTACCATTCAAGCATTGAGATGGCGCCGTTTGAAGCACTTTATGGTAGAAAGTGCAGGTCTCCGATTTGTTGGAGTGAAGTGGGGGATAGACAGATTATGGGTCCGGAGATTATACAAGAAACTACCGAGAAGATCATCCAAATTCAACAACGGTTGAAAACCGCCCAAAGTCGACAAAAGAGCTACGCTGACATTAAAAGAAAAGATATAGAATTTGAAATTGGAGAGATGGTCATGCTTAAAGTTGCACCTTGGAAAGGCGTTGTTCGATTTGGTAAACGAGGGAAATTAAATCCAAGGTATATTGGACCATTCAAGATTATTGATCGTGTCGGACCAGTAGCTTACCGACTTGAGTTACCTCAACAACTCGCGGCTGTACATAACACTTTCCACGTCTCGAATTTGAAGAAATGTTTTGCTAAAGAAGATCTCACTATTCTGTTAGATGAAATCCAAATCAACGAAAAACTTCAATTCATCGAAGAACCCGTCGAAATAATGGATCGTGAGGTTAAAAGACTTAAGCAAAATAAGATACCAATTGTTAAGGTTCAATGGAATGCTCGTAGAGGACCCGAGTTCACCTGGGAGCGTGAAGATCAGATGAAGAAGAAATACCCGCATCTATTTCCAGAAGATTCGTCAACACCTTCAACAGCTTAAAATTTCGGGACGAAATTTATTTAACGGGTAGGTACTGTAGTGACCCGAACTTTTCCATGTTTATATATATTAATTGAGATTTATATTTACATGATTAAATGTTTCCAACATGTTAAGCAATCAAACTTGTTAAGACTTGATTAATTGAAATATGTTTCATATAGACAATTGACCACCCAAGTTGACCGGTGATTCACGAACGTTAAAACTTGTAAAAACTATATGATGACATATATATGGATATATATATATAGTTAACATGATACTATGATAAGTAAACATATCATTAAGTATATTAACAATGAACTACATATGTAAAAACAAGACTACTAACTTAATAATTTTTAAACGAGACATATATGTAACGATTATCGTTGTAAAGGCATTTAATGTATATATATCATATTAAGAGATATTCATACATGATAATATCATGATAATATAATAATTTAAAATCTTATTTGATATTATAAACATTGGGTTAACAACATTTAACAAGATCGTTAACCTAAAAGTTTCAAAACAACACTTACATGTAACGACTAACGATGACTTAACGACTCAGTTAAAATGTATATACATGTAGTGTTTTAATATGTATTTATACACTTTTGAAAGACTTCAATACATTTATCAAAATACTTCTACTTAACAAAAATGCTTACAATTACATCCTCGTTCAGTTTCATCAACAATTCTACTCGTATGCACCCGTATTCGTACTCGTACAATACACAGCTTTTAGATGTATGTACTATTGGTATATACACTCCAATGATCAGCTCTTAGCAGCCCATGTGAGTCACCTAACACATGTGGGAACCATCATTTGGCAACTAGCATGAAATATCTCATAAAATTACAAAAATATGAGTAATCATTCATGACTTATTTACATGAAAACAAAATTACATATCCTTTATATCTAATCCATACACCAACGACCAAAAACACCTACAAACACTTTCATTCTTCAATTTTATTCATCTAATTGATCTCTCTCAAGTTCTATCTTCATGTTCTAAGTGTTCTTCATAAATTCCAAAAGTTCTAGTTTCATAAAATCAAGAATACTTTCAAGTTTGCTAGCTCACTTCCAATCTTGTAAGGTGATCATCCAACCTCAAGAAATCTTTGTTTCTTACAGTAGGTTATCATTCTAATACAAGGTAATAATCATATTCAAACTTTGGTTCAATTTCTATAACTATAACAATCTTATTTCAAGTGATGATCTTACTTGAACTTGTTTTCGTGTCATGATTCTGCTTCAAGAACTTCGAGCCATCCAAGGATCCATTGAAGCTAGATCAATTTTTCTCTTTTCCAGTAGGTTTATCCAAGGAAATTAAGGTAGTAATGATGTTCATAACATCATTCGATTCATACATATAAAGCTATCTTATTCGAAGGTTTAAACTTGTAATCACTAGAACATAGTTTAGTTAATTCTAAACTTGTTCGCAAACAAAAGTTAATCCTTCTAACTTGACTTTTAAAATCAACTAAACACATGTTCTATATCTATATGATATGCTAACTTAATGATTTAAAACCTGGAAACACGAAAAACACCGTAAAACCGGATTTACGCCGTCGTAGTAACACCGCGGGCTGTTTTGGGTTAGTTAATTAAAAACTATGATAAACTTTGATTTAAAAGTTGTTATTCTGAGAAAATGATTTTTATTATGAACATGAAAGTATATCCAAAAATTATGGTTAAACTCAAAGTGGAAGTATGTTTTCTAAAATGGTCATCTAGACGTCGTTCTTTCGACTGAAATGACTACCTTTACAAAAACGACTTGTAACTTATTTTTCCGACTATAAACCTATACTTTTTCTGTTTAGATTCATAAAATAGAGTTCAATATGAAACCATAGCAATTTGATTCACTCAAAACGGATTTAAAATGAAGAAGTTATGGGTAAAACAAGATTGGATAATTTTTCTCATTTTAGCTACGTGAAAATTGGTAACAAATCTATTCCAACCATAACTTAATCAACTTGTATTGTATATTATGTAATCTTGAGATACCATAGACACGTATACAATGTTTCGACCTATCATGTCGACACATCTATATATATTTCGGAACAACCATAGACACTCTATATGTGAATGTTGGAGTTAGCTATACAGGGTTGAGGTTGATTCCAAAATATATATAGTTTGAGTTGTGATCAATACTGAGATACGTATACACTGGGTCTTGGATTGATTCAAGATAATATTTATCGATTTATTTCTGTACATCTAACTGTGGACAACTAGTTATAGGTTACTAACGAGGACAGCTGACTTAATAAACTTAAAACATCAAAATATATTAAAAGTGTTGTAAATATATTTTGAACATACTTTAATATATATGTATATATTGTTATAGGTTCGTGAATCAACAGTGGCCAAGTCTTACTTCCCGATGAAGTAAAAATCTGTGAAAGTGAGTTATAGTCCCATTTTTAAAATCTAATATTTTTGGGATGAGAATACATGCAGGTTTTATAAATGATTTACAAAATAGACACAAGTACGTGAAACTACATTCTATGGTTGAATTATCGAAATCGAATATGCCCCTTTTTAATTAAGTCTGGTAATCTAAGAATTAGGGAACAGACACCCTAATTGACGCGAATCCTAAAGATAGATCTATTGGGCCTAACAAACCCCATCCAAAGTACCGGATGCTTTAGTACTTCGAAATTTATGTCATATCCGAAGGGTGTCCCGGAATGATGGGGATATTCTTATATATGCATCTTGTTAATGTCGGTTACCAGGTGTTCACCATATGAATGATTTTTATCTCTATGTATGGGATGTGTATTGAAATATGAAATCTTGTGGTCTATTATTATGATTTGATATATATAGGTTAAACCTATAACTCACCAACATTTTTGTTGACGTTTTAAGCATGTTTATTCTCAGGTGATTATTAAGAGCTTCCGCTGTCGCATACTTAAATAAGGACGAGATTTGGAGTCCATACTTGTATGATATTATGTAAAAACTGCATTCAAGAAACTTATTTTGTTGTAACATATTTGTATTGTAAACCATTATGTAATGGTCGTGTGTAAACAGGATATTTTAGATTATCATTATTTGATAATCTACGTAAAGCTTTTTTAAAACCTTTATCTATGAAATAAAGGTTATGGTTTGTTTTAAAAATGAATGCAGTCTTTGAAAAACGTCTCATATAGAGGTCAAAACCTCGCAACGAAATCAATTAATATGGAACGTTTTTAATCAATAAGAACGGGACATTTCAGTTGGTATCCGAGCGTTGGTCTTAGAGAACCAGAAAATTTGCACTAGTGTGTCTTATCGAGTTTGTTAGGATGCATTAGTGAGTCTGGACTTCGACCGTGTTTACTTGAAAAATGATTGCTTAACAAATTTTGTTGGAAACTATATATTTTTAACGTGTGAATATTATGTGATATATTAATCTCTTAACGCGTTTGATATTATGTGATAGATGTATACCTCTAGAACAAGTCCCATTGACTCACCTAATAATAATGAAGAGTCAAATGTAAATTGGAATGATTCGTGGACTGATTCACAAGTTCCCGAAGAGGAACCGGAAGAAGAGTCGGAACCGGAAGAAGAATCGGAACCGGAAGAAGAATCGGAACCGGATGAAGAAATAGAACCGGTGGGGGAAATAATAAAACGGTTAAGTAAAAGAAAATCCTCAACCAACCGACCAAGGTTAATTATGGTCAATGGTGTTTCCGCCAAGGAAGCAAAATATTGGGAGGATTACCAATTCTCCGATGAATCAGATTCCGACAAGAATTCCGATGATGTTATAGAAATTACCCCAACTGAATTTAAAAAGGCAAAAGAAAATAATAAGGGAAAGGGCATAAAAATAGAGAAATCTAATTCCAACCCCGATGAACTTTATATGTATCGTCAACCCCCGAAGTCCTTAAGTTTTAACAATGACCCGGGAACCTCTAAACCACCGGGTTTTTCTAAACCAATGTGGAAAATTACGGCTCGTATTAGGGGAACATCATATATCCCTAGAAACTTGGCAAAACGAACCAAAACCGAAGAAGAAGAAACGAGCGAGTCGGAATAAGATAGTTGTATTCGTATGGTGTAATATATGTAATATAGTGTTCTTATGCTTTATGATATATGTAAAAATTGCTTGTATTAATAAGTATTTTTTTATGAATCTAACTCTTGTCTATTTTACAGTTTAAAAACACAAAATGGATAGACAACCCAATATTTTAAGAGACCTACCCGGAGACATGATTGATGAAATCTTGTCTAGAGTCGGCCAGAATTCTTCGGCACAACTATTTAAGGCGAGATCAGTTTGTAAGACATTCGAAGAACGTTCCAAGAATGTCTTGGTTTATAAGAGACTTTCGTTTGAAAGATGGGGGATATCACATTGGGAAACCCATAAGTTACGATGTGTTTACTTTGACGCATATATTGCGGGGAACCCAAATGCTATTTTACGCAACGGGTTAAGAAATTATTTTGACTCAATATATCCGAATATTGGACTTCGTGATTTAGAAAAAGCGGCTAACATGCAACATAAAGAAGCATGTTATGCTTACGGATTAGTAATGTTCGCTTCTCACCAAAGTGAGAACAAGAACATCGGGCTACAACTATTAAACAAAACGTTTCCACAAGTGACGGAGTCGGTAATTGGGGTAAGAAATGAGGTTTTTAGATTGTTACGGGACTGTTGGACATTACGTAACCCTCGTCCCTTTGATGACGTTACAACACGCTGTCTTATCAACGGCCATAACGGTTATGTTGCACAAGACCAAGGATGGGAAGTAGTCCTAGTAAAACCAGAATGCATGACTTGTTTCTGGACGTATGAATTACGTGTCTTTATTGCCTTTGCTGAACGACTTGTGTACTAGCTAGAATTGTCTTCACAACTATCTTGTATCAAAGTTATTGTGTGCTATATTTCATGCTTTATGTAAAATAAGCGGTATTGTAAGTTTGTAAAATATTGTATAAAAGTTTGAACGCGAAATATTATTATAATCAGTTTTTCATATAGAATTGTAGTAGTTGAATTGTATATTAGCTACTAAGTATGAACTTAACGGGTAGGTACTACCCGAATTTAAACTTATAAAACGCTAATATGAAGAAAAAGCTTTTATAAATGAGTTCATATTATGCTACGAAATACTATTAACTACTCTTAATATTCTGTATGATTAACTTGTTCCATTTAACTATTTTGAAGGAAATGGCACCGACTACTCGACACACCGTGAATATGAATGAAGAGGAATTCCGTACTTTTCTAGCTTCAAACATAGCCGCAGTACAGGCTGCGCTACATACCAACAATAACCTTGGATCTAGCAGTACAGGAAATCGTGTAGGATGCACCTACAAAGAATTCACTGCCTGCAAACCTTTGGAATTTGATGGAACCGAAGGACCGATCGGATTGAAACGGTGGACCGAGAAGGTTGAATCGGTGTTTGCCATAAGTAAGTGTACTGAAGAGGACAAAGTGAAGTACGCTACGCATACCTTCACAGGTCCTGCGTTAACATGGTGGAATACCTATCTAGAGCAAGTGGGACAAGACGATGTGTACACACTACCGTGGTCAGCATTCAAGCACTTGATGAACGAGAAGTACCGTCCCAGAACCGAGGTCAATAAGCTCAAGACAGAACTTAGAGGGTTACGAACCCAAGGATTTGATATTACCACGTACGAAAGACGATTCACAGAATTGTGCCTATTGTGTCCGGGAGCATTCGAAGATGAGGAAGAGAAGATCGACGCATTTGTGAAAGGATTACCGGAAAGAATCCAAGAAGATATAAGTTCACACGAGCCCGCCTCTATACAACAGGCATGTAGAATGGCTCACAAACTAGTGAACCAGATTGAAGAAAGAATTAAAGAACAGACTGCTGAAGAGGCCAATGTGAAGCAAGTCAAAAGAAAGTGGGAGGAAAACGGTGATAAGAATCACCAATACAACAACAACAGCAATTACAACAATAATCGCAACAATTATCCCAACAATCGCAACATCAATCGCAACTACAACAAACGGCCCAACAATAACAACAACAACAACAACAACAACAGCAACTACAACAATCATCCTAACAACAATAATAACCGCAACAACAACAACAATCAGAAGCAGCTATGCCAAAGGTGTGAAAAGAATCACTCGGGGTTCTGCACCAAATTTTGCAACAAGTGTAAAAGAAATGGTCATAGCGCGGCGAAGTGTGAGGTCTACGGACCAGGAGTTAATAGAACGAAAGGAACAAATGGTGTCGGAACGAGTAATGGTGGAGCAAGTAGTGTCGGAGCAAGTTATGCCAATGTAGTTTGTTATAAATGTGGAAAACCGGGCCACATTATTAGAAATTGCCCGAACCAGGAGAACACGAATGGACAAGGCCGTGGAAGAGTTTTCAATATTAATGCGGTAGAGGCACAGGAAGACCCGGAGCTTGTTACAGGTACGTTTCTTATTGACAATAAATCTGTTTACGTTTTATTTGATTCGGGTGCGGATAGAAGCTATATGAGTAGAGATTTTTGTGCTAAATTAAGTTGTCCATTGACGCCTTTGGATAGTAAATTTTTACTCGAATTAGCAAATGGTAAATTAATTTCAGCAGATAATATATGTCGGAATCGAGAAATTAAACTGGTTAGCGAAACATTTAAGATTGATTTGATACCAGTAGAGTTAGGGAGTTTTGATGTGATAATCGGTATGGACTGGTTGAAAGAAGTGAAAGCGGAGATCGTTTGTTACAAAAATGCAATTCGCATTATACGAGAAAAAGGAAAACCCTTAATGGTGTACGGAGAAAAGGGCAACACGAAGCTACATCTTATTAGTAATTTGAAGGCACAAAAACTAATAAGAAAAGGTTGCTATGCTGTTCTAGCACACGTTAAGAAAGTACAAACTGAAGAAAAGAGCATCAATGATGTTCCCGTCGCAAAAGAATTTCCCGATGTATTTCCGAAAGAATTATCGGGATTACCCCTACATCGATCCGTTGAATTTCAAATAGATCTTGTACCAGGAGCTGCACCAATAGCTCGTGCTCCTTACAGACTCGCACCTAGCGAGATGAAAGAACTGCAAAGCCAATTACAAGAACTTTTAGAGCGTGGTTTCATTCGACCAAGCACATCACCGTGGGGAGCTCCTGTTTTGTTTGTCAAGAAGAAAGATGGTACATTCAGGTTGTGTATCGACTACCGAGAGTTGAACAAACTTACCATCAAGAACCGCTACCCACTACCGAGAATCGACGACTTATTTGATCAACTACAAGGCTCGTCTGTTTATTCAAAGATTGACTTACGTTCCGGGTATCATCAAATGCGGGTGAAAGAAGATGATATTCCAAAGACTGCTTTCAGAACGCGTTACGGTCATTACGAGTTTATGGTCATGCCGTTTGGTTTAACTAATGCACCAGCTGTGTTCATGGACCTTATGAACCGAGTGTGTGGACCATACCTTGACAAGTTTGTCATTGTTTTCATTGATGACATACTTATTTACTCAAAGAATGACCAAGAACACGGTGAACATTTGAGAAAGGTGTTAGAAGTATTGAGGAAGGAAGAATTGTACGCTAAGTTTTCAAAGTGTGCATTTTGGTTGGAAGAAGTTCAATTCCTCGGTCACATAGTGAACAAAGAAGGTATTAAGGTGGATCCGACAAAGATAGAAACTGTTGAAAAGTGGGAAACCCCGAAAACTCCGAAACACATACGCCAGTTTTTAGGACTAGCTGGTTACTACAGAAGGTTCATCCAAGACTTTTCCAGAATAGCAAAACCCTTGACTGCATTAACGCATAAAGGGAAGAAATTTGAATGGAATGATGAACAAGAGAAAGCGTTTCAGTTATTGAAGAAAAAGCTAACTACGGCACGTATATTGTCATTGCCTGAAGGGAATGATGATTTTGTGATTTATTGTGATGCATCAAAGCAAGGTCTCGGTTGTGTATTAATGCAACGAACGAAGGTGATTGCTTATGCGTCTAGACAATTGAAGATTCACGAACAAAATTATATGACGCATGATTTGGAATTAGGCGCGGTTGTTTTTGCATTAAAGACTTGGAGGCACTACTTATATGGGGTCAAAAGTATTATATATACCGACCACAAAAGTCTTCAACACATATTTAATCAGAAACAACTGAATATGAGGCAGCGTAGGTGGATTGAATTATTGAATGATTACGACTTTGAGATTCGTTACCACCCGGGGAAGGCAAATGTGGTAGCCGATGCCTTGAGCAGGAAGGACAGAGAACCCATTCGAGTAAAATCTATGAATATAATGATTCATAATAACATTACTACTCAAATAAAGGAGGCGCAACAAGGAGTTTTAAAAGAGGGAAATTTAAAGGATGAAATACCCAAAGGATCGGAGAAGCATCTTAATATTCGGGAAGACGGAACCCGGTATAGGGCTGAAAGGATTTGGGTACCAAAATTTGGAGATATGAGAGAAATGGTACTTAGAGAAGCTCATAAAACCAGATACTCAATACATCCTGGAACGGGGAAGATGTACAAGGATCTCAGGAAATATTTTTGGTGGCCGGGTATGAAAGCCGATGTTGCTAAATACGTAGGAGAATGTTTGACGTGTTCTAAGGTCAAAGCTGAGCATCAGAAACCATCAGGTCTACTTCAACAACCCGAAATCCCGGAATGGAAATGGGAAAACATTACCATGGATTTCATCACTAAATTACCAAGGACTGCAAGTGGTTTTGATACTATTTGGGTAATAGTTGATCGTCTCACCAAATCAGCACACTTCCTACCAATAAGAGAAGATGACAAGATGGAGAAGTTAGCACGACTGTATTTGAAGGAAGTCGTCTCCAGACATGGAATACCAATCTCTATTATCTCTGATAGGGATGGCAGATTTATTTCAAGATTCTGGCAGACATTACAGCAAGCATTAGGAACTCGTCTAGACATGAGTACTGCCTATCATCCACAAACTGATGGACAGAGCGAAAGGACGATACAAACGCTTGAAGACATGCTACGAGCATGTGTTATTGATTTCGGAAACAGTTGGGTTCGACATCTACCGTTAGCAGAATTTTCCTACAACAACAGCTACCATTCAAGCATTGAGATGGCGCCGTTTGAAGCACTTTATGGTAGAAAGTGCAGGTCTCCGATTTGTTGGAGTGAAGTGGGGGATAGACAGATTATGGGTCCGGAGATTATACAAGAAACTACCGAGAAGATCATCCAAATTCAACAACGGTTGAAAACCGCCCAAAGTCGACAAAAGAGCTACGCTGACATTAAAAGAAAAGATATAGAATTTGAAATTGGAGAGATGGTCATGCTTAAAGTTGCACCTTGGAAAGGCGTTGTTCGATTTGGTAAACGAGGGAAATTAAATCCAAGGTATATTGGACCATTCAAGATTATTGATCGTGTCGGACCAGTAGCTTACCGACTTGAGTTACCTCAACAACTCGCGGCTGTACATAACACTTTCCACGTCTCGAATTTGAAGAAATGTTTTGCTAAAGAAGATCTCACTATTCTGTTAGATGAAATCCAAATCAACGAAAAACTTCAATTCATCGAAGAACCCGTCGAAATAATGGATCGTGAGGTTAAAAGACTTAAGCAAAATAAGATACCAATTGTTAAGGTTCGATGGAATGCTCGTAGAGGACCCGAGTTCACCTGGGAGCGTGAAGATCAGATGAAGAAGAAATACCCGCATCTATTTCCAGAAGATTCGTCAACACCTCCAACAGCTTAAAATTTCGGGACGAAATTTATTTAACGGGTAGGTACTGTAGTGACCCGAACTTTTCCATGTTTATATATATTAATTGAGATTGATAATTACATGATTAAATGTTTCCAACATGTTAAGCAATCAAACTTGTTAAGACTTGATTAATTGAAATATGTTTCATATAGACAATTGACCACCCAAGTTGACCGGTGATTCACGAACGTTAAAACTTGTAAAAACTATATGATGACATATATATGGATATATATATATAGTTAACATGATACTATGATAAGTAAACATATCATTAAGTATATTAACAATGAACTACATATGTAAAAACAAGACTACTAACTTAATAATTTTTAAACGAGACATATATGTAACGATTATCGTTGTAAAGACATTTAATGTATATATATCATATTAAGAGATATTCATACATGATAATATCATGATAATATAATAATTTAAAATCTTATTTGATATTATAAACATTGGGTTAACAACATTTAACAAGATCGTTAACCTAAAAGTTTCAAAACAACACTTACATGTAACGACTAACGATGACTTAACGACTCAGTTAAAATGTATATACATGTAGTGTTTTAATATGTATTTATACACTTTTGAAAGACTTCAATACATTTATCAAAATACTTCTACTTAACAAAAATGCTTACAATTACATCCTCGTTCAGTTTCATCAACAATTCTACTCGTATGCACCCGTATTCGTACTCGTACAATACACAGCTTTTAGATGTATGTACTATTGGTATATACACTCCAATGATCAGCTCTTAGCAGCCCATGTGAGTCACCTAACACATGTGGGAACCATCATTTGGCAACTAGCATGAAATATCTCATAAAATTACAAAAATATGAGTAATCATTCATGACTTATTTACATGAAAACAAAATTACATATCCTTTATATCTAATCCATACACCAACGACCAAAAACACCTACAAACACTTTCATTCTTCAATTTTCTTCATCTAATTGATCTCTCTCAAGTTCTATCTTCATGTTCTAAGTGTTCTTCATAAATTCCAAAAGTTCTAGTTTCATAAAATCAAGAATACTTTCAAGTTTGCTAGCTCACTTCCAATCTTGTAAGGTGATCATCCAACCTCAAGAAATCTTTGTTTCTTACAGTAGGTTATCATTCTAATACAAGGTAATAATCATATTCAAACTTTGGTTCAATTTCTATAACTATAACAATCTTATTTCAAGTGATGATCTTACTTGAACTTGTTTTCGTGTCATGATTCTGCTTCAAGAACTTCGAGCCATCCAAGGATCCATTGAAGCTAGATCCATTTTTCTCTTTTCCAGTAGGTTTATCCAAGGAAATTAAGGAGTAATGATGTTCATAACATCATTCGATTCATACATATAAAGCTATCTTATTTGAAGGTTTAAACTTGTAATCACTAGAACATAGTTTAGTTAATTCTAAACTTGTTCGCAAACAAAAGTTAATCCTTCTAACTTGACTTTTAAAATCAACTAAACACATGTTCTATATCTATATGATATGCTAACTTAATGATTTAAAACCTGGAAACACGAAAAACACCGTAAAACCGGATTTACGCCGTCGTAGTAACACCGCGGGCTGTTTTGGGTTAGTTAATTAAAAACTATGATAAACTTTGATTTAAAAGTTGTTATTCTGAGAAAATGATTTTTATTATGAACATGAAAGTATATCCAAAAATTATGGTTAAACTCAAAGTGGAAGTATGTTTTCTAAAATGGTCATCTAGACGTCGTTCTTTCGACTGAAATGACTACCTTTACAAAAACGACTTGTAACTTATTTTTCCGACTATAAACCTATACTTTTTCTGTTTAGATTCATAAAATAGAGTTCAATATGAAACCATAGCAATTTGATTCACTCAAAACGGATTTAAAATGAAGAAGTTATGGGTAAAACAAGATTGGATAATTTTTCTCATTTTAGCTACGTGAAAATTGGTAACAAATCTATTCCAACCATAACTTAATCAACTTGTATTGTATATTATGTAATCTTGAGATACCATAGACACGTATACAATGTTTCGACCTATCATGTCGACACATCTATATATATTTCGGAACAACCATAGACACTCTATATGTGAATGTTGGAGTTAGCTATACAGGGTTGAGGTTGATTCCAAAATATATATAGTTTGAGTTGTGATCAATACTGAGATACGTATACACTGGGTCATGGATTGATTCAAGATAATATTTATCGATTTATTTCTGTACATCTAACTGTGGACAACTAGTTATAGGTTACTAACGAGGACAGCTGACTTAATAAACTTAAAACATCAAAATATATTAAAAGTGTTGTAAATATATTTTGAACATACTTTAATATATATGTATATATTGTTATAGGTTCGTGAATCAACAGTGGCCAAGTCTTACTTCCCGACGAAGTAAAAATCTGTGAAAGTGAGTTATAGTCCCATTTTTAAAATCTAATATTTTTGGGATGAGAATACATGCAGGTTTTATAAATGATTTACAAAATAGACACAAGTACGTGAAACTACATTCTATGGTTGAATTATCGAAATCGAATATGCCCCTTTTTAATTAAGTCTGGTAATCTAAGAATTAGGGAACAGACACCCTAATTGACGCGAATCCTAAAGATAGATCTATTGGGCCTAACAAACCCCATCCAAAGTACCGGATGCTTTAGTACTTCGAAATTTATATCATATCCGAAGGGTGTCCCGGAATGATGGGGATATTCTTATATATGCATCTTGTTAATGTCGGTTACCAGGTGTTCACCATATGAATGATTTTTATCTCTATGTATGGGATGTGTATTGAAATATGAAATCTTGTGGTCTATTATTATGATTTGATATATATAGGTTAAACCTATAACTCACCAACATTTTTGTTGACGTTTTAAGCATGTTTATTCTCAGGTGATTATTAAGAGCTTCCGCTGTCGCATACTTAAATAAGGACGAGATTTGGAGTCCATACTTGTATGATATTATGTAAAAACTGCATTCAAGAAACTTATTTTGTTGTAACATATTTGTATTGTAAACCATTATGTAATGGTCGTGTGTAAACAGGATATTTTAGATTATCATTATTTGATAATCTACGTAAAGCTTTTTTAAAACCTTTATCTATGAAATAAAGGTTATGGTTTGTTTTAAAAATGAATGCAGTCTTTGAAAAACGTCTCATATAGAGGTCAAAACCTCGCAACGAAATCAATTAATATGGAACGTTTTTAATCAATAAGAACGGGACATTTCAATCTAACTGTGGACAACTAGTTGTAGGTTACTAACGAGGACAGCTGACTTAATAAACTTAAAACATCAAAATATATTAAAAGTGTTGTAAATATATTTTGAACATACTTTGATATATATGTATATATTGTTATAGGTTCGTGAATCAACCAGTGGCCAAGTCTTACTTCCCGATGAAGTAAAAATCTGTGAAAGTGAGTTATAGTCCCACTTTTAAAATCTAATATTTTTGGGATGAGAATACATGTAGGTTTTATAAATGATTTACAAAATAGACACAAGTACGTGAAACTACATTCTATGGTTGAATTATCGAAATCGAATATGCCCCTTTTTATTAAGTCTGGTAATCTAAGAATTAGGGAACAGACACCCTAATTGACGCGAATCCTAAAGATAGATCTATTGGGCCTAACAAACCCCATCCAAAGTACCGGATGCTTTAGTACTTCGAAATTTATATCATATCCGAAGGGTGTCCCGGAATGATGGGGATATTCTTATATATATGCATCTTGTTAATGTCGGTTACCAGGTGTTCACCATATGAATGATTTTTATCTCTATGTATGGGATGTGTATTGAAATATGAAATCTTGTGGTCTATTATTATGATTTGATATATATAGGTTAAACCTATAACTCACCAACATTTTTGTTGACGTTTTAAGCATGTTTATTCTCAGGTGATTATTAAGAGCTTCCGCTGTCGCATACTTAAATAAGGACGAGATTTGGAGTCCATGCTTGTATGATATTGTGTAAAAACTGCATTCAAGAAACTTATTTTGTTGTAACATATTTGTATTATAAACCATTATGTAATGGTCGTGTGTAAACAGGATATTTTAGATTATCATTATTTGATAATCTACGTAAAGCTTTTTAAACCTTTATTGATGAAATAAAGGTTATGGTTTGTTTTGAAAATGAATGAAGTCTTTGAAAAACGTCTCATATAGAGGTCAAAACCTCGCAACGAAATCAATTAATATGGAACGTTTTTAATCAATAAGAACGGGACATTTCAGTTGGTATCCGAGCGTTGGTCTTAGAGAATCAGAATTTTACATTAGTGTGTCTTATCGAGTTTGTTAGGATGCATTAGTGAGTCTGGACTTCGACCGTGTTTACTTGAAAAATGTTTGCTTAACAAATTTTGTTGGAAACTATATATTTTTAACATGTGAATATTATGTGATATATTAATCTCTTAACGCGTTTGATATTATGTGATAGATGTCTACCTCTAGAACAAGTCCCATTGACTCACCTAATAATAATGAAGAGTCAAATGTAAATTGGAATGATTCGTGGACTGATTCACAAGTTCCCGAAGAGGAACCGGAAGAAGAGTCGGAACCGGAAGAAGAATCGGAACCGGAAGAAGAATCGGAACCGGATGAAGAAATAGAACCGGTGGGGGAAATAATAAAACGGTTAAGTAAAAGAAAATCCTCAACCAACCGACCAAGGTTAAATATGGTCAATGGTGTTTCCGCCAAGGAAGCAAAATATTGGGAGGATTACCAATTCTCCGATGAATCGGATTCCAACGAGAATTCCGATGATGTTATAGAAATTACCCCAACTGAATTTAAAAAGGCAAAAGAAAATAATAAGGGAAAGGGCATAAAAATAGAGAAATCTAATTCCAACCCCAATGAACTTTATATGTATCGTCAACCCCTGAAGTCCTTAAGTTGTAACAATGACCCGGGAACCTCTAAACCACCAGGTTTTTCTAAACCAATGTGGACAACGACGGCTCGTATTAGGGGAACATCATATATCCCTAGAAACTTGGCAAAACGAACCAAAACTGAACAAGAAGAAACGAGCGAGTCGGAATAAGATAGTTGTATTCGTGTGGTGTAATATATGTAATATAGTGTGCTTATGCTTTATGATATATGTAAAAATTGCTTGTATTAATAAGTATTTTTTATGAATCTAACTCTTGTCTATTTTACAGTATAAAAACACAAAATGGATAGACAACCCAATATTTTAAGAGACCTACCCGGAGACATGATTGATGAAATCTTGTCTAGAGTCGGTCAGAATTCCTCGGCACAACTATTTAAGGCGAGATCAGTTTGTAAGACATTCGAAGAACGTTCCAAGAATGCCTTGGTTTATAAAAGGCTTTCATTTGAAAGATGGGGGATATCACATTGGGAAATCCATAAGTTACGATGTGTTTACTTTGACGCATATATTGCGGGGAACCCAAATGCTATTTTACGCAACGGGTTAAGAAATTATTTTGACTCAGTATATCCGAATATAGGACTTCGTGATTTAGAAAAAGCGGCTAACATGCAATATAAAGAAGCATGTTATGCTTACGGGTTAGTAATGCTCGCTTCTCACCAAAGTGAGAACAAGAACATCGGGCTACAACTATTAAACAAAACGTTCCCACAAGTGACGGAGTCGGTAATTGGGGTAAGAAATGAGGTTTTTAGGTTATTACGAGACTGTTGGTCATTACGTAACCCTCGTCCCTTTGACGACGTTACAACACGCTGTCTTATCAACGGCCATAACGGTTATGTTCCACAAGACCAAGGATGGGAAGTAGTCCTAGTAAAACCAGAATGCATGACTTGTTTCTGGACGTATGAATTACGTGTCTTTATTGCCTTTGCTGAACGACTTGTGTACTAGCTAGAATTATCTTCACAACTATCTTGTATCAAAGTTATTGTGTGCTATATTTCATGCTTTATGTAAAATAAGCGGTATTGTAAGTTTGTAAAATATTGTATAAAAGTTTGAACGCGAAATATTATTACAATCAGTTTTTCATATAGAATTATAGTAGTTGAATTGTATATTAGCTACTAAGTATGAACTTAACGGGTAGGTACTACCCGAATTTAAACTTATAAAACGCTAATATGAAGAAAAAGCTTTTATAAATGAGTTCATATTATGCTACGAAATACTATTAACTACTCTTAATATTCTGTATGATTAACTTGTTCCATTTGACTATTTGGAAGGAAATGGCACCGACTACTCGACACCCCGTGAATATGAATGAAGAGGAATTCCGTACTTTTCTAGCTTCAAACATAGCCGCAGTACAGGCTTCGCTACATACCAACAATAACCTTGGATCTGGCAGTACAGGAAATCGTGTAGGATGCACCTACAAAGAATTCACTGCCTGCAAACCTTTGGAATTTGATGGAACCGAAGGACCGATCGGATTGAAACGGTGGACCGAGAAGGTCGAATCGGTGTTTGCCATAAGTAAGTGTACTGAAGAGGACAAAGTGAAGTACGCTACGCATACCTTCACAGGTTCTGGGTTAACATGGTGGAATACCTATCTAGAGCAAGTGGGACAAGATGATGCGTACGCACTACCGTGATCAGCATTCAAGCACTTGATGAACGAGAAGTACCGTCCCAGAACCGAGGTCAATAAGCTCAAGACAGAACTTAGAGGGTTACGAACCCAAGATGAGGAAGAGAAGATCGACGCGTTTGTGAAAGGATTACCGGAAAGAATCCAAGAAGATATAAGTTCACACGAGCCCGCCTCCATACAACAGGCATGTAGAATGGCTCACAAACTAGTGAACCAGATTGAAGAAAGAATTAAAGAACAGACTGCTGAAGAGGCCAATGTGAAGCAAGTCAAAAGAAAGTGGGAGGAAAACAGTGATAAGAATCACCAATACAACAACAACAGCAATTACAACAATAATCGCAACAATTATCCCAACAATCGCAACATCAATCGCAACTACAACAAACGGCCCAACAACAACAACAACAACAACAACAACAACAACAACAACAACAACAACAACAACAACATCAACTACAACAATCATCCCAACAACAATAATAACTGCAACAACAACAACAATCAGAAGCAGCTATGCCAAAGGTGTGAAAAGTATCACTCGGGGTTCTGCACCAAATTTTGCAACAAGTGTAAAAGAAATGGTCATAGCGCGGCGAAGTGTGAAGTCTATGGACCAGGGGTTAATAGAACGAAAGGAACAAATGGTGTCGGAACGAGTAATGGCGGAGCAAGTAGTGTCGGAGCAAGTTATGCCAATGTAGTTTGTTATAAATGTGGAAAACCGGGCCACATTATTAGAAATTGCCCGAACCAGGAGAACACGAATGGACACGGCGGCGGAAGAGTTTTCAATATTAATGCGGCAGAGGCACAGGAAGACCCGGAGCTTGTTACGGGTACGTTTCTTATTGACAATAAATCTGCTTACGTTTTATTTGATTCGAGTGCGGATAGAAGCTATATGAGTAGAGATTTTTGTGCTAAATTAAGTTGTCCATTGACGCCTTTGGATAGTAAATTTTTACTCGAATTAGCAAATGGTAAATTAATTTCAGCAGATAATATATGTCGGAATCGAGAAATTAAACTGGTTAGCGAAACATTTAAGATTGATTTGATACCAGTAGAGTTAGGGAGTTTTGATGTGATAATCGGTATGGACTGGTTGAAAGAAGTGAAAGCAGAGATCGTTTGTTACAAAAATGCAATTCGCATTATACGAGAAAAAGGAAAACCCTTAATGGTGTACGGAGAAAAGGGCAACACAAAGCTACATCTTATTAGTAATTTGAAGGCACAAAAACTAATAAGAAAAGGTTGCTATGCTGTTCTAGCACACGTCGAGAAAGTACAAACTGAAGAAAAGAGCATCAATGATGTTCCCATTGCAAAAGAATTTCCTGATGTATTTTTGAAAGAATTACCGGGATTACCCCCACATCGATCCGTTGAATTTCAAATAGATCTTGTACCAGGAGCTGCACCAATAACTCGTGCTCCTTACAGACTCGCCCCAGTGAGATGAAAGAACTGCAAAGCCAATTACAAGAACTTTTAGAGCGTGGTTTCATTTGACCAAGCACATCACCGGGGGGAGCTCCTGTTTTGTTTGTCAAGAAGAAAGATGGTACATTCAGGCTGTGTATCGACTACCGAGAGTTATAAAAACTTACCATCAAGAACCGCTACCCACTACCGAGAATCGACGACTTATTTGATCAACTACAAGGCTCGTCTGTTTATTCAAAGATTGTCTTACGTTCCGGGTATCATCAAATGCGGGTGAAAGAAGATGATATTCCAAAGACTACTTTCAGAACACGTTACGGTCATTACGAGTTTATGGTCATGCCGTTTAGTTTAGCTAATGCACCATCTGTGTTCATGGACCTTATGAACCGAGTGTGTGGACCATACCTTGACAAGTTTGTCATTGTTTTCATTGATGACATACTTATTTACTCAAAGAATGACCAAGAACACGGTGAATATTTGAGAAAGGTGTTAGAAGTATTGAGGAAGGAAGAATTGTACACTAAGTTTTCAAAGTGTGCATTTTAGTTGGAAGAAGTTCAATTCCTCGGTCACATAGTGAACAAAGAAGGTATTAAGGTAGATCCGGCAAAGATAGAAACTGTTGAAAAGTGGGAAACCCCGAAAACTCCGAAACACATACGCCAGTTTTTAGGACTAGCTGGTTACTACAGAAGGTTCATCCAAGACTTTTCCAGAATAGCAAAACCCTTGACTGCATTAACGCATAAAGGGAAGAAATTTGAATGGAATGATGAACAAGAGAAAGCGTTTCAGTTATTGAAGAAAAAGCTAACTACGGCACCTATATTGTCATTGCCTGAAGGGAATGATGATTTTGTGATTTATTGTGACGCATCAAAGCAAGGTCTCGGTTGTGTATTAATGCAACGAACGAAGGTGATTGCTTATGCGTCTAGACAATTGAAGATTCACGAACAAAATTATACGACTCATGATTTGGAATTAGGCGCGGTTGTTTTTGCATTAAAGACTTGGAGGCACTACTTATATGGGGTCAAAAGTATTATATATACCGACCACAAAAGTCTTCAACACATATTTAATCAGAAACAACTGAATATGAGGCAGCAAAGGTGGATTGAATTATTGAATGATTACGACTTTGAGATTCGTTACCACCCGAGGAAGGAAAATGTGGTAGCCGATGCCTTGATCAGGAAGGACAGAGAACCCATTCGAGTAAAATCTATGAATATAATGATTCATAATAACCTTACTACTCAAATAAAGGAGGCGCAACAAGGAGTTTTAAAAGAGGGAAATTTAAAGGATGAAATACCCAAAGGATCGGAGAAACATCTTAATATTCGGGAAGACGGAACCCGGTATAGGGCTGAAAGGATTTGGGTACCAAAATTTGGAGATATGAGAGAAATGGTACTTAGAGAAGCTCATAAAACCAGATACTCAATACATCCTGGAACGGGGAAGATGTACAAGGATCTCAGGAAATATTTTTGGTGGCCGGGTATGAAAGCCGATGTTGCTAAATACGTAGGAGAATGTTTGACGTGTTCTAAGGTCAAAGCTGAGCATCAGAAACCATCAGGTCTACTTCAACAACCCGAAATCCCGGAATGGAAATGGGAAAACATTACCATGGATTTCATCACTAAATTGCCAAGGACTGCAAGTGGTTTTGATACTATTTGGGTAATATTTGATCGTCTCACCAAATCAGCACATTTCCTGCCAATAAGAGAAGCTGACAAGATGGAGAAGTTAGCACGACTGTATTTGAAGGAAGTCGTCTCCAGACATGGAATACCAATCTCTATTATCTCTGATAGGGATGGCAGATTTATTTCAAGATTCTGGCAGATATTACAGCAAGCATTAGGAACTCGTCTAGGCATGAGTACTGCCTATCATCCACAAACTGATGGGCAGAGCGAAAGGATGATACAAACGCTTGAAGACATGCTACGAGCATGTGTTATTGATTTCGGAAACAGTTGTGATCGACATCTACCATTAGCAGAATTTTCCTACAACAACAGCTACCATTCAAGCATTGAGATGGCGCCGTTTGAAGCACTTTATGGTAGAAAGTGCAGGTCTCCGATTTGTTGGAGTGAAGTGGGGGATAGACAGATTACGGGTCCGGAGATTATACAAGAAACTACCGAGAAGATCATCCAAATTCAACAACGGTTGAAAACCGCCCAAAGTCGACAAAAGAGCTACGCTGACATTAAAAGAAAAGATATAGAATTTGAAATTGGAGAGATGGTCATGCTTAAAGTTGCACCTTGGAAAGGCGTTGTTCGTTTTGGTAAACGAGGGAAATTAAATCCAAGGTATATTGGACCATTCAAGATTATTGATCGTGTCGGACCAGTAGCTTCCGACTTGAGTTACCTCAACAACTCGCGGCTGTACATAACACTTTCCACGTCTCGAATTTGAAGAAATGTTTTGCTAAAGAAGATCTCACTATTCCGTTAGATGAAATCCAAATCAACGAAAAACTTCAATTCATCGAAGAACCCGTCGAAATAATGGATCGTGAGGTTAAAAGACTTAAGCAAAACAAGATTCCAATTGTTAAGGTTCGATGGAATGCTCGTAGAGGACCCGAGTTCACCTGGGAGCATGAAGATCAGATGAAGAAGAAATACCCGCATCTATTTCCAGAAGATTCGTCAACACCTTCAACAGCTTAAAATTTCGGGACGAAATTTATTGAACGGGTAGGTACTGTAGTGACCCGAACTTTTCCATGTTTATATATATTAATTGAGATTGATATTTACATGATTAAATGTTTCCAACATGTTAAGGAATCAAACTTGTTAAGACTTGATTAATTGAAATATGTTTCATATAGACAATTGACCACCCAAGTTGACCGGCGATTCACGAACGTTAAAACTTGTAAAAACGACATGATGATATATATATGGATATACATATGGTTAACATGAGATTATGATAAGTAAGTATCTCCATAAGTATATTAACAATGAGTTATATACATATAAACAAGACTACTAACTTAAGGATTTCGAAACGAGACATATATGTAACGATTATCGTTGTAACGACATTTAAATGTATATATATCATATTAAGATATATTAATATATCATAATATCATGATAATATAATAATTTAACATCTCATTAGATATAATAAACAATGGGTTAACAACATTAATTGAGATCGTTAACTTAAAGGTTTCAAAACAACACTTACATGTAACGACTAACGATGACTTAACGACTCAGTTAAAATGTATATACATGTAGTGTATTTAGATGTATTAAAATACTTTTGGAAGACTTCAAGACATATATTAAAACACTCATACTTAACGAAAATGGTTACAGTTACTTTTCCATTCTTTTCTTTCATCAAGAATTCTAGTCGTATTCTTACCCGTATTATACACAGCTTCAAAACGTACTTACTATGAGTATATACCAATAGGAACTAGCATGGGATTCCAATATTGATTATGTCATGTATGACAAATCAATTTTAACTTCTACCATGGGCTAGTCAACTAACTAGAACTCCTTTTAACCCCACTCACCAATTACCACTCATCATTCACTCCATTTCACTTCCAATTCTCTTTCTAATTCTCTCTCAACACACACACACTATTATGAACGTATTTTTACAGTAGTTAATCATCATCTTCATCAAAAATCACTTCAAGAATCAAGCTATAATCATCATAGGAAGAACACTTCAAGAACACTTCAAAAATCCCTTCAAGTTTACTAATTTACTTCCAAGCTTTCTAATCCATTCCAAATAATCATCTAAGATCAAGAAACCTTTGTTATATACAGTAGGTTATCTTTCTTATTCAAGGTAATATTCATATTCAAACTTTGATTCAATTTCTATAACTATAAACTATCTTAATTTGAGTAAAAATCTTACTTGAACTTGTTTTGTGTCATGATACTACTTCAAGAACTTTCAAGCCATCCAAGATCCTTTGAAGCTAGGTCATTTCTTGTCACTTCCAGTAGGCTTACCTACTAAACTTGAGGTAGTAATGATGTTCATAACATCATTCGATTCATATATATAAAACTATCTTATTCGAAGGTTTAAACTCGTAATCACTAGAACATAGTTTAGTTAATTCTAAACTTGTTCGCAAACAAAAGTTAATCCTTCTAACTTGACTTTTAAAATTAATTACACACATGTTCTATATCTATATGATATGCTAACTTAATGATTTAAAACCTGGAAACACGAAAAACACCGTAAAACCGGATTTACGCCGTCGTAGTAACACCGCGGGCTGTTTTGGGTTAGTTAATTAAAAACTATGATAAACTTTGATTTAAAAGTTGTTATTCTGAGAAAATGATTTTTATTATGAACATGAAACTATATCCAAAAATTATGGTTAAACTCAAAGTGGAAGTATGTTTTCTAAAATGGTCATCTAGACGTCGTTCTTTCGACTGAAATGACTACCTTTACAAAAACGACTTGTAACTTATTTTCCGACTATAAACCTATACTTTTTCTGTTTAGATTCATAAAATAGAGTTCAATATGAAACCATAGCAATTTGATTCACTCAAAACGGATTTAAAATGAAGAAGTTATGGGTAAAACAAGATTGGATAATTTTTCTCATTTTAGCTACGTGAAAATTGGTAACAAATCTATTCCAACCATAACTTAATCAACTTGTATTGTATATTATGTAATCTTGAAATACCATAGACACGTATACAATGTTTCGACCTATCATGTCGACACATCTATATATATTTCGGAACAACCATAGACACTCTATATGTGAATGTTGGAGTTAGCTATACAGGGTTGAGGTTGATTCCAAAATATATATAGTTTGAGTTGTGATCAATACTGAGATACGTATACACTGGGTCGTGGATTGATTCAAGATAATATTTATCGATTTATTTCTGTACATCTAACTGTGGACAACTAGTTGTAGGTTACTAACGAGGACAGCTGACTTAATAAACTTAAAACATCAAAATATATTAAAAGTGTTGTAAATATATTTTGAACATACTTTGATATATATGTATATATTGTTATAGGTTCGTGAATCAACCAGTGGCCAAGTCTTACTTCCCGACGAAGTAAAAATCTGTGAAAGTGAGTTATAGTCCCACTTTTAAAATCTAATATTTTTGGGATGAGAATACATGCAGGTTTTATAAATGATTTACAAAATAGACACAAGTACGTGAAACTACATTCTATGGTTGAATTATCGAAATCGAATATGCCCCTTTTTATTAAGTCTGGTAATCTAAGAATTAGGGAACAGACACCCTAATTGACGCGAATCCTAAAGATAGATCTATTGGGCCTAACAAACCCCATCCAAAGTACCGGATGCTTTAGTACTTCGAAATTTATATCATATCCGAAGGGTGTCCCGGAATGATGGGGATATTCTTATATATATGCATCTTGTTAATGTCGGTTACCAGGTGTTCACCATATGAATGATTTTTATCTCTATGTATGGGATGTGTATTGAAATATGAAATCTTGTGGTCAATTATTATGATTTGATATATATAGGTTAAACCTATAACTCACCAACATTTTTGTTGACGTTTTAAGCATGTTTATTCTCAGGTGATTATTAAGAGCTTCCGCTGTCGCATACTTAAATAAGGACGAAATTTGGAGTCCATGCTTGTATGATATTGTGTAAAAACTGCATTCAAGAAACTTATTTTGTTGTAACATATTTGTATTATAAACCATTATGTAATGGTCGTGTGTAAACAGGATATTTTAGATTATCATTATTTGATAATCTACGTAAAGCTTTTTAAACCTTTATTGATGAAATAAAGGTTATGGTTTGTTTTAAAAATGAATGCAGTCTTTGAAAAACGTCTCATATAGAGGTCAAAACCTCGCAACGAAATCAATTAATATGGAACGTTTTTAATCAATAAGAACGGGACATTTCATCGTGCTCCTTACAGACTTGCACCCAGCGAGATGAAAGAACTGCAAAGCCAATTACAAGAACTTTTAGAGCGTGGTTTCATTCGACCAAGCACATCACCGTGGGGAGCTCCTGTTTGTTTGTCAAGAAGAAAGATGGTACATTCAGGCTGTGTATCGACTACCGAGAGTTATAAAAACTTACCATCAAGAACCGCTACCCACTACCGAGAATCGACGACTTATTTGATCAACTACAAGGCTGTTTATTCAAAGATTGTCTTACGTTCCGGGTATCATCAAATGCGGGTGAAAGAAGATGATATTCCAAAGACTGCTTTCAGAACACGTTACGGTCATTACGAGTTTATGGTCATGCCGTTTGGTTTAACTAATGCACCAGCTGTGTTCATGGACCTTATAAACCGAGTGTGTGGACCATACCTTGACAAGTTTTTCATTGTTTTCATTGATGACATACTTATTTACTCAAAGAATGACTAAGAACACGGTGAACATTTGAGAAAGGTGTTAGAAGTATTGAGGAAGGAAGAATTGTACGCTAAGTTTTCAAAGTGTGCATTTTGGTTGGAAGAAGTTTAATTCCTCTGTCACATAGTGAACAAAGAAGGTATTAAGGTGGATCCGGCAAAGATAGAAACTGTTGAAAAGTGGGAAACCCCGAAAACTCTGAAACACATACGCCAATTTTTAGGACTAGCTGGTTACTACAGAAGGTTCATCCAAGACTTTTCCAGAATAGCAAAACCCTTAACTGCATTAACGCATAAAGGGAAGAAATTTGAATGGAAGGATGAACAAGAGAAAGTGTTCCAGTTATTGAGAAAAAAGCTAACTACAGCACCTATATTGTCATTGCCTGAAGGGAATGATGATTTTGTGATTTATTGTGATGCATCAAAGCAAGGTCTAGGTTGTGTATTAATGCAATGAACGAAGGTGATTGCTTATGCGTCTAGACAATTGAAGATTCACGAACAAAATTATACGACGCATGATTTGGAATTAGGCGCGGTTGTTTTTGCATTAAAGACTTGGAGGCACTACTTATATGGGGTCAAAAGTATTATATATACCGACCACAAAAGTCTTCAACACATATTTAATCAGAAACAACTGAATATGAGGCAGCGTAGGTGGATTGAATTGTTGAATGATTACGACTTTGAGATTCGTTACCACCCGGGGAAGGCAAATGTGGTAGCCGATGCCTTGAGCAGGAAGGACAGAGAACCCATTCGAGTAAAATCTATGAATATAATGATTCACAATAACCTTACTACTCAAATAAAGGAGGCGCAGCAAGGAGTTTTAAAGGAGGGAAATTTAAAGGATGAAATACCCAAAGGATCGGAGAAGCATCTTAATATTCTGGAAGACGGAACCCGGTATAGGGCTGAAAGAATTTAGGTACCAAAATTTGGAGATATGAGAGAAATGGTACTTAGAGAAGCTCATAAAACCAGATACTCAATACATCCTGGAACGGGGAAGATGTACAAGGATCTTAAGAAATATTTTTGGTGGCGAGGTATGAAAGCGGATATTGCTAAATATGTAGGAGAATGTTTGACGTGTTCTAAGGTCAAAGCTGAGCATCAAAAACCATCAGGTCTACTTCAACAACCCGAAATCCCGGAATGGAAATGGGAAAACATTACAATGGATTTCATCACTAAATTGCCAAGGACTGCAAGTGGTTTTGATACTATTTGGGTAATAGTTGATCGTCTCACCAAATCAGCGCACTTCCTGCCAATAAGAGAAGATGACAAGATGGAGAAGTTAGCACGACTGTATTTGAAGGAAGTCATCTCCAGACATGGAATACCAATCTCTATTATCTCTGATAGGGATGGCAGAATTATTTCAAGATTCTGGCAGACATTACAGCAAGCATTAGGAACTCGTCTAGACATGAGTACTGCCTATCATCCACAAACTGATGGGCAGAGCGAAAGGACGATACAAACGCTTGAAGACATGCTACGAGCATGTGTTATTGATTTCGGAAACAGTTGGGATCGACATCTACCGTTAGCAGAATTTTCCTACAACAACAGCTATCATTCAAGTATTGAGATGGCGCCATTTAAAGCACTTTATGGTAGAAAGTGCAGGTCTCCAATTTGTTGGAGTGTAGTGGGGGATAGACAGATTACGGGTCCGGAGATAATACAAGAAACTACCGAGAAGATCATCCAAATTCAACAACGGTTGAAAACCGCCCAAAGTCGACAAAAGAGCTACGCCGACATTAAAAGAAAAGATATAGAATTTGAAATTGGAGAGATGGTCATGCTTAAGGTTGCACCTTGGAAAGGCGTTGTTCAATTTGGTAAACGAGGTAAATTAAATCCAAGGTATATTGGACCATTCAAGATTATTGATCGTGTCGGACCAGTAGCTTACCGACTTGAGTTACCTCAACAACTCGCGGCTGTACATAATACTTTCCACGTCTCGAATTTGAAGAAATGTTTTGCTAAAGAAGATATCACTATTCCGTTAGACGATATCCAAATCAACGAAAAACTTCAATTCATCGAAGAACCCGTCGAAATAATGGATCGTGAGGTTAAAAGACTTAAACAAAAAAAGATACCAATTGTTAATGTTCGATGGAATGCTCGTAGAGGACCCGAGTTCACCTGGGAACGAGAAGATCAGATGAAGAAGAAATACCTGCACTTATTTCCAGAAAATACGTCAACACCTCCAACTGCTTAAAATTTCGGGACGAAATTTATTTAACGGGTAGGTACTGTAGTGACCCGAACTTTTCCATGTTTATATATATATTAAATGAAATTGTTATTTACATGATTAAGTGTTTCAAACATGTTAAGCAATCAAATTTGTTAAGACTTGATTAATTGAAATAGGTTTCATATAGACAATTGACCACCCAAGTTGACGGGTGATTCACGAACGTTAAAACTTGTAAAAACTATATGATGGCATATATATGGATATATATATATAGTTAACATGATATTATGATAAGTAAACATATCATTAAGTATATTAATAATGAACTACATATGTAAAAGCAAGACTACTAACTTAATGATTTTGAAACGAGACATATATGTAACGATTATCGTTGTAACGACATTTAATGTATATATATATCATATTTAGAGATATTCATAAATCATATTATCATGATAATATAATAATTTAAAATCTCATTTGATATTATAAACATTGGGTTAACAACATTTAACAAGATCGTTAACCTAAAGGTTTCAAAACAACACTTACATGTAACGACTAACGATGACTTAACGACTCAGTTAAAATGTATATACATGTAGTGTTTTAATATGTATTCATACACTTTTGAAAGACTTCAAGACAATTATCAAAATACTTCTACTTAACAAAAATGCTTACAATTACATCCTCGTTCAGTTTCATCAACAATTCTACTCGTATGTACCCGTATTCATACTCATACAATGCACAGCTTTTAGATGTATGTACTATTGGTATATACACTCCAATTATCAGCTCTTATCAGCCCATGTGAGTCACCTAACATATGTGGGAATCATCATTTGGCAACTAGCATGAAATATCTCATAAAATTACAAAAATATGAGCAATCATTCATGACTTATTTACAAGAAAACAAAATTACATATCCTTTATATCTAATCCATACACCAATGACCAAAAACACCTACAAACACTTTCATTCTTCAATTTTCTTCATCTAATTGATCTCTCTCAAGTTCTATCTTCAAGTTCTAAGTGTTCTTCATAAATTCTACAAGTTCTAGTTTCATAAAATCAAGAATACTTCCAAGTTTGCTATCTTACTTCCAATCTTGTAGAGTGATCATCCAATCTCAAGAAATCTTTCTTATTTACAGTAAGATATCTTTCTAATACAAGGTAATACTCATATTCAAACTTTGATTCAATTTCTATAACTATAACAATCTTATTTCGAGTGAAAATCTTACTTGAACTTGTTTTTCGTGTCATGATTCTGCTTCAAGAACTTTCAAGCCATCCAAGGATCCTTTGAAGCTAGATCCATTTTTCTCATTTCCAGTAGCTTTATCCAGAAAACTTGAGGTAGTAATGATGTTCATAACATCATTCGATTCATACATATAAAGCTATCTTATTCGAAGGTTTAAACTTGTAATCACTAGAACATAGTTTAGTTAATTTTAAACTTGTTCGCAAACAAAAGTTAATCCTTCTAACTTGACTTTTAAAATCAACTAAACACATGTTCTATATCTATATGATATGCTAACTTAATGATTTAAAACCTGGAAACATGAAGAACACTGTAAAACCGGACTTACGCCGTCGTAGTAACACCGCGGGCTGTTTTGGGTTAGTTAATTAAAAACTATGATAAACTTTTATTTAAAAGTGGTTCTTCTGGAAAAATGATTTTTCTTATGAACATGAAACTATATCCAAAAATAATGGTTAAACTCAAAGTGAAAGTTTGTTTTCAAAAATGGTCATCTAGACGTCGTTCTTTCAACTAAAATGACTACCTTTACAAAAATGACTTGTAACTTATATTTCCGACTATAAACCTATACTTTTTCTGTTTAGATTCATAAAATAGAGTTCAATATGAAACCATAGCAATTTGATTCACTCAAAACGGATTAGAAACGAAGAAATGGCGAGTAAAACAAGATTGATAAAAACTACTCATTTTACCTACGTGAAAGTTAGTAATAAATCTATTCCAACCATAACCTAATCAACTTATATTGTATATTATGTAATCTTGAGATACCATAGACACGTATACAATGTTTCGACCTATCATGTCGACCCATCTATATATATATAGTGCGGAACAACCATAGACACTCTATATGTGAATGTTGGAGTTAGCTATACAGGGTTGAGGTTGATTCCAAAATATATATATATATATATATATATATATATATATATATATATATATATATATATATATATATATATATATATATATATATATATATATATATATATAGTTTGAGTTGTGATCAATACTGAGATACGTATACACTGGGTCGTGGATTGATTCAAGATAATATATATCAATTTTTTTCTGTACATCTAACGTTGGACAACTAGTTGTAGGTTACTAACGAGGACAGCTGACTTAATAAACTTAAAACATCAAAATGTATTAAAAGTGTTGTAAATATATTTTGAATATACTTTGATATATATGTACATATTTGTTATAGGTTCGTGAATCGACCAGTGGCCAAGTCTTACTTCTCGACGAAGTTAAAATCTGTGAAAGTGAGTTATAGTCCCACTTTTAAAATCTAATATTTTTGGGATGAGAATACATGCAGGTTTTATAAATGATTTACAAAATAGACACAAGTACGTGAAACTACATTCTATGGTTGAATTATCAAAATCGAATATACCCCTTTTTATTAAGTCTGGTAATCTAAGAATTAGGGAACAGACACCCTAATTGACGCGAATCCTAAAGATAGATCTATTGGGCCTAACAAACCCCATCCAAAGTACCGGATGCTTTAGTACTTCGAAATTTATATCATATCCGAAGGGTGTCCCGGAATGATGGGGATTTTCTTATATATGCATCTTGTTAATGTCGGTTACCAGGTGTTCACCATATGAATGATTTTTATCTCTATGTATGGGATATATATTGAAATATGAAATCTTGTGGTCTATTGTTACGATTTGATATATATAGGTTAAACCTATAACTCACCAACATTTTTGTTGACGTTTTAAGCATGTTTATTCTCAGGTGATTATTAAGAGCTTCCGCTGTCGCATACTTAAATAAGGACAAGATTTGGAGTCCATGCTTGTATGATATTGTGTAAAAACTGCATTCAAGAAACTTATTTCGTTGTAACATATTTGTATTGTAAACTATTATGTAATAGTCGTGTGTAAACATGATATTTTAGATTATCATTATTTGATAATCTACGTAAAGCTTTTTAAACCTTTATTTATGAAATAAAGGTTATGGTTTGTTTTAAAAATGAATGCAGTCTTTGAAAAAAACGTCTCATATAGAGGTCAAAACCTCGCAACGAAATCAATTAATGTGGAACGTTTTTAATCAATAAGAACGGGACATTTTAGTTGGTATCCGAGCGTTGGTCTTAGAGAACTAGAATTTTGCATTAATATGTCTTATCGAGTTTGTTAGCATGCATTAGTGAGTCTGGACTTCGACCGTGTTTACTTGAAAAATGATTGCTTAACAAATTTTGTTGGAAACTATATATTTTTAACATGTGAATATTATGTGATATATTAATCTCTTAACGTGTTTGATATTATGTGATAGATGTCTACCTCTAATACAAGTCCCATTGACTCACCTAATAATAATGAAGAGTCAAATGTAATTTGGAATGATTCGTGGACTGATTCACAAGTTCCCGAAGAGGAACCGGAAGAAGAATCGGAACTGGAAGAAGAATCGGAATCGGAGGAGGAGGAACCGGAAGAAGAAATAGAACCGGTGGGGGAAATAATAAAACGGTTAAGTAAAAGAAAATCCTCAACCAACCAACCACGGTTAATTATGGTCAACGGTGTTTCCGCCAAGGAAGCAAAATATTGGGAGGATTACCAATTCTCCGATGAATCGGATCCCGACGAGGATTCCGATGATGTTATAAAAATTACCCCAACTGAATTAAAAAAGGCAAAAGAGAACAATAAGGGAAAGGGCATAAAAATAGAGAAATCTGATTCCAAGCCCGATGAACTTTATATGTATCGTCAACACCCGTATTTCTTAAGTTGTAACAATAACCCAGGAACCTCTAAACCACCAGGTTTTTCTAGACCAATGTGGAAAACGACCGCTCGTATTAGGGGAACATCATATATCACTAAAAACTTAGCAAAAAGAACCAAGTTCGAAAAAGAAGAAACTTGTGAGTCGGAATAAGATAGTTGTATTTGTGCGGTGTAATATATGTAATATAGTGTGCTTATGCTTTACGATATTTGTAAAAATTGCTAGTATTAATAAGTATCTTTTATGAATCTAACTCTTGTCTATTTTACAGTATAAAAACACAAAATGGATAGACAACCCAATATTTTAGAAGACTTACCCGGAGACATGATTGATGAAATCTTGTCTAGAGTCGGTCAGAATTCCTCAGCACAACTATTTATGGCAAAATCAGTTTGTAAGACATTCGAAGAACGTTCCAAGAATGCCTTGCTCGAAAACATATAAAAACATTATTCTATTAACCCGTGAGCCACCTGGTAATCACTTAACCATTTCCATACCCTTACCAAACACAATATACACTGAACAAGTGTATCTTCAAATAATTACGAAGTACTAATACATTCCGATTATAAATTGCTAGCGCGACTAGCGCGAAATGCGGTTGTCAAACCCGATAGATCTATCCATAGGATTCGCGTTCACCAGTAGAAACCAGTAATTAAAATTACCAGATTAGGGAATATTTTCGTTCGACTCACAATGAATAATTTAAACTAATTTCCACTTGTGTCCAAAATATAAAAGAAATTACATGTATTCTCATTCCAAAAGATTTAAAATAGAAAAATGGGACTATAACTCACCTTAACGTAAACGAAGTAATAACACATAAACGTGAACTGCAGGAAGTAAAGTGATCAAGAATGATCACAACGCCGACCTATAAATAAAGCAGGTCGATATAAATAACTAACTTAGGTCAAGTCTTAGTATGATAGCTATAGTACTTGTTGCAAGTAAACATAGAACCACACTCAGTATGCTTCGGTTTGATCAGGACAGCGTAAGAACGCGTAAGAATACGTACTTTTTATTTTTAGAAAGTTTCTATTTTTGGCAGGTTTCCATTTCTGGAAAAATTCTATTTTTGGAAAGTTTCTATTTTAGGAAAGTTACCATATTTAGGAAGTTTCTATTTTTGGAAAGTTTTTAACTTAGGAAAGTTTTCTTAATTAGAAAGTCAACAAAAGTCAACTGAAAGTCAACTCAAAAGTCAATCTTGGTCAAACATAGTCAACATTAAATTTTAAAGTATAAGGTATAATAATAATAATATAAGTTATAATGTTATTTAAAGTCATATATGTATAATTATGTCATAAATAAGTTTAATTAAATTAAATTGAATTAATAAAGTTAACATAAGTTTAAATGATATAATTAACATAATATAATTATTTAATTTATTAATTAAATATTAGTCATAACATAAGTATTATTAATTAATAATAATTTTTAATCATATCATAAATATTTAATTATAATTATTAAACCATAAATATTTAATACTTAAATTATAATTAAATAATAACTAAGCCTTATAATAATTAAATAATTGATTAATCTTTATTATAAGTCTTATAATAATAATAATCTCATAACATAAGTTTAATACTTATCATAAGTATTTTTCATTAATAATAAAAGTATTATTAATCATAAATTTAATTAAAAGTTTAATTAAATCATAAAGTAGTTAATGAATGATATAATAAATATATATATCATAAGTCTCAAATTAAATTAATTACTTTTATATCATAAGTAATTTTAACAATAATGCAAATCATTATTTATATCATAAGTTAAATGTTATAATCATAAGTTTAATTAAAACGTTCGCCGGTTCATATCTTGAGCCTCGGGTGTCGGTTTCGAAGAGTCTTATATATATCCTCATCTAACCAAACCACCCGACATGTTAGTGTACTCAAGAACACCCTAAAACCAGTCCCCAAGTCGTGACCTACAGCCATGAATCAACTTGGAGCTTTAATCCATTTAAAAACATGTTTTAGTCATACCGGATGATATGTGGCTAAGATTTTGATGACCCGAACATGAAAGTTCATCCAATCATCAATCCTAACACACTAGTACACCCTAGAGACTCCAAAAATGGTTACAAAGTCAGACCAACACTGAATACATTCGTTTTTATATTTTAATTTCATGAAAACACCATTTTAATTATAACATAAGTTCCGGGAATCGAAATAACATGAATCCGGAGTTTAAAATCAATGTCTTGATGAGAGGAACACATCTAAACACTTTAATTTAATAAAAACATCAGTTAAATGTACTGAAATGAGAAACTAGTCCGCGGTTCAAAATTAAACAAACCAAAAACATGTAATAACGAGTAATTCTATGCATACAATCATTAATCCAACAATCCACAAGTACTATACTATCATAATAATCATCAAAAACAGAAAAAATAAATAAAAATCAAAAAGATAGGGTTAGGGTTTATACCCTAATCAATAATCAAGAGATATGAACGCGTAGAGAATGATGATAGCAACCCGATTATGTAATCAATTGAATGCTCCAAGAAATATTTTAGATTGATGATGATGATGTTTGTGGGGTGAGAGGCGATAGCCAAAGGGAGAGAGGGAGGAGAGGAATGAGAGAAAAAATAATTTAGGTTTGATGTGGAAATGTAAAATGAAAAATGAAAATCAAAATGGAGAAGCAAATGAGCCTATACCTCTCCCCCATGGGGTTTTGGCCAAATGGTGTGCATGGGGGTGGGCCCCATGGCCTAATGTTGTTAAATGATAAGTAGCTTGTGGCCCGAACGCCCGATCGAAGCCCGAAACGCGAAAACGCTACTACGCGATTAAATCTTCGGAGAGATAACATATACACGACAAATAAAATATATAAACACTATATATAATTATATGACATAAAATATCATATTTAAAATAATTTGGATTTAAAAATCCCAAAAGTCTGACCGTTGGTTTAAAAACTGAAAAGATTCACCGGATAAAATCCACGACACGTAGAAACGTACAACTTTAAAATGAATACAAATATTTATATAACACATAATAATCAATATATTATTACTAAAATAATAATATAGGTCATAGAAATGATGTGGCATGAATAACAATTAACGGGCGTTAAATAATAAAGGGTAAAGGATAACGGAAAAAGTAGGGTCTTGACATTATAAGACATAAATAATGACCAACCTATATACATATACTTAAGTTGCATTACTCGGAACTAAACCATACAAGTTACTTGCTTAGTTTTGTTCGAGAGCTATTTAAAGGTGAGTCTACAGTCCTACTTTTACATATTTTCTAGGATGAGAATACACGCTGGTTACTTACATTTTTACAATTGTTTTTATGTTTGACACGAGTACTTTTTATACATATTGAGTTTTATTCACAAAGCCCCTAGCTTGAATACTTTTATTACCTTCAGGTAAACACAATTTAGATGGACGGATCCGTTAGGTTAGACAAACCTCACCCAAACAATATTAAATGTGATGCATTTACTTTGAACTTTATGTACACACGAACAAGTGTATACGTTTTTATGGGGTAAAGGGAGTGTAGTGGAAACTATACTCTGGTCATTGCTAGTATTCAGGTGCTCATGGATTGTGTAAACATTTTTGCAACTGGGTTATGCTTATTGAAATCTCGTGGTCAAATGTGATTAAACTATTATTCTGAATATTTTTTTCAGATACTATATTATGTTATTTAAAATTGTGGTTTACAAACAAGAGAGATAAAAACTTGACATGGTATTGTCTATGAATATTTGAAATTTGACATGATAGTGTCTACAAACATTTGAAACAGGACACGGTGTTGTGTACATCCTTTAAACATGAAATCATTGTGGTCCCATACATTGTGATTGGTCACTTAAACTTGTGTTTTGCAAACAGGAGAAGACAAAACATTTTGAATGTCTTACACAACTGAACTTGGTATTGATGTACACAAATAGACTAAAACTTGACAAACGTTGTCTGCAAACTTTTAACATTAAACCTTGGCAGTCTTTCACTAATAAATGTTTTCTGAAAAATCATTTCTTAAACATACTGTATTATTTACCCAAAACATGTAGATTCACTCAACATTATCGTTGACCCGTTTTGTGTGTTTTATTCTCAGGTATTAATTGCTTCCGCTGTAAAATATTGTTGTTACGTAGAAGTCAAGCCAAGCACTGGGACCAGAGTTAACATCCCGTTAATAAATTTTAACGGGGTGTTACAATGATGACCCTTTATATATATATATATATATATATATATATATATATATATATATATATAAATTTGAGTCGTAGATCATTAAGTATAAATTACCCATTGTATCTATTATGATAGTAATAAGTAAAAAAACTAATCTACCATGACTTACTCCTTGAATTAGTTAATGGTAAAAAAATTTATAAAGTTACTACACAATATATATTTAATAATGGTGTAAAACTAGGTCATTAAGTATGAATTATGTGACGACCCGGAAATTTCCGACTAAATTTAAACTTTATCTTTATATTATTCTGACACGATAAGCAATGTTTGTTAAGTTAAATCTCAAGGATTTTAAACTATGTTTATACATTCATTTAAACCTCGACCAAATTCCAATGATTTACGAATCATTAAATGAACATATATGAATATGTATGTATATGTGTATATGTTATAAATTGAAAATGTCAACAAAGTATTTAAAAGTATAATGCTTTATATGAACATATTTGTTTCAATATGATTATCGACGAAATTAAAAAAAATATATATTAAATGATTGAATTATCAGAAACATTGAATTATGATTACAAGTCTCTGTTGAGAGGTCCACTATGATTTGAGAAATCTATTCCTCTTAACGATATTGGGAATAATTTGTAAAGCTATTTATAAATAAAAATAAAAAGTGTCATTTACGAAAGTTAGACAAAAGTTAGTGGAGAATTGGTTTCCATAATATTCTATTAATCTATTTTCAAACGTACAAAAACGTTTTCAGTTTAAAAAGAACTTTATTATTAAAACGTATATAACTTTTATAAATATCTAGAATCACTTTTGACAACTCATTACTTAACCAGTATAATAAATATAACGATATTTATATTTTATTTCATTAAATATATATAATGATTTAAATTAATATTATATATATTTATACGCGTATTATACATACATAGTTTTTATACTTTAACTTTACCTTTACTTTACTTTTACTTTACTTTAACTTTAATAATTCACTTTAATAATTCATACTTTAATAATTCACTTTAATAATTCATACTTTAATAATTCACTTTAATAATTCACTTTAATAATTCATACTTTAATAATTCACTTTAATAATTCATAATTTAATAATTTACTTTAATAATTCAAAAATCTATTATAAATAGAATTCAATAGGTTTCATTATTTCATAGAAACTTAAAAATATATTTCTCTAAACTCTCTCAATCGATTTACATATATATATATATATATATATATATATATATATATATATATATATATATATATATATATATATATATATTGCTCTGTATTATTTCAAGATATTATTAGTATACATAAAATATTACGACGGAGTGATGTCCGAGTGATTTCAAAATAGTTTTTTTGAATGAGTCAAAGCTAAGGAAATTATGGGTTATAGCTATAGAGGTGATGGGTATGGTTCATGGGTATGCTCGTGAGGTCAATCTAGTGTTTATCATCTCCGTTGCGTCTACGTACTTTCCTGCAATATTGAATCTCAATATTGATATGTGAGCACTCATAACTTAACTTTTATATATCAATAGTGTATCCCTGACTAGTGCTCGAGTATATAGGATTATGCATACTTGTACATTCGATATTGTCCTTAGATAGGTTTGTTGAATCCTGAATTAGATACATATGCTACTGAGATAGGGTATATGATATGCATGTCATTTGAAAGCTAGCGAAAAATTAAGAACTTTTCATTTAGATATCGAATGGTTTCGATGAACGGATTTGAAGTTATAGTCAACTGAATTTTAGTATTATTGTTAAAATGATTATTATTACTATCGTCGTTATTATTTTAATAGAAATATCATTGTTATTATAAAATATCATTATTACTATTATGTTAGTATTATCATTTTATCATAATAACATTTTTAGTAAATATAAATATTGTTATTTTTTTATAGAATAATAATAATTATTATTACAAAATAATACAACTTTTACTTATTATTATTATGATCAATATTATTTTATCAAATAAATAGAGGATACAAAGATATTTTTCACCACGCGTAATATAATTACATTAATAATACTTACCACTATAGTTTTAAGATATTAAGTAAACTTTATAAATTTTAGTACTTAAGATATATAAAAGTATATTTTATCATATATAAACGTTAATATAAATTTTTATTAATAAATGACTTTTATTATTATAAAATCTAATAAATATATTTAAATATATAAAACGACTATAGTTAAGTTATAAACACGTATAAATTTTAGAAGTCATTTTGGGTCAAGTTGACTTTTGTTGACTTTTGCATATTAGTCTCGAGCATTAGGATTGTGGTACACTATGACTTGACCAAAAATTGTTAGACAAATATTGACCAACATATAAATATATATAATTAATATAGGTTCGTGAATCCGAGGCCAACCTTGCACTTGGTAAATGACGTTATATGTATTTTTACTACGAAATACAGTATAGTGAGTTTCATTTGCTCCCTTTTTAATTGCTTTTGCAATATATATTTTTGAGCTGAGAATACATGCGCTGTTTTATAAATGTTTTACGAAATAGGCACAAGTACTAAAACAAATTCTATGTGGGTTTAAACCAGAAATATACCCTTAGCTTGGTAACATTAAACTACTTGTCTATGTACGGTAGGCACGAATCCTAAAGATAGATCTATTGGGCCTGACAAACCTCATCCTGACTATGGGATGCTTTAGTACTTCGAGGTTATTTTAAACACACCTGATCTGGTGTACTTTAGAGGGTAAAATATGAACGTTAAGGCTTGTTACCGGGTGCCTACAACTTATAGAATACTTTTAAACATTTGCGAGTGTACGGATATTTATGGAAACTGAAATCTTGTGGTCTATTACTATTACGGAAATGATTGATTATGATAAACTAATGAAATCATCAACCTTTTGGTTGACACTTTAAAGCATGTTTATTCTCAGGTATTAAAGAAATCTTCCGCTGTGCATTAGCTCATTTTAAGGATATTACCTGGAGTCATTCATGACATACTTTGAAAGACGTTGCATTCGAGTCGTTGAGTTTATCAAGATTAATATTAAGTCAATTATAGTTGGATGTAATATGAAATGGTATGCATGCCATCAATTTTTGATGTAAAGAAAGTTTGTCTTTTAAAAACGAATGCAATGTTTGTAAAACGTATCATATAGAGGTCAAATACCTCGCGATGTAATCAACTATTGTGAATCGTTTATAATGTATATGAACGGGTCCTTTCAGTTGGTATCAGAGCTGTGGTCTTAGCGAACCAGGTCTGCATTAGTGTGTCTAACTGATAGTCGTTAGGATGCATTAATGTGCCTGGACTTCGACCGTGTCTGCATGTCAAAAGTTTTGCTTATCATTTTTGTCGGAAATTGCCTGCTTATCATTCTTAGTCTAGACACGTCTTACTGCATTGATTGCATGAATAGTGTATAGACAAAATTCATATCTTAGCGTATCTGCTAATCCATATTTTAGCGTATCTGTTACTGTAAACTTTGCCTGACATATCCCGTACTTTCCTCTGTAATCTACGAAATCTTTTGCGCTATATATATAGATATTCTATGTAATTAGAATACCACCCGATAGCCGAAAAATCATTTCATATCGAAAAATTATTTATTCAATCGAATGAAATGGAATTCGTCATTAGTTCAAGTCCCTCGAATTCCGATATGAAATCCCACTCAAGCTCCGAAAGCAGTGTGACCGGAATGGATCAACTAATTAGCCATCATCTATTCTGGATGAATTGGGGATAGGTTCGTAGCCTCCTCAATAATTGGAGACAAGAAGAAGGTGATCCCTTCCATCCACCACATTTCCCTCTTGGCGATGAACCTGGAGCACTTACCGGCGAACCGGTCCGAAACACCATTTTCTCTCTCATTTACAGAGTATCTCGTCACGATTATATACTACATCAAATTCTAGATTTTATTTATCCGCTCGTCCGAACCGACAATCACCCCGGTGTAATAGAAGAAGTCAACGAGCTTCGCGCTCGAGTAGTGGCTTTAGAGAATATGGTGCAAGAGTTACAAACACCAACAAATAACGAAGTATTAATTCATAATTTCAATTTTATTGAATAAATACTCCGTAAAAGTTATGTAATTTCTAAAGTCTTTAGGGATTATTCAGTTCTAGTTTCAACCGTAAATCAAATGAGTTTAATTTAATATTAACTCATTAAATCTATGTTACATCTGAAGAAAATATGCACATATATATTTTCATAAAGACTGTAATAAAATTTTGTTGTACAAAATATTAATTGTGAATTTTTTTTTAACGGGTAGATAATACCCGAGAGATATATAAATTCACAATTAATATATTACATTTTTCGAATCTGATTAAGCAAATCATCAACTATACTCCTAAAATCTCACAACAATATACATTCTTGTATAGAAATCAAAGCAACCATTCTCACCCAAATTTGATTACGCATTCTGATTTTGACAAATCAAAATCCAAGTCATGATTTAACAGAAGACATCACTCTTAGATTCCTACATCTTTCAAAGCTATACTTTGACTTCAAAACCGTGTTAGAACATCATATGTATATTAACGATTACAAACTGTGTTCAAACTCTCCGGAGTTTTCGAAGACACTTCAAACAATGAACAATCGAGATGATGATCCAACCACATATTACCTACATTTATGTACCTAAAAAGCTTTCGAAGCCAAAGTCATAGTTCGACGCGTATCCATGTCAGACCCTTTGGCATTTATTAGCTAAAATGACTTTTCAATTCCTTTTCAAAGTAGACAGTTTTGTCACAGCTCCAGCAAGTCAACTTCGACTTTTCAGTCGGACTAGTCTTATTATAACCTCGATAGATACATTGCCCTTTCGTCATCGTTACTGGGGACCTTCATATCTCGCCACCTTAGCAATAAACTTACCAACAACTTCAATTATCTTTGACTTTTCGAAAAATCATTATATTTATTGAAATCACATCATTTACTCATTCGCATCTTGTAACTAGAATTGTCATACGAATCATCGAAAAACAGTAACCAGTATTTTGAAATCTCGCAGCATGTCTACGCCAACAGTTATATGTGTACGTAAAACGTCTATCTCCTGGACTTACATACTTTGAATGTGAAGTTCTGAAAAATATTTTGAGCTGCAAACTAGTTCTTGAAATGCTGACGAAGCATCAAAAACTGTAAACGATCTTAACAGTAAAAAGTTTGATGACAAAGAATAGTAAGGTGGAAAAGCTGAGAAAAAGAGAAGGTTTGGAACTGGAAAACGGATTGAACAGACTATGAAGGAGGCTGTGGACAAATCACAAAGACTAAATCTGCCTTCAAAGAATCCAAATGATTCAGTGCCTGCTAAAGTCATTAACGAATACCTTACTCTTTATTCTAAACCTTTACAGACAAATCTTCATCATCATCCATCAATATTAGAAATTCTAAGATATTATCATATCTTTCATTATAAATATCCGCGATATTTCTGAAGATATTTTCACAACTAATCTTATCTGAAGTCATTTATCTCTTTACGCTATCAGTGTTACATCATATAAGAAACTATTAGTTTCTATATTCTATAAACTTTCGAGTTTAAATTATGAATGTTTTGAAGTAGTGTTGGGAACTGAAGCATGAGTTAGTATAATATAATGACACTTGATCAACGTGATTATATTACAGTAAGTCATGCTGAGTTTCTAATGGGACATGACGATTCACAGATCATGCCGTCATCATGTTCCATGTTACACGACTCTTGTATTCTATTTAATCTCTAAAAATATCAAGAATATATTTTCTTGATGATTCGGTCTTTTCAGGGTATTCTGGTAAATTAACAAATCAAGATCGTGCCATTACCATTTCCTTCTTAGAACATTAACTATGTTCATTCTGAAATTCATATCTGCGAATACTGGACATTACAAACGTTGCTTAATCGCAAGAAGAAGAAAAGAAAGGACAAAACTTCAAAATAGAAATTGGAGTATAAATCGCAGCAAATAGAAGGGAGCATTAACTGTGGATGTCAATGATTATAGAAGACAAAAGCAGGGGCTTTGAAATATAAGGGAAGATATAAAACCCAACAACCACCCAAAAATTATAAACCGTATATATCGATGCATATAGCAATATAAAGACACGGAAGAACTAAAAACACTATAAAACCGAGAGTATAGTAGAAGTAAATAGATTCTTCCGGAGGCAGATGAAAAAGAAGAATGACAGATATGAAAGTGAGGAGTATATCGAGAATTAGTACTGGATGAAGCATATTGACAAATACTTTAAAATATGAGTTGAGGGAGAAAGAATAGAAGGTGTGAGTTGTAAGGAAACGAAGGAGGTGGATTTATAGTGAAATACCCGACAGAGAAATCAAGATGGATTATCGTATTAATTTGAAGAGAATCATAATCTCCTTAATCACCGAAGCATCAAATCCAACATAGATTACAAAGTTTTTCTTTAAATTCGGAGATCAATTGTGATGACGTCAAAAGATATGACGAATCACTATAATCTTATTTCCTTCATTTACGATAACTTCCCTCATACGCTTTGAGTAATCGAATTATTTTATCCATACTTCTTAGACATGATAAAACTTCATAATCGTCATAATAACATTCTCATTGTTAGCCATAACGACCTCTATCAAATTTCGGGGACGAAATTTCTTTAACGGGTAGGTACTGTGACGACCCGGAAATTTCCGACTAAATTTAAACTTTATCTTTATATTATTCTGACACGATAAGCAACGTTTGTTAAGTTAAATCTCAAGGATTTTAAACTATGTTTATACATTCATTTAAACCTCGACCAAATTCCAATGATTCACGAATCATTAAATGAACATATATGAATATGTATGTATATGTGTATATGTTATAAATTGAAAATGTCAACAAAGTATTTAAAAGTATAATGCTTTATATGAACGTATTTGTTTCAATATGATTATCGATGAAATTAAAAAAAAAATATATTAAATGATTGAATTATCAGAAACATTGAATTATGATTACAAGTCTCTGTTGAGAGGTCCACTATGATTTGAGAAATCTATTCCTCTTAACGATATTGGGAATAATTTGTAAAGCTATTTATAAATAAAAATAAAAAGTGTCATTTACGAAAGTTAGACAAAAGTTAATGGAGAATTGGTTTCCATAATATTCTATTAATCTATTTTCAAACGTACAAAAACGTTTTCAGTTTAAAAAGAACTTTATTATTAAAACGTATATAACTTTTATAAATATCTAGAATCACTTTTGACAACTCATTACTTAACCAGTATAATAAATATAACGATATTTATATTTTATTTCATTAAATATATATAACGATTTAAATTAATATTATATATATTTATACGCGTATTATACATACATAGTTTTTATACTTTTACTATACTTTAACTTTACCTTTACTTTACTTTTACTTTACTTTAACTTTAATAATTCACTTTAATAATTCATACTTTAATAATTCACTTTAATAATTCATACTTTAATAATTCACTTTAATAATTCATACTTTAATAATTCACTTTAATAATTCACTTTAATAATTCATACTTTAATAATTCACTTTAATAATTCATACTTTAATAATTCACTTTAATAATTCAAAAATCTATTATAAATAGAATTCAATAGGTTTCATTATTTCATAGAAACTTAAAAATATATTTATCTAAACTCTCTCAATCGATTTACATATATATATATATATATATATATATATATATATATATATATATATATATATATATATATATATATATATATATATATTTGCTCTGTATTATTTCAAGATATTATTAGTATACATAAAATATTACGACGGAGTGATGTCCGAGTGATTTCAAAATAGTTTTTTTGAATGAGTCGAAGCTAAGGAAATTATGGGTTATAGCTATGGAGGTGATGGGTATGGTTCATGGGTATGCTCGTGAGGTCAATCTAGTGTTTATCATCTCCGTTGCGTCTACGTACTTTCCTGCAATATTGAATCTCAATATTGATACGTGAGCACTCATAACTTAACTTTTATATATCAATAGTGTATCCCTGACTAGTGCTCGAGTATATAGGATTATGCATACTTGTACATTCGATATTGTCCTTAGATAGGTTTGTTGAATCCTGAATTAGATACATATGCTACTGAGATAGGGTATATGATATGCATGTCATTGGAAAGCTAGCGAAAAATTAAGAACTTTTCATTTAGATATCGAATGGTTTCGATGAACGGATTTGAAGTTATAGTCAACTGAATTTTAGTATTATTGTTAAAATGATTATTATTACTATCGTCGTTATTATTTTAATAGAAATATCATTGTTATTATAAAATATCATTATTACTATTATGTTAGTATTATCATTTTATCATAATAACATTTTTAGTAAATATAAATATTGTTATTTTTTTATAGAATAATAATAATTATTATTACAAAATAATACAACTTTTACTTATTATTATTATGATCAATATTATTTTATCAAATAAATAGGGGATACAAAGATATTTTTCACCACGCGTAATATAATTACATTAATAATACTTACCACTATAGTTTTAAGATATTAAGTGAACTTTATAAATTTTACTACTTAAGATATATAAAAGTATATTTTATCATATATAAACGTTAATATAAATTTTTATTAATAAATGACTTTTATTATTATAAAATCTAATAAATATATTTAAATATATAAAACGACTATAGTTAAGTTATAAACACGTATAAATTTTAGAAGTCATTTTGGGTCAAGTTGACTTTTGTTGACTTTTGCATATTAGTCTCGAGCATTAGGATTGTGGTACACTATGACTTGACCAAAAATTGTTAGACAAATATTGACCAACATATAAATATATATAATTAATATAGGTTCGTGAATCCGAGGCCAACCTTGCACTTGTTAAATGACGTTATATGTATTTTTACTACGAAATACAGTATGGTGAGTTTCATTTGCTCCCTTTTTAATTGCTTTTGCAATATATATTTTTGAGCTGAGAATACATGCGCTGTTTTATAAATGTTTTACGAAATAGGCACAAGTACTAAAACAAATTCTATGTGGGTTTAAACCATAAATATACCCTTAGCTTGGTAACATTAAACTACTTGTCTATGTACGGTAGGCACGAATCCTAAAGATAGATCTATTGGGCCTGACAAACCTCATCCTGACTATGGGATGCTTTAGTACTTCGAGGTTATTTTAAACACACCTGATCTGGTGTACTTCAGAGGGTAAAACATGAATGTTAAGGCTTGTTACCGGGTGCCTACAACTTATAGAATACTTTTAAACACTTGCGAGTGTACGGATATTTATGGAAACTGAAATCTTGTGGTCTATTACTATTACGGAAATGATTGATTATGATAAACTAATGAACTCACCAACCTTTTGGTTGACACTTTAAAGCATGTTTATTCTCAGGTATTAAAGAAATCTTCCGCTGTGCATTAGCTCATTTTAAGGATATTACCTGGAGTCATTCATGACATACTTTGAAAGATGTTGCATTCGAGTCGTTGAGTTCATCAAGATTAATATTAAGTCAATTATAGTTGGATGTAATATGAAATGGTATGCATGCCGTCAATTTTTGATGTAAAGAAAGTTTGTCTTTTAAAAACGAATGCAATGTTTGTAAAACGTATCATATAGAGGTCAAATACCTCGCGATGTAATCAACTATTGTGAATCGTTTATAATGTATATGAACGGGTCCTTTCAAATTACCCCTTTCAATTATATATATATATATATATATATATATATATATATATATATATATATATATATATATATATATATATATATATATATATATATATATATATATATATATATATATCGGTAAGCTTTTGTCCAAATGTCATCAAGCCCGTCAATTTCCGTCCATGTAGGAGAGAAGTTTGTCTCACAAAAAACCTATACATATACACTATTTGTTGCTATTTTTTTACCTCACACCAAACCTATACATACAATACATACACCACCTCATCATCCTATATGGCATCCGAATTTCTTATCAGTTTTATTTCAAAAATACCTTTTTGTATAGAAAGTGGTGTCAAGGTTGCTTTTTTCAAAAATACACTCAAGTGCACACACTTACCAACATAACTCTACTTCACACCTCTTTCACACAATTAACCCGCCCATTATACCATTATTTTCAAAAACATCTTTGCTATTTTGAATTCAAATTCTCTCTCGGTTGCCAAACGAAAAATTTCCAGGTTTAATTTTTACATTCAACTTTCATAATCTTGATGTTTTTGAATGATTTTTTTCTAACTTATGTTTCTTTTCATTATAGTTTTAAATAATGGCCACATCCAAGAACATAATTCGGGTTTCAGAGATTGACGGACGGAAAGTTAACTTTACCATAAAAATTAAAGTCGTCCGTCTCCTTCAAAAGCTTGGATATGGTTACGATGAAGGCAAGCCAACTTTGGAGCTAATCGTTTCGGATGAGGAGGTTTGTGTTAATATTTTTATATACATATATAGATTTCTTAATTCTCTTTTCATTTTAGAGTTTGTTTAAATCTTCTTTTCTATGTTTAATTTCTCCATATTAGGGCGCTAAGATTGTCATCAACATCCGTAACTCCCTTAAGGCCAAATTTGATAACCTCATTAGGGAATGGGGCTTTTTTTGTATTTCTAATGCTGCTGTAGTTGATAGTTCGCTACAATTCTGGACCAAACATATCCAACATGAGTACGAACTCATGTTTACTAAGAAAACAACTGTTGTGCCATTCCCACCAACTGAATGGAGAGGAACTAATGGTTTTAGTTTCATCCCTTTCGAATTTTTGAGATCTAAAGGCCTTAAAGTTGGAGTTTCAGCAGGTTAATAAATGTTTATTATATCAATTTTTTGAATTTTTTTTAAATATTTATTTTCCTTTGACTTAGAACACTTTATATTGTCACACAATCTTTATTAGTTTTTTTTGTTCCTATAGATGTTATTGGACGTGTAGCAAATTATTCTGAAGTACGGGATTTTCGAAACACTGGTGAACTCAAGTCCAAGTACATCAATCTTCAGCTCATTGATTTAAGGTAATATTTAACACCTTTTTAGTTTAAATCATTTTCATAATAAATTGTGTACACATGTTCTTAAAACCATAACACACTTATACATGAGCTATTTTGAGTCATCTTTAAATAGTGGCTTGCAATGGATGCAACTTTATGGGGTCAATTTTCCTTGGATTTCGAAAACCATATGAAAGTTTTGGATGATGATGCTTCCGTAATCTTATTGATACACTTTGGAGTCAACAAACTGCACCAAGGTTTTTCCTTTAAACCAATAAATATATGGTTTTTTTATATGATGATCTTACTTTCAATTATTAACTTTTATGTAATCTTATTGATTGTGTATACTAAGTTCTTTTGTGTTTAAATGTTACAGACAAACTGGCAGTTTCTACCGACTAGAAAAATACGAACATTTTAATAGACACCGATCATCCACAAATCATTGAGTTCAGACAACGGTACATTATTACCAAAAAAATTAACTTCATAATATTAATCAATACTTTATCTATGTTAAATTTATCATATTTCAAAGTTGGCTTGCCTTCATCGTAACCATATCCAAGCTTTTGAAGGAGATGGATGACTTTAATTTTTATGGTAAAATTAACTTTTCGTCCGTCAATCTCTGAAACCCGAATTATGTTCTTGGATGTGGCCATTATTTAAAACTATAATGAAAAGAAACATAAGTTAGAAAAAAATCATTCAAAAAACATCAAGACAAATCTTATTTTCTGTATTTATTTTTAGTTGAACCATTTTCAGAAAAAATAAGATAAATTTAGTAGATACTCAATCATTCAAGTAATAAATTGAAATATACATGTTGAAAGTCTTCATTTACTTATCCTACAAAGTAAATGAATAAATTTAAAAACCATTATAAGATAAATAAATAATTATATTAGTACTCAATAAATGTTATTATTGATAAATGATCTAAAGGTAAGTAATCCACTTTGTTGTACATTCAACTTTTTTATTCATAATAATAACATTTAATGATACATAGTAGTTCCTAAAACAACTAAACCAATTTCCATTTAATGCTCAATCATTTGTTCACTCCATAAACGAGTACATTAATTGTGCATTTAAAACAAATATTCTACAACTTATTAGTAAATTTGTATTTGCATTCATCTATTGAACATTGTTTGATACTTCAATTACAGTAACTAACTTGCTTATTGTTATCGTAGCCTCACCCAAATCCATTCTTCTAAAGATTCCATTTATTCGTTAGCTCCTTCGTTGTCAATTTCTTCTGCACGTGATCCAAACTCCTTTTTTAAAAAGGCTCAGTATGTTGGTTTAGATCTCTTGAACCCGTCCATGGTAATCATTTGAATGAATTTTTGTGAACCCATATTTAACCATACATAGTTCCAATTTTCAACTTTGTTGTTAAAATTATTGTAAGAAGGCATTTATATTATTCAGGCCACAATCAATACCATTCTTCCCGACGACACTTGGTACTACATTTCCTGCAAGAAGTGTAACAAGAGTGCTAAACCTATTATCCCCAACTGTGATCTTACCTTGGACATTGATCAACTTTTAAACTTGGAACGAAAGTGTTACGGTTGTATTAAGAAGCTGGACGTGGTAGTGAGGTGACTTACAAAACATTCTAAACAAATTTGCAAAATATTAGTTTATCTCTTCAATCATACTTTGTCTGTCTTTAAATTTTTACATAACAGGTTTAAAGTGCCGATTCGTGTAGAAAATCAAACCGACACAGCTTCTTTCACTGTTTTTGAATCTGTGGTAAAGAAGTTCGTTACCCAATCGGCTTATGAGTTAATGAAGGCGTTGTCTGAAGATGATGATTATCCTGAAGAGCTGGAACTTCTGTTACAAAAGACCCTTTTGTTTAAGATAAATGTTGGTGCTTATAACAAAGAACGTGGAATTCGAAACTACATTGTTAAAGATGCGACCGATGACCCAACATGTTTCGAACTCTATGAGAGTTTCAAGGTAACATCTAATACTATTACATGATTTTGTAACTTGATGCAATATATAAGTTGTTTTATATACACTCATTGTCTTTTATTTTTTTTGGTATTGTTATTCATTATAACAAGCTGTTTGTGTGATGTCTAAAATATCAATAGTTTGTTAACCTATCTTTAATATCACTAAGGTCGATCAACAAGTGGTTTTTGAAGATGTTGAGACCGAAGAATCATCTGAGAAACTTACTTCAGTTGGGAATGTATGAATACATTATATAATACTCAGTTCTAAATTTTTTTCATATCACGGTCATTTTTAATAATTATTATTTTGATAACAACTTATAATTTACTTTTGTAGTGTGCCTCAAATACTTCTGGAAGTCAGACCGTTGATCTCAGTCATAATACCCGTTTCAGCCCACCTCTTGTGAGGACCCGTCCTTATCCCCCTGGACGAAATCTTCAACATTTGGTTCCATTGCGATGATCGACTCCAAGTAATGTCTTTATCATGAGTAAATGCACAGCGGAAGACTTAATGCGTACCTGAGAATAAACATGCTTTAAAACGTCAACATAAAGTTGGTGAGATATATAGGTTTGATGTTAGCAGCGTTATAACTATGAACCACAAGATTTCATATGTAAACATTTTAATAAAAAATATTCTAAGTGGTTGAGCACTTGGTAACCATACTTAACATTTAATCACGTCGCATATTCCCTTTATTATGAAATCTTACTACACCGTACCAAGTGTAGTCACAAAACGAAGTACTGTGCAACCGTTGAATACTGGTCGTCCAGTCCGGTTGGGGTTGTCAGGCCCGATAGATCTATCAACAGGATTCGCGTTTACAATACCGCTGTAAATAACAGTTACCAAGCTACAGGGAAGTATGCCAGTGGTACAACTCAACGTAGAATATATTTTTCAGTTACTTGTGTCCATAACGTAAAACATAAAATACATGTATTCTCATCCCGAAATATTTAGAGTTTAAAAGTGGGACTATATACTCACCATACTGTATTTTGTAGTAAAAATACATATAACACCATTAATCACGTATAAGGTTGGCCTTGGATTCACGAACCTATATCATTTGTATATTTATTAATTTACATATCTTATTATCAAGTAAATTTATATATTATTATTAGTGATAATAATGAATATATGTTCAATAATAATAATACTAATAATCATATTAATACTAGAAATGATAATATTCTTAGTAATACTAATAATTATAAAATAGTGCGAATTCTAATATTAAGGATGAAAATAATAAATTTTATTTCTTTCATAATTATAGTAATAATAATAATAATCTTAATTATAATTATGATAATAAAAATAATGATTTTGATACACATAATAATAATAATAATAATAATAATAATAATAATAATAATAATAATAATAATAAAATAATAATAATAATAATAATAATACTAATAATACTTACAACAATAACAATTACTAATAATAAACATAACAATAATAATAATAATAATAATCATATTAATAATAAAAATAATAATATTAATAATAATAATAAATATATTAATAATAAAATAGAAGATAAGACTACCTCAATAAGGAGAAGTTGTCAAAAAAAAACATCCTTGCCACTCCCGGGACTCGAACCCATGACCTTACGAACACACGCTAACACGTTCAACCAGCTAGGCTGGTTGATATTTCTGTTTTATTACGACTTCAATATATAATTATACTGTTTTCTGTTAACTATTGTTCATCTTCATCATATTCACAAAGCAAATCCACCGAGTGATTTTATGTTCAATGAATCATTAATCTTGTTTTAAAAACTTTCAACTGATATATAACGAAATCTATTAAGTTATGAAATCAATTAAAACAGACAACGAATATTAATATTTCGACTAACAGACCCGATACCCATTTTATGAACTCAAAATCGGTTTCAAAAATTTCGAATGTTTTAGCTCGAGGTTTCTACATGAATATAGTTTCAAATCGACTTTAGAACGTAATGGAATCATTAATTGGTCTTGAACTATAACAGAAAAACCCAATTAAATCGATGTACCGTCGTTCTTTTTTTTTTTAAAATTGATCCTTTGAACTCAAAATTAGATTTCGATATCAAGATTTGGGATCTAAGACTTTGCAGATCGTTTAAACTAAATATTCCTAACACTTCCACATCTTTAGATTTTTGAAATTGGTTCAAAACAGAGGTTATCGGGTTTAAAAAAAATAAAAAATAAAAAATATAATTTCACAGACTTAAGTAATTGGAAACAGTTATGGTTGATGGTGTTGATAGAAAGTCAAGTGATACTTATCTTGTACAATTCGACTGTAATATAGAGATAGGTGGTCGACATAAATAATTTACTCAGGAAAATAACAAAAATAAAAAAAATAGAAAAAATATAAAAGGGAAACGAGATGTTTACAAATTTTTGGCTGTATTGTGATAATATTCGATTCTTAGACAAGATTAGACAAGGAGATATAATTTGATAACGATTTTAAAATAGATTGATTCCTTCTCTACTATATATATATTTTTTTTATTTTATATATATATATATTTTGTAAATTTAAATGTATTAATAATAATACTTTTACAAATAATACAGAAAATAATAATAATAATAATAATAATAATAATAATGTTAAGAATAATAATAATAGGTCTTAATAACAATAATAAATGTAATAATAATATAATAACTATAATTAAATTTGTGATCACAATTAATATTATAATTTACTAACTACATTATATTTACTATATTATATAATAACTTTTATTAAATATTTCTTATTCATGAGCTTACAATATATTAGAGATCATATATATGTATAGATTTATTTCAATAACAACTTGATTATTTTGTATCATATTTCATATATCTAAATTTATTGTTCAGATTATATTTTATTTTTATATAACCATACATTTATATTTAAATTCATATATATAAATATTCATATATACATATTTACTAACAACAATTGTTCGTGAATCGCCAGGCTTGGTCAAAGGGTAACTGATTATCCGAATATATATTTCAAACTTTCTAGACTCAACATTAAAGATTTTGCTTATCGTGTCGGAAACATATAAAGCTTAAGGTTTAAATTTGGTCGGAAATTTCCGGGTCATTACAGTACCTACCCGTTAAATTAATTTCGTCCCCGAAATTTGATGGAGGTCGTCATGGATAACAATAGGAATGTTTTCATGACGAATATGAGGTGATAATGAAGTTTTATCATTATTGAGAGATATAGATAAAACGATTTGATCATGTGAAGCGTACGAGTGAAGCTATCACAAAAGATTGAGATAGAGATTTAACTTTTGACGTAGTCACAGTGAATTTCCGGAATTTAAGGGATTTAAAAGAAAATCTTGAAAATCTAAAAGATTTGATTCTTCGGTGATCAGGATCTTCTTTGACTTAATGCAGCAATCTGTTTTGATTTCTTTGTCGGATACTTCACTATAAATTTACCCCTTCATTTCTTTACAACTCACACCTTCTATTCTTTCTCCCTCTACTCATTTAATATACTCCATCCAATCCTTGATATACTCCTAACTTCCGTATTTGTAATTCTTCTTTTTCATCTACCGCCAGAAGAATCTATTTACTTCTACTATACCCTTGTGTTCATAGTGTTTCTAGTTCTCCCGTGTCTTTATATTGTTATATGCATTGGTATACACGGTTTGTAATTTCAGAGTTATTATCGGACTTTATATTCTTCATTATTTTTCGGAACTTCATGCTTTCGTTTTATTTTCCCGACTTTGAGTCAAGCGAGTAATGGTCCAGAATTCATAGGTATGAAATTCGAAATGAACATAGTTAATGTTCTAAGAAAGAAATGGTAATGGCACGATTTTTGACTTGTAAAATTACTAGAATATCCTGGAAAAGACCGAATCACCAAGAAAAATATTTTTCTTGATATGTTTAGATATTTGATAGAATGTAAGAGCCGTGTAACATGGCACATGATGATGGTACTGTGAATCATCATACTCCATTAGAAACGCAACATGACTTACTGTAATATAATGAAGTTGATCAAGTTTCATTATATTATACTAATTCACGCATCAGTTCCCAACACTGCTTCAAAACATTCATATTTTAAACTTGAAGATTTCAGAATTTAGAAACTAACACAGTTTCTTTTATGTTGTAACGCAGATATTACGGGGAGATAGATGATTGCAGATAGGAATAGTTGTGAAAATATCTTTAGAAATATGGAGAATATGTATAGCGGAAAATATGAAGATATCTTATAATATCTAAGATAAGATGATGATGAATAATATCATCTGAAAAAGTTTAGAATAAGGAGTAGGGTTCATACTGACGGTTTCAACAGAAACTGAATCATTTGCATTATTTGAAGGCAGGTTCATTCCTTGTATTTGTTCTTTGTTTCCTTCACGGTTAGCTCAATCCATTTTTCAGCACTAAATTTTCTATCGAGCGTTCCTAACATTCCCTTCTTTATCATCAAACTTTTGGCCATTTAGGTCATCTAAAATTTTTCTGTTTCCTCTGCATTTAATGCAGTCATATTTGAATCGTCGATTATCAATCCGAGGTGTTTTTGGGCGAATTGTGTTTTTAGATGATTAAATGCTGATGATAACATGGCGGAGTATGAAAGGTTCCCTGGTAACGATGAGGAAAACCAATCGTATATATCAAAGTTATAATAAGACTTATTCGAATGAAAGGTCGAAGTTGTTCTGCTGAAGCTGTGACAAAATTGGCTACTTTGAAAAGGAATCGTAAGGTTGTTTTTGCTAATAAATGCTAAAGAATTCGTCGCGGTACGTGTTAAACTATGACTTTGGGTTCAAGAGTTTTTCATGTGTATAGATCTTTTCTTCTATAGATGAAGTGCGGTCGGTTCAACTTCTCGATTGAGGTATTTTCAAGAATCCTGATAGGTTTGAACGCGGATTGTAACTGTCGAGGTACAAATGAGGTTTAGGATGAAATCAAGTGGCAAGCTTGAAGAATTATTTAGTTTCATATGTTATAATCAATATTTTAATTTAATTCATTTTAATTGTCCAAAGTTAGCAGTCCAATAGTCGGATGGTTCAATGATTCATATATAATTTAATATATAATATTCGAATTATATAATACGTATCGTGACCCGTGTACCGGTCTCGGTGTCGATCACAACTCAAAGTATATATATATTTTGGAATCAACTCCGACCCTGTATAGCCAACTCCCACCTTCACATATAGAGTGTCTACGGTTGTTCCGAAATATATATATATAGATGGGTCGATATGATAAGTCGAAACCTTGCATACGTGTCCCGTTATTTAAAGTGCGTAAAAGTAAATAACAGAAATTAAATGACGATAAATAAAATTGCGAGAATGTAAATTGCGATAAATTAAATGTTAATCAGTTAGCTGGGAACAGTTAGCCGGAACAGTTAGCATGAAATCCTATCACAATTCCAATTAATTAATTCGTTTGTTTCTAACACTTTTTATTTTTGTCCAATGTTTTCTTCGTTATGCCACTTGTTGGATTCTGATAGGTAAAAATCCAAATATGAAATTTGAATAGAAATGGTTATTCTGTGGTGAACGGATACGTATATCGGTAGTTGTAAGTAGGATAGTAAATGTTCGTTGAATCAGATTCGAAGAATGTACAGTGTAACTTATTAATGTGAGATCTAAATATTCCTCGGGTACTACCTACCCGTTAAAATATTTTCATCATTAACAGTTTGTACGAAAGAATTTTTAATTACAATCCTTATGAAAATATACTTGTATATATATTTTCTTCAGATGTAATCATGGATCTAATGAGTCAATAAGATATTAAATTTTTTTTTTGATTTATCGTTAATACTTGATTACATGATCTCTAAAACATTAAAGATTACATAATTACCATGTCGAACGTAGATAAATGAGATAGAACGATAAGTAAAGCGAAGATAATCGATATAGAATGATATGTAAAACGAAGATCATACTCGAGGTACAGATAGTGATATTGAGGTGTGTGATGTTGATATCCGAGATACAAATTGTGATGTTGAGGTTTACGACGCGGTTGTGGTTGAGGGTGATATGGGTACTGTCGGTGTTGATGATGGTGGTACGGATTATGCTGCTGGTGCTGCTGCTGGTGTTTGTAACCTTCGCACCATATTCTCCAAAGCCGTCACGCGAGCACGAAGTTCGTTAACTTCTGCTAGTACACCGGGATGATTGGTGGTTGGAGTGAGCGAATGAACAAGATCTGAAATATGGGATAGTATATAATCGTGACGAGATACTCTAGAAATGAGAGAGAAAATGGTTTCTCGAACAGGTTCGCCGGTAAGTACTTCAGGTTCATCGCCAAGAGGGCAATTTGGTGGATGGAAGGGATCACCCTCTTCATGTCTCCAGTGACTTAGTATATTACGAACCCACCCCCAATTCATCCAGAATAGATGATGGGAGATTGGTTGATCCATTCCGGTGACGCTGCCTTCGGAGCTTGAATGAAAATCCATATCGGCATAGCTGTCATAATCTGAGGAATTCGAACTAGATGCGGAATACATCTTGTATAATCGGAAAAATGAATTTTTGGTATGAAATAGATTATAGAAGTTAGATTTGGTACTCTTCAATACATACTTTACATATGTTTATATAATACCAAAATCCCTTAAATTACGGAGAATCTTTGAAAAGATGTCAACTAAAGTCCAAAGTAACAGATATGCTAAGATATGAATTTTGTCTATACACTATCGATGCACTAAATGCAGTAAGACGTGTCTAGACTTATGAATGATAAGCAGGCAATTCCCTAAGGATGATAAGCAAATAATTTACGACTAGAAATGATAAGCAAAACTTTTGACATGCAGGCACGGTCGAAGTCCAGACTCATTAATGTATCCTAACAGCTACTAGTTAGACACACTAATGCAAGACCTGGTTCACTAAGACCACCGCTCTGATACCACCTGTGAGGACCCGTCCTTATCCCCCTGGACGAAATCTTCAACATTTGGTTCCATTGCGATGATCGACTCCAAGTAATGTCTTTATCATGAGTAAATGCACAGCGGAAGACTTAATGCGTACCTGAGAATAAACATGCTTTAAAACGTCAACATAAAGTTGGTGAGATATATAGGTTTGATGTTAGCAGCGTTATAACTATGAACCACAAGATTTCATATGTAAACATTTTAATAAAAAATATTCTAAGTGGTTGAGCACTTGGTAACCATACTTAACATTTAATCACGTCGCATATTCCCTTTATTATGAAATCTTACTACACCGTACCAAGTGTAGTCACAAAACGAAGTACTGTGCAACCGTTGAATACTGGTCGTCCAGTCCGGTTGGGGTTGTCAGGCCCGATAGATCTATCAACAGGATTTGCGTTTACAATACCGCTGTAAATAACAGTTACCAAGCTACAGGGAAGTATGCCAGTGGTACAACTCAACGTAGAATATATTTTTCAGTTACTTGTGTCCATAACGTAAAACATAAAATACATGTATTCTCATCCCGAAATATTTAGAGTTTAAAAGTGGGACTATATACTCACCATACTGTATTTTGTAGTAAAAATACATATAACACCATTAATCACGTATAAGGTTGGCCTTGGATTCACGAACCTATATCATTTGTATATTTATTAATTTACATATCTTATTATCAAGTAAATTTATATATTATTATTAGTGATAATAATGAATTTATGTTCAATAATAATAATACTAATAATCATATTAATACTAGAAATGATAATATTCTTAGTAATACTAATAATTATAAAATAGTGCGAATTCTAATATTAAGGATGAAAATAATAAATTTTATTTCTTTCATAATTATAGTAATAATAATAATAATCTTAATTATAATTATGATAATAAAAATAATGATTTTGATACACATAATAATAATAATAATAATAATAATAATAATAATAATAATAATAATAATAATAATAAAAAAATAATAATAATAATAATAATACTAATAATACTTACAACAATAACAATTACTAATAATAAACATAACAATAATAATAATAATAATAATCATATTAATAATAAAAATAATAATATTAATAATAATAATAAATATATTAATAATAAAATAGAAGATAAGACTACCTCAATAAGGAGAAGTTGTCAAAAAAAAACTCCTTGCCACTCCCGGGACTCGAACCCATGACCTTCCGAACACACGCTAACACGTTCAACCAGCTAGGCTGGTTGATATTTCTGTTTTATTACGACTTCAATATATAATTATACTGGTTTCTGTTAACTATTGTTCATCTTCATCATATTCACAAAGCAAATCCACCGAGTGATTTTATGTTCAATGAATCATTAATCTTGTTTTAAAAACTTTCAACTGATATATAACGAAATCTATTAAGTTATGAAATCAATTAAAACAGACAACGAATATTAATATTTCGACTAACAGACCCGATACCCATTTTATGAACTCAAAATCGGTTTCAAAAATTTCGAATGTTTTAGCTCGAGGTTTCTACATGAATATAGTTTCAAATCGACTTTAGAACATAATGGAATCATTAATTGGTCTTGAACTATAACAGAAAAACCCAATTAAATCGATGTACCGTCGTTCTTTTTTTTTTAAAATTGATCCTTTGAACTCAAAATTAGATTTCGATATCAAGATTTGGGATCTAAGACTTTGCAGATCGTTTAAACTAAATATTCCTAACACTTCCACATCTTTAGATTTTTGAAATTGGTTCAAAACAGAGGTTATCGGGTTTAAAAAAAAAATATATATATAATTTCACAGACTTAAGTAATTGGAAACAGTTATGGTTGATGGTGTTGATAGAAAGTCAAGTGATACTTATCTTGTACAATTCGACTGTAATATAGAGATAGGTGGTCGACATAAATAATTTACTCAGGAAAATAACAAAAATAAAAAAAATAGAAAAAATATAAAAGGGAAACGAGATGTTTACAAATTTTTGGCTGTATTGTGATAATATTCGATTCTTAGACAAGATTAGACAAGGAGATATAATTTGATAACGATTTTAAAATAGATTGATTCCTTCTCTACTATATATATATATTTTTTATTTTATATATATATATATTTTGTAAATTTAAATGTATTAATAATAATACTTTTACAAATAATACAGAAAATAATAATAATAATAATAATAATAATAATAATAATGTTAAGAATAATAATAATAGGTCTTAATAACAATAATAAATGTAATAATAATATAATAACTATAATTAAATTTGTGATCACAATTAATATTATAATTTACTAACTACATTATATTTACTATATTATATAATAACTTTTATTAAATATTTCTTATTCATGAGCTTACAATATATTAGAGATCATATATATGTATAGATTTATTTCAATAACAACTTGATTATTTTGTATCATATTTCATATATCTAAATTTATTGTTCAGATTATATTTTATTTTTATATAACCATACATTTATATTTAAATTCATATATATAAATATTCATATATACATATTTACTAACAACAATTGTTCGTGAATCGCCAGGCTTGGTCAAAGGGTAACTGATTATCCGAATATATATTTCAAACTTTCTAGACTCAACATTAAAGATTTTGCTTATCGTGTCGGAAACATATAAAGCTTAAGGTTTAAATTTGGTCGGAAATTTCCGGGTCATTACACCTCTCAATCAATCAAACAAGAAAGAATCAAATCTCCACTATTTGTTAAGTCTTCAACAACCAAGGTTAAATTCTCTGATCGTCCGAAACGTTTACGCTCATCTGATTCATGATTTAAACAATATACTTTTGTTAACAGTTATTTTTGGTTTTCTTCTATGGAATTCCAATGGCATGTAAACTATATAATTATGTTTTTCCTGCACTATTTCTCCTCCATATGCACCTTGATATGGATAACAATCTAATTTATTTTCTTTAAATTTCATTGTGTTTTGTGTTGATGTTTTTTGTTTTGAGGTTTTTATTAGGATTTACCTCTTTTTATAAATGTAAAACACTACCACTTTAATTAAAATGTGACTTTCCTTTTTCCTTTATAAAATTAAATTTAAAAGGAAATTAAAGTTATAAATTTTCGAGCATTTATTGTTGTACATATGTGTTAACCTACCAACTCGATTTAGTAGCCCCCAAAATCTACTTTAAACCCTTACTTGTCAGAAAGCAACTTGCATCATTCAAATACGTAAACATCAACTTCATTTTCCATCCTTTATTTACTTTTTTCCAATAATACAAAAATGGATCAACTTTCAAAGAATATTCTAGATGTTCTTCCTAATGACATACTTGGTGAAATATTGTCAAGAGCCGGTCAACAATCATCGGTTCACTTGTCTGTGGCCAGATTGGTTTGCAAAGACTTCCTTAAGCAATCTGAACATTATTTGGTTTATCAAAGGCTTTCCTTAGATCGGTGGCCTATCTTAGCTTGGGGTATCCTGGAAATGGTTTATCTTCTCCATCGGTGTGTGATAAATAAAAACCCTAATGCTATTTTTCGATTGGGTTTGATAAGTTATTTCTATGGAGTAAACACATACTTAGGGCTTCGTTATTTAGAAGAAGCTTCAAACAATGGGCTGAATCAGGCATGTTGGTTAGTAATCCAACGTTAATATTCAAATGTTAATTACTTTGTTTTGATGATGACACCAAATCTTAAATACTTAATGCGTATAGGAAATATGTCAAGTTCACAAACCTACATGATCTCTAGCAAAAGAGCAATACATAAATAATTAACTTGGTAAAATTGCTACGCGGTCGCACCACGGTCGACCGCAGGCCTGACCGTGGATGTCCAGTACCAAAGGCTGCACTTTTCTTAAAACTAGTGATCTACAGTCAACCCCACGGTCGACCGTTGATCGACCACATTTTTCCTTAATACCATCTTCAAAAGTTTGACCACTTTGAGGCATCTATAATTTATAAAGCCTTTTTGAATATACTTAGAATAGTTGCCTCCTTTGATTTCAAAAGAGTTTTAAACCAAAAGATGTTAATCTTCACTAATCACAACTAATGACATCTTAATAACATTTTAAGGTTAACCACCTAAATGATATATCTTTTCACTTGTCTCAAATTTTCTTTTGAACATACTAATAATGCTCACTAAAGTCCCAACTAAAGAGGTGCTCTCTCATTTTTTTAAGTACCATTTGTATGTATGTAAGTGTAATTAGTTTAAGCTAATTAAAGGTGTAGCAAGGATCAATTAAGATCCAACTAGATACAAACTAGCTCAATTAAGATGTAACAAGGTTTTAAAAGAGTTAGATACTTCCATCAAAGAAAAGATAAGTTGGTGAAGACATGGGGCATGAGGTTTGGATTGTAATGGTTTATCTCTTTGTGATTAGTGCAACTAGTCAAAGCATTCCCAACTAGATTCAAACAAGTCCAATCAACTTAAAACAAGCATCTAATGGGTTAGATACATGCATCAAAGAAGATTACAAGTAATTTGTAGCGACCCGACAAAATCGTCATTGACGGCGCCGTCTACTTAGGTCCCGTTACGTGGTCATAAGTCTTTAAAACAACGTTTGACCAAAAGATATGTCGCATTCATTTCAAATGTAAAGATTGTTCAAAGTTTACAAGAATAGTTCCACCACAAGTTACGTTACAAAGTTATAAGTACAAATGAAACTTATGCGACACAATTTAAAAGTAGCCAAAAGACGCTCCATGTATGCATATATACTCGACATCCAATGCAAGTATCAAAATAATGAGCGGAAGCATGTATCATGTATCGTTCAAGGACCTGAGAAAAACATAGAAATCTGTCAACGAAAACGTTGGTGAAATCATAGGTTTAAGTAAGTAAGTACAAATGAACCACAAGATTTATAACATTTCAATAATAGTTAACCATTCCAAAAATTTGTTATCACGAGCACCCAATTATCAATGCTTAACATTCCTTCCATAGAACCCCATCACAATAGTGTTAGAACATACAATGTTTCACGAAAATATATTTCATTCGTAAACGGTAGCGAACCGTTTGAATGAGGGTTTGTCAAACCCATATGGATCCATACAACATAAATTCTCGCTTACACCCGGCAAGTGTAACTAATGATAATCGAATTGAGGATTTTGTTCTAAACTCGTATGTAGAATGTTTGTTTTCCTGTACTTGTGTTCACTTAGTAAAAGAAATGTTTATGTTTTCTCATCCCAAATGTAAGTTCAAAAAGAGTAAAATTGGGACTATGATCTCACCTTGAGTGCACGAGTAGTAAAGTACTTCAACAAGTAAACGTGTGCAAAGAACAATGCTAGTCTTGACCTAAACAATAGGTTGTATCAATAACGGTAAACACGATAGGTCAAAGATGTTCAATTAGTCCTATGGCTCGTTACGACGCGAATACTACAACACGTGAGTCAAATTGTCATGTTTCATGGAAGATACGAGTATAAAAGCATGTTAGAACGATTTGCACAAACATTTGGTTAAGTTTGATTAAAAGTCAACTTGGTCGGGTCAAAGTCAACGAAAAAGTCAACACGTTCGGGTCGGGTCCCGAACTATTTCTCTGAGGTTTATAATCATATATGAGCATGTTAGAACAAGTTACATGTGAATCGGAGGTCCATAGCATAGCAAACATTTTCCGTAAAATGACCAGCGAAGACAGAAGCCTGCCAGTGTATCTGGACGGCGTCCAGATTGTCTGGACGACGGCCAGCTTTGAAGACTGGGACGGCGTCCAAGTATCTGGACGGCGTCTAGCCTTGAAATCTGGGACAGAGTCCAAGGGTCTGGACAGCGTCCAGATTGGTATTCAAGTCTGATGCAGAAACCTTCTAAGTGCACGAACCAAAAAACCAACTAACACATTTTATGATCCGCAAACAACTAAAACATGTATCATACCCCGTTGGAAAGGTATTTTGACGAAGAAAACGACTAGACACATTTCAACAAGTAATTCGACACCTACAACAACCCAAAACCGCATTAAACGTTCATAATCAAAGGTCCAAGTTCTAAAAACGCATTTGATGATTCGGGTAACCAATTTACATGTATGATATGCCGTTTCGAAGGTAATCAAACACACGTTGTAACAAAACACTTATCAACAATATTTCATAGCATTTGATACATCAAAAGTTCATATAAAGCTTATCAAACCCTAACCAAAATCTCAAAACCAATAATCATGTTAATGTAAGGTTTTCATGTCAATCAACACACCAAAACGAAGCTAATGAAGTAACTAACACTTTGAACACACAACCATTAATATCTAAACACATTTCATCATTCAAAATCAAAGATTTAACAAACACTTTTTCAAGTTCATGCTAGTTATGTCAAATCACAAGATCGAGCATACAAATTACATATACGACATCACAATGAGCCATAGTCACTAATTAACACACTTTTAAGTCAAGAACACTAAGATTATGAAATTTAGAGTTTTTAGAAAGTTACCCAATCGAGATGAAATTAGTATCAAAACGTAGAGAATGAAGAGAGGATTCCAATTATGTAATTTGTTTTGATGTTAGCCTCCAAAATCGGATTTAGATGATGAATTAAGGATTGAATGTTGAGAGGATTTGGAAGTAGTAAAAGATGAGGATGAAAATGAATGGATGAAAGGGGTTTGACCCTTTGACCTAGTCAAGGATTTGATCCCTTGTCAAGTTTAGTCCCTCAACTTTCGTTTGGGTGCGTGAATTACCTAAACGAGATAATTTAAAACGCGTATTAACGGGAGATGTTATAAACATATAACGGAGTTTAAATTAGTATAACAGAAAAGTAAATGGAAAAAGGCAGGATGTTACATTACCTACTCCTTAAAAGAAATTTCGTCCCGAAATTTAAGTAGGCGTAGTAGTCGTTGTTTCTTCCTCGAGATCTTGCGTTTCCAAATTCACGAATAGATGAGGATACTTCCTTTGCATTTGATCTTGTCTTTCCCAAGTAAACTCGGGTCCCCTTTTGGCATTCCAACAGACCTTGACAATTGGAATTCGGCTTTGTTTTAACGTTTTGACGGAGGTGTCCACAATTTCAACCAGTTCCTCCACAAAATGAAGTTTGTCATCAATAGTAAGTTCCTCGAGAGGGATGACGATATCGGGTTCGGCAAGACACTTTTTCAAGTTAGATACATGGAAGGTAGGATGAACGGAGTTCAATTGAGGCGGAAGATCTAAACGATAAGCAACGGTTCCAATACGCTCCAAGATTTCGAAAGGACCAATATACCGTGGATTTAGCTTCCCGCATTTCCCAAAACGGATTACACCCTTCCAAGGTGCGACTTTTAACATGACGTGGTCACCGACTTGAAATTCAAGGTCGTTGCGTCTTTTGTCGGTATAGCACTTTTGACGACTCCGGGCCGTCCGAAGCCTATCTCGGATTTGAACGATTTTCTCGGTGGTTTTGTGAATGAGTTCGGGTCCGGTGATTTGTACGTCACCTACTTCGGCCCAACAAAGAGGTGAATGACATTTTCGGCCATATAGCGCTTCAAAAGGTGCGACTTTAATACTCGCGTGATAACTATTGTTGTAAGAGAACTCGGCGAGAGGTAAGTGCTTGTCCCAAGCTTTTCCGAAATCAACCACGCAAGCTCGTAACATGTCCTCTAAGGTTTAAATTGTACGTTCGCTTTGTCCATCGGTTTGAGGATGATATGCGGTGCTCATGTCTAAACGCGTTCCCAACGCTTCTTGCAATGTACGCCAAAATCTAGAAACGAAACGGCCATCTCGGTCGGAGATAATCGATAAAGGTACACCGTGTCGGGCTACGATCTCCTTAATGTAAAGTTGTGCAAGTTTCTCCATTTTGTCCGTTTCTTTCATGGCAAGGAAGTGTGCGGATTTAGTGAGACGGTCAACAATAACCCAAATGGTATCATAACCGCCCGTCGTTTTTGGTAGCTTGGTGATAAAATCCATCGTTATCATTTCCCACTTCCACTGCAGGATCTCGGGTTGTTGAAGTAGTCCGGACGGTCTTTGGTGTTCGGCTTTGACTTTGGAACATGTCAAACACTTGGAAACATAAGTAGCTACGTCCCTTTTGATGTTCGGCCACCAATATAGTTGTTTAAGGTCGTGGTACATCTTATTGGCACCGAGGTGAATCGAATATCTTGACTTATTGGCTTCGTCTAAAATAAGGCTTCGCAAGTCCCCATAACTAGGTACCCAAATTCTTCCGGCGAAATATCGGAGTCCGGTTTCTTTAACTTCGAATCGAGAGGTGAGGACGTTCATGTGTTCGAGAGAGATGTTTTCATCCTTGAGAGCTTCGTCTTGGGCTACACGAATTTGACTATTGAGGTTGGTGTGAATGGTGATGTTTAAAGCTCCGACACGAAGAGGCACCGCTCTTTCTTTTCGACTTAAGGCATCGGCTACTACGTTTGCCTTCCCGGGATGGTAACGAAGCTCGCAATCGTAATCGTTCAAAGTTTCAATCCACCATCGTTGTCTCATGTTTAGTTGCTTTTGATCGAAGATGTGTTGAAGGCTTTTGTGATCGGTGAAGATAGTACTCTTGGTTCCATAAAGATAGTGTCTCCACATTTTAAGTGCAAAGACAACGGCTCCGAGTTCGAGATCATGAGTCGTGTAATTCCGTTCATGAATTTTTAGTTGTCGAGAGGCATAAGCAATGACTTTCTTCCGTTGCATCAATACACACCCAAAACCATGTTTCGAGGCATCGCAATATACAACAAAATCATCATTGCCTTCAGGAAGTGACAAGATAGGAGCGGTGGTTAGCTTTGTCTTCAAGATTTGAAACGCGAATTCTTGTTCGGTCGCCCAAATGAATTTCTTTCCCTTGTGAGTTAATGCAGTTAGAGGACGTGCAACCAAAGAGAAGTTTTTGATGAATCTACGATAGTACCCGACTAGACCCAAGAATTCACGAATGTGAGTAAGAGTAGTAGGAGTCTCCCATTTACTAATGGCTTCGATTTTCGTGGGATCGACTTTAATACCTTGATCACTTACAATATGACCAAGAAATTGAACTTCCTTCAACCAAAATTCACACCTGGAGAATTTGGCATAAAGTCGTTCTTGTCTCAAGAGTTCAAGCACAAGTCGGAGATGTTGTTCGTGCTCTTCTTCATTTTTAGAATAGATCAATATGTCATCGATGAACACAATAATGAATTTATCGAGATACGGTTTGCACACGCGATTCATAAGATTCATGAACACCGCCGGTGCGTTAGTGAGACCAAATGGCATGACAAGGAATTCATAACTACCATAACGAGTCCGGAAAGCGGTTTTGGAGACATCTTCCCCCTTAACCCTTAATTGATGATAACCCGAGCGGAGATCGATTTTCGAATATACACAAGACCCTTGTAGTTGATCAAAGAGGTCATCGATGCGAGGAAGAGGATATCGGTTCTTAACCGTCAATTTATTTAGTTCACGATAATCAATACACATTCGTAGGGATCCGTCTTTCTTTTTAACAAACAAAATCGGAGCGCCCCATGGTGAATGGCTAGGTTGGATAAAACCACGGTCAAGTAGTTCTTGGATTTGACTTTGCAATTCTTGCATTTCGGATGGAGCAAGTCTATACGGTGCACGTGCTACGGGTGCGGCTCCCGAAATAAGATCGATTTGGAATTCTACCGGTCGATGAGGTGGAAGACCCGGCAATTCGTCGGGAAATACATCGGAAAAGTCACTAACAATTGGCACATCATCGATATGCTTCTCTTCGGACTCGACTTTCTTAACGTGGGCGAGGATCGCAAAACAACCCTTACGGAGTAGTTTTCTAACCTTAAGGCACGAAACGAGGTTGAGTCTGGTACAACTCTTATCGCCATAAACAATCAAAGGTTCATCATTCTCGATAGGAATTCGGATTGCGTTAAGATCACAAAGGATGTAAGATTTCGTTTTGACTAACCAATTCATACCGATTATTACATCAAAGCTTCCTAGTTCCATGGGTATCAAGTCAATTTCAAATTCCTTACCCAAAATGTTTAACGTACACCCCCGGTAATATGTGTCGGCACTTAATAGTTTCCCGTTAGCCACTTCAATGGTATAAGTGGTATCTAATGGAAGAGGTGGAGTGCTAAAAGAATGAGTCAAAGTCTTGGATACAAAGCATTTATCGGCACCCGAATCGAATAAGCAAGAGACATAAGAATTATTGAGAAGAAACGTACCCGTGACTAGTTCAGTGTCATCCCGGGCTTCCTTGGTGTTGATGTTGAAAGCTCGGCCGCGTGTGTTGGGGTCATCTTTCCTCTTTGGGCATGCATTTCTATAATGACCCGTTTGGCCACATTTATAACAAGTGCCCGTCTTTGGTGCATTGGGCCACTTTCGAGCGACGGGAGTGGCACTTTTACAATCGTTGGCCTTATGACCAATTCCTTGGCACCGATGGCAAATTAGCTTACTACATTCGCCAAAGTGATGTTTGTTGTATTTGTTGCAAAGAGGTAGATTTCCGGCATAACCCTTCTTGCCGTCGGAGGTGAAATATTTCTTGGCAAAGTTGTTGTTGCTTGATTGGGGAGCTTCCCATTTTCTTTTGTTGTTACCCGACTTATCCTCAGCTTTAGGTGCCGGTACTACGATTTCATCCACCGTCTCTATCAATTTGCGGGCCATGTTCAAAGCTTGTTGATGATTAGGGGGTTTGGATGACATTACTCCGTGTTTGATGCTCTTTGGAAGACCATCCATGTAAAGTTCAACCCTTAAAGGCTCGGGGTTCACAAGGTTTGGGCACATCAAGGCTAGTTCAGAAAATCGTTGATTATAGGCCTTGAGATCGTTTCCGACCGCTTTTAGAGTTCTTAGCTCTTGTTCGAGCTTTCGGGTTTCCTCGCGCGGAAAGTATTCGGTGATCATCTTTCCTTTCAAATCGGACCAAGAGAGAGCGTGGGCTTCATCGGTACCCACCGATTGTACATAGGTGTTCCACCAAGTGAGAGTGATGCCGAAGAAAGTGTGAGTGGAGTACTTGACCTTGTCTTGGTCCCGACAACCGCTTATGCTAAAAACGGCTTCCGTTTGCTCAAACCATCGAGTGAGAGCAACCGGTCCTCCGGTTCCATCGAAAGTGTGAGGTTTGTACCCCATGAAAGCTTTATAGGAGCATCCCTCGTTTGAGTTACCGGCTCCATTGTTGTTGTTGTTGTTGTTGTTGTTATTATTATTGTTGTTGGATGAGTGACCGGCCATGGCCGCATCTACGGCGGTGGCTATCATGCGTTGTAGAGCTTGTTCGGGAGTTTCACGGCGTGGCGCACGGCGAGGAGGCATTGTTCCTTCAAAACAAAAGAATACCATTGGTTAGTATTCTAAATAATACTAACCGTGATATGGAATAAAGATAAAGAGAAAATTTTCCTTGACTCGCCTTAAATTCTTTATGCCACAATGTCAGAACGTTCATATGAGTCACCGTAATATAATCCCGGAAATTATATTACCCTGATTCATATGTGCATTCGACATCATTTCATATAGTCAAGGTGGCGTGTCAATCAAATTAAACAACGTGAGATTAAGATGAACTAAGAGTAGATATGAGTAGAAGCATTCGAGTATAAATGCACAAGTAGTAAAGTAATTCCTACTTCAAGTCTATATGCCGGTTGTAGTCTAGACTCACCAATGTACCCTATGACTCGAGGTTGACACCAATGAACTCTAAATCCCTACAACCAACGCTCTGATACCACGGTAGCGACCCGACAAAATCGTCATTGATGGCGCCGTCTACTTAGGTCCCGTTACGTGGTCATAAGTCTTTAAAACAACGTTTGACCAAAAGATATGTCGCATTCATTTCAAATGTAAAGATTGTTCAAAGTTTACAAGAATAGTTCCACCACAAGTTACGTTACAAAGTTATAAGTACAAATGAAACTTATTCGACACAATTTAAAAGTAGCCAAAAGACGCTCCATGTATGCATATATACTCGACATCCAATGCAAGTATCAAAATAATGAGCGGAAGCATGTATCATGTATCGTTCAAGGACCTGAGAAAAACATAGAAATCTGTCAACGAAAACGTTGGTGAAATCATAGGTTTAAGTAAGTAAGTACAAATGAACCACAAGATTTATAACATTTCAATAATAGTTAACCATTCCAAAAATTTGTTATCACGAGCACCCAATTATCAATGCTTAACATTCCTTCCATAGAACCCCATCACAATAGTGTTAGAACATACACGGTTTCACGAAAATATATTTCATTCGTAAACGGTAGCGAACCGTTTGAATGAGGGTTTGTCAAACCCATATGGATCCATACAACATAAGTTCTCGCTTACACCCGGCAAGTGTAACTAATGATAATCGAATTGAGGATTTTGTTCTAAACTCGTATGTAGAATGTTTGTTTTCCTGTACTTGTGTTCACTTAGTAAAAGAAATATTTATGTTTTCTCATCCCAAATGTAAGTTCAAAAAGAGTAAAAGTGGGACTATGATCTCATCTTGAGTGCACGAGTAGTAAAGTACTTCAACAAGTAAACGTGTGCAAAGAACAATGCTAGTCTTGACCTAAACAATAGGTTGTATCAATAACGGTAAACACGATAGGTCAAAGATGTTCAATTAGTCCTATGGCTCGTTACGACTCGAATACTACAACATGTGAGTCAAATTGTCATGTTTCATGCAAGATACGAGTATAAAAGCATGTTAGAACGATTTGCACAAACATTTGGTTAAGTTTGACTAAAAGTCAACTTGGTCGGGTCAAAGTCATTGAAAAAGTCAACACGTTCGGGTCGGGTCCCGAACTATTTCTCTGAGGTTTATAATCATATATGAGCATGTTAGAACAAGTTACATGTGAATCGGAGGTCCATAGCATAGCAAACATTTTCCGTAAAATGACCAGCGAAGACAGAAGCCTGCCAGTGTATCTGGACGGCGTCCAGATTGTCTGGACGGCGTCCAGCTTTGAAGACTGGGACGGCGTCCAAGTATCTGGACGGCGTCCAGCCTTGAAATCTGGGATGGCGTCCAAGGGTCTGGACGGCGTCCAGATTGGTATTCAAGTCTGATGCAGAAACCTTCTAAGTGCACGAACCAAAAAACCAACTAACACATTTTATGATCCGCAAACAACCAAAACATGTATCATACCCCGTTGGAAAGGTATTTTGACGAAGAAAACGACTAGACACATTTCAACAAGTAATTCAACACCTACAACAATCCAAAACTGCATTAAACGTTCATAATCAAAGGTCCAAGTTCTAAAAACGCATTTCATGATTCGGGTAACCAATTTACATGTATGATATGCCGTTTCGAAGGTAATCAAACACACGTTGCAACAAAACACTAATCAACAATATTTCATAGCATTTGATACATCAAAAGTTCATATAAATCTTATCAAACCCTAACCAAAATCTCAAAACCAATAATCATGTTAATGTAAGGTTTTCATGTCAATCAACACACCAAAACGAAGCTAATGAAGTAACTAACACTTTGAACACACAACCATTAACATCTAAACACATTTCATCATTTAAAATCAAAGATTTAACAAACACTTTTTCAAGTTCATGCTAGTTATGTCAAATCACAAGATCGAGCATACAAATTACATATACGACATCACAATGAGCCATAGACACTAATTAACACACTTTTAAGTCAAGAACACTAAGATTATGAAATTTAAAGTTTTTAGAAAGTTACTGTAACATCCCGCCTTTTTCCGTCTACTTTTCCGTTTAACTATTTGAGTTCCGTTATATGTTTATAACATCTCCCGTTAATACGCGTTTCGATTTATCTTGTTTAGGTAATTTAACGCACCCGATTGGAAGTAGAGGGACTTGTTTCGCCAACATGCCAAAATGGTGACTAGCCATTTGACTAGTCAACCACCTCCCCACAATTATCCTTTCATTTTCTCTTTTTCTAAATTACTTCCACCTTTTCTCTAATTTCTCCTTAAAGCAATTCATCATCCAAATTCGTTCAAGAAGGATTCGATCAAAACAAATTACATATTTGAACTCCTCGTGATCTCCTCTTCGATTCCATACCGATTTCTTTGCATTTGGGTAACTTTCTAAAATCACTAATTTTATGTGTTCTTGAGATTTTTGAGTTATAAAGTTGTTAATTAGTGTCTATGGCTCAAGTCTAACATGATTATATGATTTATATGCTTGATTTCGTTATTTAGAGTAACTAGTTTGAATATGAACTTGGGTGTGTTTAAATTTGGTGATTTGGTTGATTAAAAGTTGTTAAATGTTATGAATGCATGTATTAAATGTGTTCCTAGTGTTACTAGCTTCAATTTGATGTGTAGGTTGCATGAGAAAACTCTAAGAACTTGATTAGTGATTTTTGGTGGAATTGAGTTAGGGTTTGAGGAACTTGAAGTGATTATTTGATGCATTGATTGCCATGAATTGTTGTTAGTAAGTTGTTAGTTGTATTGTATGCTCAATTACCTACAAAATGGCATGTCATATGTATGCATTGAATGCCCAAATCATTAAATGTGCATTGGTGAGTTTGAAGCATTAATGTGGGCATTGAATGATCACTTGATTGGAAAACTCGGTTGTTACAAATGAGGTTTTTGATTGTTAAATTGTGTTTAGTTGCATTCTATGTCAAAAGAGCTTTCCAACGATATAAGGTGCGAGTCCTAAGTGTTTGTGGTTTGCGTTTTATGCTTATTTGAAGTTTGGATCAAGTTGGACAAGTGAAACAGACCAGGCACCAGCACCCGCCTATTGTCGCGGCGCGACAGAAGGGTGCCGCGGCGCGGCATAAGCCGTTCCCAGCTTCTGTCTCCGGTGTCCATTTTATGAAAAATGTTTGGCACGTTCTAGACCTCCAATTCACATGCAATTTGTTCCAACATGCTTATATATGAATAATTAGCATAGAAAACTTGTCCGAGACCCGACCCGAACATGTTGACTTTTTCGTTGACTTTGACCGACCAAAGTTTGACTTTTTGTCAAACTTAACCAATTAATTATGCAATCTTTCTAACATGATTTTATACTTGTATCTTGCATGAAACTTGACAATTTGCTTCACATGCTACATAATTGAGTCGTGTCGAGCCATAGGACTAATTGAATAACTTTGACCCGTCGTGACTATCGTTATTGATACAACCTATTTGTTTAGGTCGAGACTAGCGTTGTTCTTTGCGCACATCACTTGTTGAAGTACTTATTTACACTTGCAATCAAAGGTGAGATCATAGTCCCACTTTTACTCTTTTTGAACTTACTTTTGGGATGAGAAAACATAAACGTTCTTTTAAACTAAGTGAACACAAGTACGGGAAAACAAACATTCTACATACGAGTTTGAACACAAATCCTCAATTCGATTATCATTAGTTACACTTGACGGGTGTAAGCGAGAACTTATGTTATATGGCCATATGGGTTTGACAAACCCTCACTTCGGACGGTTCGCTACCGTCTACGGGTGAAATATATTTTTGAGAAACAGTGTATGTTCTAACACTATTATGATGGGGTTCAATGGAAGGAAACGTTAAGCCTTGATAATTGGGTGCTCGTGAATATTAACTTTTAGAATGTATTACTACTTTATTAATGTTGCAAATCTTGTGGTTCGACTTACCTTTATTCACTTACTTATTTAAACCTATGATTTCACCAACGTTTTCGTTGACAGATTCTCTATGTTTTTCTCAGGTCCTTGAACTTAGGTGATACATGCTTCCGCTCATACTTTTTGATACTTGCATTGGATGTCGAGTATACTTGCATACGTGGAGCGTCTTTTTGGCTACTTTAAACTATGTCGCACGTGTTTCATATGAACTATGACTTTTGTTATGTACTTGTCTTGGAAATTACTTTTGTAAACATTGAAACATCCTTTTGTGAAATGAATGCGACATATTTTCGGTCAAACTTTGTTATAAATACTTATAACCATGTAATGGGACCATACGTAGACGACGCCGTCACTTGACGATTTTTCGGGGTCGCTACAAGTGGTATCAGAGCTTTGGTTGTAGGGATTTAGAGTTCATTGGTGTCAACCCCGAGTCTTAGGGTATATTGGTGAGTCTAGACTACAACCGGCATATAGACTTGACGTAGGAATTACTTGACTATTTGTGCATTTATACTCGAACTCTCTTACTCATATCTACTCTTATCCTATCTAAATCTTGCGTTGTATAATTTAATTGACACGCCACCTTGACTATATGATGTAATGTCGAATGCACATATGAATTAGGGTAATATAATTCCCGGAAATTATATTACGGTGACTCATATGAACATACCGACATTATGACATAAAGAATTTAAGGCGGGTCAAGGATAATTTTCTCTCTATCTTTATCCCATATCACGGTTAGTATTATTTAGAATACTAACCAACGGTATTCTTTTGTTTTGAAGGAACAATGGCTCCTCGTCGTGTACGCCGCAATGAAACTCCCGAACAAGCTCTCGAACGGATGATAGCTACCGCCGTAGATGCGGCCATGGCCGGTCACTCTTCCAACAACAATAACAATAACAACAACCACAACAACAACAACAATGGGGCCGGTAACTCAAACGAGGGATGCTCCTACAAAGCTTTCATGGGGTGCAAACCCCACACTTATGATGGAACCGGTGGACCGGTTGTGCTTACTCGTTGGTTTGAACAAACCGAGGCCGTCTTTAGCATAAGCGGTTGTCGGGATCAAGACAAGGTCAAATACTCCACTCACACTTTCTCCGGAATTGCTCTAACATGGTGGAACACCTATGTTCAATCGGTGGGTACCGATGAAGCTCATGCCCTCTCTTGGGCCGATCTAAAGGAAAAGATGATTGTTGAATATTTTCCGCGCGAAGAAACCCGAAAGCTTGAGGAAGAACTAAGAGCTTTGAAAGCGGTCGGAAACGATCTTAAAGCTTATAATCAACGCTTCGCCGAACTATCCTTGATGTGTCCTAATCTTGTTAACCCCGAATCTCAAAGGATTGAGCTCTACATGCTCGGTCTTCCAAAAAGCATCAAACAAGGGGTGATGTCATCCAAACCCGCTACTCATCAAGCCGCTATGAACATGGCTCGTCAATTAATCAAAACGGTTGACGAAATCGTAGTGCCGGATCCTAAGGCCGAGGACAAGTCGGGTGGCAACAAAAGGAAATGGGAAGCCACTCCATCAACCAACTACAACAACAACACCTTCACCAAAAAGCCCTTCAACAACGACGGCAAGAAGGGTTATGTCGGAAACTTACCTTTGTGCAACAAGTGCCACAAACATCATTACGGTGAATGTAACAAGCTCATTTGTCACCGTTGCCAAGGAGTTGGTCATAGAGCCAACAATTGTACAAACGCCGCCCCCGTCGCTCGAAAGGGGCCCAATCCTCCAAGAACGGCCACTTGTTATGAATGTGGTCAACCGGGTCACTATAGGAACGAATGCCCGAAGAAGAAAGCCAACCCCAACAACCGAGGCCGAGCCTTCAACATCAACACCGAGGAAGCCCGAGACGATAACGAATTAGTCACGGGTACGTTTCTTCTCAACAACACTTATGTTACATGCTTATTCGATTCGGGTGCCGATAAATGTTTTGTGTCTAAGACTTTGGCTCCCACTCTTTGCACTCCACCACACCCTTTAGATACTACTTACTCCATTGAAGTGGCCGACGGAAAACTCTTAAGTGCCGACACATATTACCGGGGGTGTACTTTGAACATTTTGGGTAATGAATTTGAAATTGACTTGATACCCATGGAACTAGGGAGTTTTGATGTAATAATCGGTATGAATTGGATGGTCAAAAATAAATCTCACATTCTTTGCGATCTTCACGCAATCCGAATTCCTATCGAGAATGGTGAACCATTGATTGTCTATGGCGACAAAAATTGCACCGGACTCAATCTCGTTTCGTGCCTTAAAGTTCGAAAGCTACTTCGTAAGGGTTGTTTCGCGATTCTTGCTCACGTTAAGAAAGTCGAGGCCGACGAAAAGCGCATCGAAGATGTGCCAATTGTTAGTGACTTTTCCGATGTATTTCCCGACGAATTACCGGGTCTTCCACCTCATCGACCGGTTGAATTTCAAATCGATCTTATTCCAGGAGCCGCACCCGTAGCGCGTGCACCATATAGACTCGCTCCATCTGAATTGCAAGAATTACAAAGTCAAATCCAAGAGTTACTTGACCGTGGTTTCATTCAACCTAGCCATTCACCATGGGGCGCTCCGATTTTGTTCGTCAAGAAGAAAGACGGATCCCTACGAATGTGCATTGATTATCGTGAACTAAACAAATTGACGGTTAAGAACCGATATCCCCTTCCTCGCATTGATGACCTTTTTGATCAACTACAAGGTTCTCGTGTATACTCAAAAATCGATCTCCGTTCGGGTTATCATCAACTAAGGGTTAAGGGGGAAGATATCTCCAAAACCGCTTTCCGGACTCGTTATGGTAGTTATGAATTCCTTGTCATGCCTTTCGGTCTCACTAACGCACCGGCGGTGTTCATGGATCTCATGAACCGCGTGTGCAAACCTTACCTCGACAAATTCGTTATCGTGTTCATCGATGATATTTTGGTCTATTCTAAAAACGAAGAGGAACACAAAGAACATCTCCGACCCGTGCTTGAACTCTTGAGAAAAGAACAACTCTATGCCAAGTTCTCCAAGTGTGAATTTTGGTTGAAGGAAGTTCAATTTCTTGGTCATGTTGTAAGTGATCAAGGCATTAAAGTCGATCCCGCAAAAATCGAAGCCATTAGTAAATGGGAGACTCCTACTACTCCTACTCAAATTCGTCAATTCTTGGGTCTCGCCGGATACTATCGTAAATTCATCAAGGATTTCTCCCTAATCGCTCGTCCTTTAACCGCGTTAACTCACAAGGAACAAAAATTCGTTTGGACATCCGAACAAGAAACCGCTTTTCAAATCTTGAAAACTAAGCTAACCACCGCTCCTATCTTGTCACTTCCCGAAGGCAATGATGATTTTGTTGTATATTGTGATGCCTCGAAAAACGGTTATGGATGCGTATTAATGCAACGAAAGAAAGTCATTGCTTATGCCTCTCGACAACTCAAAGTCCACGAACGAAACTACACAACACATGATCTTGAACTCGGTGCCGTCATCTTTGCACTTAAGCTATGTGTGACAACCCGGAAATTTCCAACCAAATTTAAACTTTAATATTTATATGTTTCCGACACGATAAACAATATTTGTTAAGTTAAATTGCAATAATTTTAAACTATGTTCATACATTCATTCAACCTCGACCATGTTCCAACGATTCACGAACCATTAAACGAATATGATTATATATGTATATGTGTATATATATTATAACTTGAAACGTAAACAAAATATTAGATTAAATACTTTATATGATTGTATCTGTTTCAAAATATTTATCAATGGAATTAGAAGATAAGATCAAATAATTGAATTATCAGATATATTGAATTATGATTACAAGTCTCTGTTGAAAGGCCCACGTTGATTTGAGAAATCTTTCCGTTTTAACAATATTCGGAAAATGGTAAAGTGATTTATAAATAAGAACAAATTGTCAATCATTGAGAACTAGACAAAGGATAGTGGAAGATTGAATCTCATAAAGACTCGATTGATCTATTTAGTTTCAAACGTACAAAAACGTTTTCAGTTTAAAAAGAACTTTATTATTAAAACGTATATAACTTTTATAAATATCTAGAACCACTTTTGACAACTCATTACTTAACTAGTATGATAAAGATAACGATATTTATATTTTATTTTATTAAATATATATAACGATTTAAATTAATATTATATATATTTATACGCGTATTATACGTACATAGTTTTATACTTTTACTATACTTAAACTTTACCTTTACTTTATTTTTACTTTACTTTAACTTTAATAATTCATACTTTAATAATTCACTTTAATAATTCATACTTTAATAATTCACTTTAATAATTCATACTTTAATAATTCACTTTAATAATTCATACTTTAATAATTCATACTTTAATAATTCATACTTTAATAATTCACTTTAATAATTCAAAAATCTATTATAAATAGAATTCAATAGGTTTCATTATTTCATAGAAACTTGAAAATATTTTTCTCTAAACTCTCTCAATCGATTTACATATATATATTTACTCCGTATTATTTCAAGATATTATTAGTATACATAAAATATTACGACGGAGTGCTGTCCGAGTGATTTCGAAATTGTTTTTCGAGTAGGATAGGATTAAGGAAATTATGGGTTATAGCTATGGAGGTGATTGAGTATGGTTCATGGGTATGCTCGTGAGGTCAATATAGTGTTTATCATTTCCGTTGCGTCTACGTACCTTTCCTGCAATATTGAATCTCAATATTGATACGTGAGTACTCATAATTTAACTTTTACATACTAATAGTGTATCCCTGACTAGTGCTCGAGTATTTAGGATTATGCATGCTTGTACTTTTGATATTGCCCTTAGACAGGTTAGGTTGAATATTGAATTAGTTACACTTGCGGTTGAGATAAGGTATAAGATATGCATGTCCTTGGAAAGCTAGCGAAAAATTAAGGACTTTTCCTTTAGATATTGAATGGTTTCGATGAACGGATTAGAAGTTATAATCAATTGAATTTTCTATATTTTTATTAAAAATGATTATTATTATCATCATTTTTATCGTCGTTCTAGTTTTATCTTATTATTATCATTATTATTATCTTTATCAATAAAATGGATTTATCATTAAAAATTGTTATTTTTTTTTATTATTACTATCGTTATTATTGTTAAAGTTATAATTAGTATTATTATTATTATTATCTAATTATTATTATTATTATTAGTATTATTATTATTATTATTATCATTATTAATATATATATCATTATTTAAAAATGGATATTGTCATTGTTATTATTATTATTACTATATTATCATTAAGATAATTATTAGTATTATCGTTAAAAATGTTATAGTAACTATCATTATTAATATTAGTGTAATTAAAACAAATATTTGTAACACCTAATTATTTTGATTACTATTATTATCATTATTATGAACACGATATAAAAGACGATTAAAAGCTATTAAACGAAACGATTAGGAAATAATGAGTAAGAGTATCATGATGAAATTAAAATATTATAAGATATTGATTTAGATAAAATTACCGTTCTTATTATTTTTATCATTACTATTATTATTAAAAATATCGTTAGTATTAAAACTATCATTTTAACAAAAATTATCATTTTAATAGAAATGTCATTATTACTATAAAATATCATTATTATTATTATTTTAAATAGAATTATTATTTTAAAGATAATATTAAAAATTATCGTAAATATTAAAGTTATCATAATTAGAATTATCGTTTTATCATAATGTCATCTTAGTAATTATAAATATTGATATTTTTATAATAATTATTATTATTACAAAATAATACAACTTTTACTTACTATCATTATAAATATTATTTTATCAAATAAATATGTGATACAAACATATTTTACTACGTGTAATAACTTACTTTAATAATACCTATCATATTATCTTTATGATATTAAATGAACCCTATAAATTTTATTACTTAATATATATAAAAGTATATTATATTATATAAATTTAATATAAAATTTTATTTATTAATAAATAAATTATATTATTTACTCTAATAAATCTTTTAAAAATATTTAAAAATATAAAACGACGATATTTAAACTATATATTAATCATGTATAGATATTTGGAAATTATTTTGAGTCAAATTTACTTTTGTTGACTTTTGCATATTAGTCTCGAGCATTAGGATTGTGGTACACTATGACTTGGCCTAATTTGTTAGACAAATATTGACCAACACATAATTATATATAATTAATTTAGGTTCGTGAATCCGAGGCCAACCTTGCACTTGTTCAATGACGTTATATGTATTTTTACTACGAAATACAGTATGGTGAGTTTCATTTGCCTTTTTACCCTTTATATTTTTGGTACTGAGAATACATGCGCTTTTATAAATGTTTGACAAAATAGACACAAGTAATTGAAACTACATTCTATGGTTGAATTATCGAAATCGAATATGCCCCTTTTTATTAAAGTCTGGTAATCTAAGAATTAGGGAACAGACACCCTAATTGACGCGAATCCTAAAGATAGATCTATTGGGCCTAACAAACCCCATCCAAAGTACCGGATGCTTTAGTACTTCGAAATTTATATCATGTCCGAAGGAGGATCCCGGAATGATAGGGGATATTCTTATATGTATCTAGTTAATGTCGGTTACCAGGTGTTCACCATATGAATGGTTATTTTTGTCTCTATGCATGGGACGTATATTTATGAGAACTGGAAATGAAATTCTTGTGGTCTATTAAAATGATGGAAATAAATGATTATGATAAACTAATGAACTCACCAACCTTTTGGTTGACACTTTAAAGCATGTTTATTCTCAGGTGTTAAAGAAATCTTCCGCTGTGCATTTGCTCATTTTAAAGATATTACTTGGAGTCTTTCATAGCATATTTCGAAGAACGTTGCATTCGAGTCATTGAGTTCATCAAAGATTATCATTAAATCAATTTATAGTTGGATAGTGGATATTATGAAATGGTATGCATGCCTGTCAATTTTCGATGTAAAGAAATTTTGTCTTTTTGAAAACGAATGCAATGTTTGTAAAATGTATCATATAGAGGTCAAATACCTCGCAATGTAATCAACTATTGTGAATCGTTTATAATGTATATGAACGGGTCATTTCAGTTGGTATCAGAGCGGTGGTCTTAGCGAACCAGGTCTGCATTAGTGTGTCTAACTGATAGTCGTTAGGATGCATTAGTGAGTCTGGACTTCGACCGTGTCTGCATTTCAAAAGTTTTGCTCATCATTCTTGTCGGAAGTTACCTGCTTATCATTCTTAGTCTAGACATATCTTATTGCATTGATTGCATGAATAGTGTATAGACAAAATTCATATCTTAGCGTATCTGCTAATTCCTATCTTAGCGTATCTGTTACTGTAAACTTTGCCTGACATATTCCGTAAATTCCTCCGTAATCTACGAAACCTTTTGCTCTATATAATTAGAATGCCACCCGATAGCCGGAAAATCATTTCATATCAAAAAAATTCTTTATTCAATCGTACGAAATGGAATTCGTCATTAGTTCAAGTCCCTCGGATTCCGAAATGGAATCCCACTCAAGTTCCGAAAGCAGTGTGACCGGAATGGATCAACCAATTAGTCATCATCTATTCTGGATGAATTGGGGATGGGTTCGTAGCCTCCTTAATCATTGGAGACAAGAAGAAGGTGATCCCTTCCATCCACCACATTGCCCTCTTGGCGAAGAACCTGAAGCACTTACCGGCGAACCTATCCGAAACACCATTTTCTCTCTTATTTCTAGAGTATCTCGTCACGATTACATACTACACCAAATTCTAGATTTTATTTATCTGCTCGTCCGAACCGACAATCACCCCGGTGTAATAGAAGAAGTCAACGAGCTTCGCGCTCGGGTAGTGGCTTTGGAGAACATGGTGCAAAGGTTACAAACACCAGCAGCAGCACCAACAGCATAAACAGTACCACCATCAGCAACACCAACAGTACCATCACCACCACCAACAACAACATCCACATCCCACACCGCAACATCACAATATGTATCTCAAACATCAACGTCATACGCCCTGTAAATATCCAGGAATATCAACAACAACAAACTATGAAGTATTAATTCATAAACTTCATTGAAGAGATATCTCTGCGGCAGTTATGTAATCTCCAAAATCTTAGAGATTATTTAATTCTGACCTTAAATCGAATGAGTGAACGGAGATGGTAGAGTAGAAACTTTGATCGAAAATGGTGTACGATTTACAAGCTAGAATTGTTTTACCAACAGCATCAACAGGACCGTAGCATCATCAACACAGTCAGTGCCGTCAGTATCGTCAGAATCAACAGCACCTGTAACATCACAAACTCTGTCAGTTCAAGAATCATTGTGGACATCATTACGAATCAACAACAAATATATTGTATCAACGAGTTATGAAGTATTAACTCATTTCCAATCGAAAGATTTATATGTATAAATTTTTAAACCATAATAAATCTTCCCGTACTAAGCTATTATGTGTGAATCTTAACTACTCAGTTAATTCATATTACAAATATGCAATGATGTACGTCCTTCGTCCGCAACTTAACCATCGTTAATTACAATCTCTGTCTCAATTCATTAAAAAATCCAATTTATAATAAATCAAGTGTATTATTCGAATATATGTTTGATTTTACGCTTTCATCATCAATATACTCGAAACTTTTCAAATAACATCATTCGTACCTTGCGAAGTTCACAAGAATTTCACGAAAACCAACAAATAACAAAGTAATGATTCATAATTTCAATATTATTGAAGAAATACTTATGCAATTTATAAAGTTTTAGGGATTACTCAATTCTAGTTCCAACCATAAAACAAATGAGTTTAATTTAATATTAACTCATTAAATCTATATTACATCTAAAGAAAATATATTCATATATTTTCATAAAGACTGTAATAAACTTCTTTTGTACAAAATATTAATTGTGAAAATTTTTTTAACGGGTAGGTAATACCCGAGAGATATATAAATTCACAATTAATATATTACATTTTTCGAAACTGATTCAGCAATCATCAACTATACTCCCTACTTTCACAACAATATCCATTCTTTCATATAAATCAAAACAACCATACTCATTCAAAATTTAATTACATATTCTGATTTTGAAATCTCAAAATTCAACTTGAGATATGACCAAAATCATCACTCTTAGATCCTTACATCTTTCACAAGCTATATTTTGACTTCAAAACTGTGTTAGAACATCAAATGTATGTTAACGATTACAATCTGTGTTCAAACCCTTCGAAATTCCTGAAGACACTTCAACTAAGGAACAATCGGAATGATGATCCAACCACATGTTACCCACAGTTATACACCTGAAAAACTCTCAAAACCCAAGTCATAGTTCGACACGTATCCGTGTTAGACCCTTTGGCATTTACTAGCTAAAATAACTTTTCAATTCCGTTTCAAAATAGACAGTTTTGTCACAGCTCCAGCAAGTCATCTTCGACTTCTCAATCAAAACAGTCTTATTATAACCTCGATAGATACGTTGCCCTTTCGCCAACGTTATCGGGGAATCGTTTATATTCACCACATTAGCAATAAACTTACCAACAACTTCATTGATCTTTGACTTTCCAAAAAAAAAAAAAATCATTATAATTATCGAAACCCTATCATATACTCATTCGTACCTTATAACAAGAATTGCCATACCAATTATTGAGAATCAGCAATCAGTATTTTGAAACCTCGCAGCATGTCTACATCAACAATTACATATACACACAATGTCTACCTCCAAGACTTACATTCTTTGAATGAGAAATTTCTGAAAAACACCCTAAACTGCGAACCAGTTCTCGAAATTTTGAAAAATGCTGATGAAGCAGCAAAAACTGTAAAAGACCTTAACAGTAAAACGTTGGATGATAAAGGATAGTATATTGGCAAAGCTCAGAAAAAGAGAAGCTTTGGAACTGGAAAACGGATTGAGCAAAGTATGAATGAGGCTGTGGACAAATCACAAAGGCTGAACCTGCCTTCAAAGAATCCAAATGATTCAGTACTTGTTGAAGTCATTAACGAATACCTTGCTCCTGACTCTAAACCCTTGCGGACAATATCCTTCATCATCCTCTGATATTAGACATTCTAAGATATCATCGTATCTTTCATTATAAATATCATCCATACTTCTGAAGATATTTTTATAATTATTCTTATCTAAAATCATTTACCTCTTCGCGCTATCTGTATTATATCATAAAAGAAACTATTTTAGTTTCTAAATTCTGAAACATTCTAGTTTAAAATAGGAATATTCTTGAAGAAGTGTTGGGAGCTGAAGCATGAGTTAGTATAATATAATGACACTTGATCAACGTGATTATATTACAGTAATTCATGCTGAGTTTCTAAATGAAACATGATGATTCACAGATCATAACTTCATCAAGTGCTATGTTACACGACTCTTGTATTCTCTTTGATCTCTAAATATCAAGAAAATATTTCTTGATGATTCGGCCTTTTCCGAGGTATTCTGGTAATTTGACAAGTCAAGATCGTGTCATTACAATTTCCTTCCTAGAACATTAACAATGTTCATTCCGAAATTTATATCTGCGAATTCTGGACCATTACAAGCGGTGCTTAATCGCAAGAAGAAGAAACGGAAGGACAAAGCTCCGAACTAGAAATGGGAGTATAAATCATAGCAAATAGAAGAGAGCATTAACTGTGGATGACAATGATTATAGAAGAAGCAAGGACTTTGAAATATAAGGGAAGATATAAAACCCAACAACAACCCAGAAATCACAAACCGTATATATCAATGCATATAGCAATATAAAGACACGGGAGAACTAAAAACACTATAAAATCAAGAGTATAGTAGAAGTAAATAGATTCTTCTGGCGGTAGATGAAAAAGAAGAATGACCGATATGAAAGTTAGAAGTATATCGAGAATCAGAACTGGATGGAGCATATTGATGAATACTTTAAAATATGAGTTGAGGGGGAAAGAATAGAAGGTGATGAAACATGACTAGGAACTTAGAAATCAACAGATTTAACTCACACAATGGCGGAATAAGTGAATCAAACCCTCTAGTGAATAGGTTAAGTTTTTTTTGATTAATTTAGTCAAACCACAACTAAATCAAGTGTGATTAGATAAACACCTAGAGCTATTATTCACCACCTGGGTGATTTGGACTGAGAGAGAATCGGAGGAGCTCACTAGATCTGAGTGTGTGTAACAAATGAGAGGCTTAACCTAAAATGAAGAACATAAGACTTTATATACCCCTGATGTTGACTCACCTATACGATTCATTCATCACACGTACGAGTTGGCTTCATCAGTCGTACGGGTGATCACTCACTCGTGTCTTCTCATTTAGGTTATAATTGTGACTTAGCTCAGCATCAATCGTGCGTATGAGCCTGTCAGCTGTACTAGTGAGGCTTCACTCGTACGTCTGACTAAGTCTAACATAGTTAAACATCTAAATCTCGTTCCTGCAGTTCCTGTAACCACATACAAACACGGATAGGATAATAACGAGCAATCATGGTGGCCTGTAAACTGTTGTACCTGCAATGGACGCGGGTAGATGTCTAGGAACTTGCATAAAATACATCAACAGAAGGTGTGAGTTGTAAGGAAACGAAGGAGGTGAATTTATAAGAAAATTTCCTACAGAACAATTAAAATGGACGATCGCATTTAAAGCGGATCCTAATTCCCTTGATTACCGGAGAGTCAAATCTTATTAAGAAGATTTTCTTCAAATCCCTTGAAATCTGGGAATCAATCATATCTACGTCAAATGATAAGATGAATCTACACTTACTCATTTCACTCTTCTATGTTAGCTTCATTCGTACTCTTCATATAAATGGATTGTTTATCCAAATTATTCGCTGATGATAAAACTCTAATTTTCAGCCCGTATGCATCATGAAAACATACTTATTATCATTCACGACCTTTCCACTCAAATTTCGGGACGAAATTTCTTTAACGGGTAGGTACTGTGACAACCCGGAAATTTCCAACCAAATTTAAACTTTAATCTTTATATGTTTCCGACACGATAAACAATATTTGTTAAGTTAAATTGCAATAATTTTAAACTATGTTCATACATTCATTCAACCTCGACCATGTTCCAACGATTCACGAACCATTAAACGAATATGATTATATATGTATATGTGTATATATATTATAACTTGAAACGTAAACAAAATATTAGATTAAATACTTTATATGATTGTATCTGTTTCAAAATATTTATCAATGGAATTAGAAGATAAGATCAAATAATTGAATTATCAGATATATTGAATTATGATTACAAGTCTCTGTTGAAAGGCCCACGTTGATTTGAGAAATCTTTCCGTTTTAACAATATTCGGAAAATGGTAAAGTGATTTATAAATAAGAACAAATTGTCAATCATTGAGAACTAGACAAAGGATAGTGGAAGATTGAATCTCATAAAGACTCGATTGATCTATTTAGTTTCAAACGTACAAAAACGTTTTCAGTTTAAAAAGAACTTTATTATTAAAACGTATATAACTTTTATAAATATCTAGAACCACTTTTGACAACTCATTACTTAACTAGTATGATAAAGATAACGATATTTATATTTTATTTTATTAAATATATATAACGATTTAAATTAATATTATATATATTTATACGCGTATTACACGTACATAGTTTTATACTTTTACTATACTTAAACTTTACCTTTACTTTATTTTTACTTTACTTTAACTTTAATAATTCATACTTTAATAATTCACTTTAATAATTCATACTTTAATAATTCACTTTAATAATTCATACTTTAATAATTCACTTTAATAATTCATACTTTAATAATTCATACTTTAATAATTCATACTTTAATAATTCACTTTAATAATTCAAAAATCTATTATAAATAGAATTCAATAGGTTTCATTATTTCATAGAAACTTGAAAATTTTTTTCTCTAAACTCTCTCAATCGATTTACATATATATATTTACTCCGTATTATTTCAAGATATTATTAGTATACATAAAATATTACGACGGAGTGCTGTCCGAGTGATTTCGAAATTGTTTTTCGAGTAGGATAGGATTAAGGAAATTATGGGTTATAGCTATGGAGGTGATTGAGTATGGTTCATGGGTATGCTCGTGAGGTCAATATAGTGTTTATCATTTCCGTTGCGTCTACGTACCTTTCCTGCAATATTGAATCTCAATATTGATACGTGAGTACTCATAATTTAACTTTTACATACTAATAGTGTATCCCTGACTAGTGCTCGAGTATTTAGGATTATGCATGCTTGTACTTTTGATATTGCCCTTAGACAGGTTAGGTTGAATATTGAATTAGTTACACTTGCGGTTGAGATAAGGTATAAGATATGCATGTCCTTGGAAAGCTAGCGAAAAATTAAGGACTTTTCCTTTAGATATTGAATGGTTTCGATGAACGGATTAGAAGTTATAATCAATTGAATTTTCTATATTTTTATTAAAAATGATTATTATTATCATCATTTTTATCGTCGTTCTAGTTTTATCTTATTATTATCATTATTATTATCTTTATCAATAAAATGGATTTATCATTAAAAATTGTTATTTTTTTTTATTATTACTATCGTTATTATTGTTAAAGTTATAATTAGTATTATTATTATTATTATTATCTAATTATTATTATTATTATTAGTATTATTATTATTATTATTATCATTATTAATATATATATCATTATTTAAAAATGGATATTGTCATTGTTATTATTATTATTACTATATTATCATTAAGATAATTATTAGTATTATCGTTAAAAATGTTATAGTAACTATCATTATTAATATTAGTGTAATTAAAACAAATATTTGTAACACCTAATTATTTTGATTACTATTATTATCATTATTATGAACACGATATAAAAGACGATTAAAAGCTATTAAACGAAACGATTAGGAAATAATGAGTAAGAGTATCATGATGAAATTAAAATATTATAAGATATTGATTTAGATAAAATTACCGTTCTTATTATTTTTATCATTACTATTATTATTAAAAATATCGTTAGTATTAAAACTATCATTTTAACAAAAATTATCATTTTAATAGAAATGTCATTATTACTATAAAATATCATTATTATTATTATTTTAAATAGAATTATTATTTTAAAGATAATATTAAAAATTATCGTAAATATTAAAGTTATCATAATTAGAATTATCGTTTTATCATAATGTCATCTTAGTAATTATAAATATTGATATTTTTATAATAATTATTATTATTACAAAATAATACAACTTTTACTTACTATCATTATAAATATTATTTTATCAAATAAATATGTGATACAAACATATTTTACTACGTGTAATAACTTACTTTAATAATACCTATCATATTATCTTTATGATATTAAATGAACCCTATAAATTTTATTACTTAATATATATAAAAGTATATTATATTATATAAATTTAATATAAAATTTTATTTATTAATAAATAAATTATATTATTTACTCTAATAAATCTTTTAAAAATATTTAAAAATATAAAACGACGATATTTAAACTATATATTAATCATGTATAGATATTTGGAAATTATTTTGAGTCAAATTTACTTTTGTTGACTTTTGCATATTAGTCTCGAGCATTAGGATTGTGGTACACTATGACTTGGCCTAATTTGTTAGACAAATATTGACCAACACATAATTATATATAATTAATTTAGGTTCGTGAATCCGAGGCCAATCTTGCACATGTTCAATGACGTTATATGTATTTTTACTACGAAATACAGTATGGTGAGTTTCATTTGCCTTTTTACCCTTTATATTTTTGGTACTGAGAATACATGCGCTTTTATAAATGTTTGACAAAATAGACACAAGTAATTGAAACTACATTCTATGGTTGAATTATCGAAATCGAATATGCCCCTTTTTATTAAAGTCTGGTAATCTAAGAATTAGGGAACAGACACCCTAATTGACGCGAATCCTAAAGATAGATCTATTGGGCCTAACAAACCCCATCCAAAGTACCGGATGCTTTAGTACTTCGAAATTTATATCATGTCCGAAGGAGGATCCCGGAATGATAGGGGATATTCTTATATGTATCTAGTTAATGTCGGTTACCAGGTGTTCACCATATGAATGGTTATTTTTGTCTCTATGCATGGGACGTATATTTATGAGAACTGGAAATGAAATTCTTGTGGTCTATTAAAATGATGGAAATAAATGATTATGATAAACTAATGAACTCACCAACCTTTTGGTTGACACTTTAAAGCATGTTTATTCTCAGGTGTTAAAGAAATCTTCCGCTGTGCATTTGCTCATTTTAAAGATATTACTTGGAGTCTTTCATAGCATATTTCGAAGAACGTTGCATTCGAGTCATTGAGTTCATCAAAGATTATCATTAAATCAATTTATAGTTGGATAGTGGATATTATGAAATGGTATGCATGCCTGTCAATTTTCGATGTAAAGAAATTTTGTCTTTTTGAAAACGAATGCAATGTTTGTAAAATGTATCATATAGAGGTCAAATACCTCGCAATGTAATCAACTATTGTGAATCGTTTATAATGTATATGAACGGGTCATTTCACTATGGAGACATCATCTTCTTGGTACCAAGAGTACTATCTTTACCGATCACAAAAGTCTCCAACATATCTTCGATCAAAAGCAACTAAACATGAGACAACGAAGGTGGATTGAGACCTTGAACGATTATAATTGCGAGCTTCGTTACCACCCCGGGAAGGCAAATGTAGTGGCCGATGATTTAAGTCGAAAGGAAAGAGCGGTGCCTCTTCGTGTCCGAGCTTTAAACATCACCATTCACACCAACCTTAATAGCCAAATTCGGGTAGCCCAAGATGAGGCTCTCAAGGATGAAAACCTTTCACACGAGCTCTTAAACATTCACGTCTCTCGATTCGAAATTAGGGAGACCGGACTCCGATATTACGCCGGAAGGATTTGGGTGCCTAGTTATGGGGACCTACGAAGCCTTATTTTAGATGAAGCCCATAAGTCACGATACTCGATTCACCCCGGTGCCAATAAGATGTACCACGACCTTAAACAACTATATTGGTGGCCGAACATCAAAAGGGACGTAGCTACTTATGTTTCCAAGTGTTTGACATGTTCCAAAGTCAAAGCCGAACACCAAAGACCGTCCGGATTACTTCAACAACCCGAGATCCCGCAATGGAAGTGGGAAAGGATAACGATGGATTTTATCACCAAGCTACCAAAAACGATGGGCGGTTATGATACCATTTGGGTTATTGTTGACCGTCTCACCAAATCCGCACACTTCCTTGCCATGAAAGAAACAGACAAAATGGAGAAACTTGCACAACTTTACATTAAGGAGATCGTAGCCCGACACGGTGTACCTTTATCGATTATCTCCGACCGAGATGGCCATTTCGTTTCTAGATTTTGGCGTACATTGCAAGAAGCGTTGGGAACGCGTTTAGACATGAGCACCGCATATCATCCTCAAACCGATGGACAAAGCGAACGTACAATTCAAACCTTAGAAGACATGTTACGAGCTTGCGTGGTTGATTTCGGAAAAGCTTGGGACAAGCACTTACCTCTCGCCGAGTTCTCTTATAACAATAGTTATCACGCGAGTATTAAGGCCGCACCTTTTGAAGCATTATATGGCCGAAAATGTCGCTCTCCTCTTTGTTGGGCCGAAGTGGGTGACGTGCAAATTTCCGGGCCCGAACTCATTCACGAAACCACCGAGAAGATTCTTCAAATCCGAGATAGGCTTCAGACGGCCCGGAGTCGTCAAAAATGCTATACCGACAAAAGACGCAAAGACCTCGAATTTCAAGTCGGTGACCGCGTCATGTTAAAAGTCGCACCTTGGAAAGGTGTCATCCGTTTTGGGAAACGTGGGAAACTAAATCCGCGGTACGTTGGTCCTTTCGAAATCTTAGAGCGTGTTGGAACCGTTGCGTATCGTTTGGATCTTCCGCCTCAACTAAGCTCCGTCCATCCTACTTTTCATGTATCTAACTTGAAGAAATGTCTTGCCGAGCCCGATATCGTCGTTCCTCTCGAGGAACTTACTATTAATGACAAACTCCATTTTGTGGAGGAACCGGTTGAAATTGTGGACTACGTCGAGAAGGAATTAAAACAGAGCCGGATCCCGATTGTTAAGGTCCGTTGGAACGCCAAAAGGGGACCCGAGTTTACTTGGGAAAGAGAAGATCAAATGCGAAAGAAATACCCTCATCTATTCCCGGTTCTGGAAACGTCAGATTCTGAGGAAGAAACAACGATTACTACGCCTGCCTAAATTTCGGGACGAAATTTCTTTTAAGGTGTAGGTAATGTAACATCCCGCCTTTTTCCGTCTACTTTTCCGTTTAACTATTTGAGTTCCGTTATATGTTTATAACATCTCCCGTTAATACGCGTTTCGATTTATCTTGTTTAGGTAATTTAACGCACCCGATTGGAAGTAGAGGGACTTGTTTCGCCAACATGCCAAAATGGTGACTAGCCATTTGACTAGTCAACCACCTCCCCACAATTATCCTTTCATTTTCTCTTTTTCTAAATTACTTCCACCTTTTCTCTAATTTCTTCTTAAAGCAATTCATCATCCAAATTCGTTCAAGAAGGATTCGATCAAAACAAATTACATATTTGAACTCCTCGTGATCTCCTCTTCGATTCCATACCGATTTCTTTGCATTTGGGTAACTTTCTAAAATCACTAATTTTATGTGTTCTTGAGATTTTTGAGTTATAAAGTTGTTAATTAGTGTCTATGGCTCAAGTCTAACATGATTATATGATTTATATGCTTGATTTCGTTATTTAGAGTAACTAGTTTGAATATGAACTTGGGTGTGTTTAAATTTGGTGATTTGGTTGATTAAAAGTTGTTAAATGTTATGAATGCATGTATTAAATGTGTTCCTAGTGTTACTAGCTTCAATTTGATGTGTAGGTTGCATGAGAAAACTCTAAGAACTTGATTAGTGATTTTTGGTGGAATTGAGTTAGGGTTTGAGGAACTTGAAGTGATTATTTGATGCATTGATTGCCATGAATTGTTGTTAGTAAGTTGTTAGTTGTATTGTATGCTCAATTACCTACAAAATGGCATGTCATATGTATGCATTGAATGCCCAAATCATTAAATGTGCATTGGTGAGTTTGAAGAATTAATGTGGGCATTGAATGATCACTTGATTGGAAAACTCGGTTGTTACAAATGAGGTTTTTGATTGTTAAATTGTGTTTAGTTGCATTCTATGTCAAAAGAGCTTTCCAACGATATAAGGTGCGAGTCCTAAGTGTTTGTGGTTTGCGTTTTATGCTTATTTGAAGTTTGGATCAAGTTGGACAAGTGAAACAGACCAGGCACCAGCACCCGCCTATTGTCGCGGCGCGACAGAAGGGTGCCGCGGCGCGGCATAAGCCGTGCCCAGCTTCTGTCTCCGGTGTCCATTTTATGAAAAATGTTTGGCACGTTCTAGACCTCCAATTCACATGCAATTTGTTCCAACATGCTTATATATGAATAATTAGCATAGAAAACTTGTCCGAGACCCGACCCGAACATGTTGACTTTTTCGTTGACTTTGACCGACCAAAGTTTGACTTTTTGTCAAACTTAACCAATTAATTATGCAATCTTTCTAACATGATTTTATACTTGTATCTTGCATGAAACTTGACAATTTGCTTCACATGCTACATAATTGAGTCGTGTCGAGCCATAGGACTAATTGAATAACTTTGACCCGTCGTGACTATCGTTATTGATACAACCTATTTGTTTAGGTCGAGACTAGCGTTGTTCTTTGCGCACATCACTTGTTGAAGTACTTATTTACACTTGCAATCAAAGGTGAGATCATAGTCCCACTTTTACTCTTTTTGAACTTACTTTTGGGATGAGAAAACATAAACGTTCTTTTAAACTAAGTGAACACAAGTACGGGAAAACAAACATTCTACATACGAGTTTGAACACAAATCCTCAATTCGATTATCATTAGTTACACTTGACGGGTGTAAGCGAGAACTTATGTTATATGGCCATATGGGTTTGACAAACCCTCACTTCGGACGGTTCGCTACCGTCTACGGGTGAAATATATTTTTGAGAAACAGTGTATGTTCTAACACTATTATGATGGGGTTCAATGGAAGGAAACGTTAAGCCTTGATAATTGGGTGCTCGTGAATATTAACTTTTAGAATGTATTACTACTTTATTAATGTTGCAAATCTTGTGGTTCGACTTACCTTTATTCACTTACTTATTTAAACCTATGATTTCACCAACGTTTTCGTTGACAGATTCTCTATGTTTTTCTCAGGTCCTTGAACTTAGGTGATACATGCTTCCGCTCATACTTTTTGATACTTGCATTGGATGTCGAGTATACTTGCATACGTGGAGCGTCTTTTTGGCTACTTTAAACTATGTCGCACGTGTTTCATATGAACTATGACTTTTGTTATGTACTTGTCTTGGAAATTACTTTTGTAAACATTGAAACATCCTTTTGTGAAATGAATGCGACATATTTTCGGTCAAACTTTGTTATAAATACTTATAACCATGTAATGGGACCATACGTAGACGACGCCGTCACTTGACGATTTGTCGGGGTCGCTACAGTTACCCAATCGAGATGAAATTAGCATCAAAACGTAGAGAATGAAGAGAGGATTCCAAATATGTAATTTGTTTTAATGTTAGCCTCCAAAATTGGATTTAGATGATGAATTAAGGATTGAATGTTGAGAGGATTTGGAAGTAGTAAAAGATGAGGATGAAAATGAATGGATGAAAGGGGTTTGACCCTTTGACCTAGTCAAGGGTTTGATCCCTTGTCAAGTTTAGTCCCTCAACTTTCGTTCGGGTGCGTGAATTACCTAAACGATATAATTTAAAACGCGTATTAACGGGAGATGTTATAAACATATAACGGAGTTTAAATTAGTATAACGGAAAAGTAAATGGAAAAAGGCGGGATGTTACATAATTAGAGTGTTGGGTAATGGAATTTGGAAGTTAATGGTTTGTCAAGAGACAAAAATCTGCAATTACCCAATTAAGAAATCAATGACAAAAGGGTCAAAACATGATGACTTTCTTCTTTAGTTAGTACATGTCAACATCCATATGTATGTCCAAGTTCAAAGGGGTAATGGAGTTAACTTCTAGGTGTATTAAGCATCTTTTGTAGGCTCTACATTGGGTAAAGAAGCCAAAAATTCAAAGAAAAAGGAGCTACAACAGATATATTGAAAAGATGTCCAGTAGGAGCAAGGTCGAAGCACGGCTAACCGTGGAGCTGACCGTGGAGCAAGTTCGAAGCACGGTCGACCGTGGAGCTAATCGTGTACCGTCTGTCAGGATTTTTCTTGGACTATAAATACACCAATTTGCCAAACTTGAAGACCACCTCTTTCCAACATTCTTTCAAAGTCATATCTACTAATCTCCTAAGCCTCAAGCACATATCTATGGAGAGATTATAAGAGAGAAAGAGAGATTCTACTTACACTAAGTAGAATTGAAATGTAAACTTTGTACTTATCATTTGTATCTTTAAGTTTACTTTGTAAGAAACTTCCTTAGGGGGTCAAGGAAGTTAGATAGTTCTTATGATAGGAAACACCATCTTGCTTAATGATTCAACTTTCTTAAAGGGATCTAGGAAGTTGATCAATTCCATTGGGAATTTAGTTGGTGTGACTTATTGAAGAACTATGAGTGATTGTAAGCTTAGCTATAAGTTTACTTGTAAGCTATATTCTTAAAGGGATCTAGAGGGTGGTTGTGATTTCACAAGGCTAGAGCATTAGGATTTTGTGGTAAGAGCATTTGGTGTTTGTGAATTCTTCAAAGGGACGTAAGGGTTCATAAGTAGCTGCTTATCGAGGAGCTAGTGTTGTATTCGGACACTCCACCGGGTTTGGGGTATCATAGTGAAGAAAAGTCTCAATTCGTAGAATTGGGGAGTGGATTAAGGAGGATTAGTTAACATCCTCCCAAACCACTATAAATCCTTGTGTTTGTGCACTTACATTCTTTACATACTTGCATTAACAAACCCGAACAGTTTCAAACTTATAACTTATCTTTTAATAACTAAAGATTTCGAAAAACTTTTAAGAAACCATTAAGTAACTATTCACCCCCACTAGTTACTTACAATTGGTATCAGAGCGGTTGCTCTTATCTTTGCTCAAAAACGTTTTTGTCATGTCGAAAAACTATTTTGTGCAAAAACCCGAGTCAAAGATCTTGGAACCAAGCTCTACTTGTTTGGAGAATGCAAAAGAGATTTTGGATGAGTTAGTCTTGAATCGTGATGAAAATTTTCATACGAGAAGCAACTTCAAGACACTCGTGTGATGTGAAATCAAGGATCGAACCCGAATGATCAAACTTACATCCATTACTTTGGAAAAAATACCACCATTCACATGGTGAGGTAAGTTTACTTGTTTTTAGTCTTTTTAATATTTGTGTACTCTAAATGTTGTGATAATTAACAAAACTATGATTGAAAAAGAAAAGCTTGAACTAAGAAACATTTTTCTAATAAACAAAGTTAATTTTTGAAAATTAAAGTATGTAAAGAAAAATGTGGGGTTGGGTTAAAATCACAACTATAGTGTACACAATAGAAGTACCTTGAAACTTGCCATGAAAGTTAGGTCTATGCAATGTATGTGATAATTGAAATTTCTTGTGCCTAGAATCCTTGCATGAAAAATGACATGAGTTATTGCTTAATGTGTGCTTGATAAATTGATCTTACATGATAGAATATATAGATTGTCACACATCTTAGAGCCTTAAGTGATAGATATAATATCTAAGATTAGACTCCAAGTATCTAAATAAGTGTTCTCGAACAAAAAGTTACTTAGGGGTAATTATAACTTGAAACCAAAAATCACTAGCTTGTGACTATTTAAAAAAAATTACCTTTCTTCGAAAATGATAAAAAGTGGTGATATAGTAAAGTGATTTTTAAAGTCAAAGATTTCAAATGATAAACCAATACTTGGCTATAAAAGACACCTTGAGTAAAACTATCACATGCTTTTCGAAAACACACTTTATAAAACTCAACATAGTGCGAGACATATAGGCGGTCGAACCTACGGTCGACCATGGATCGACCGCATAGGCTCTGATCAAAATGTGCTTTCGCAATTTTAAGATCGGCCATGGTTTGACACTTTTTGAATCATTTTAAAATGATTACAATATTAGTTTTACATTGTTTATTGGTAAGAATTAAATATTTGCTAATGTGAAGCTAATTATCGTCATTAAACGACACTCATTTAAAAGGTCAAGTTTTCAACCCGTAAGTGTTAGTGACTTTCAAACAACTATAAACGTACAAGATCAATTATTTTCAATCAAGACATGTAATTATATTTGTCGAAATTTAAAATTTAAACATGTCTAAAAGAACAATAGTCTACTCTTTGAGAAAGGTACAAAGATGAGTTATCGTGAGAATATTTGATGCTAACAATCTCGGACCCAACAAACATTGGGCACCATGTTTTGTGTCTCTAACAAGTTGTAGGTTTGTTAACAAGTGTGGTGGAAGATGATGCAATCACAAGTACTCAAAACACATGTCTATGATAAATATGTCACAACAAGCACAAAGAACATGACGATGGTGACGTAATATTGGATGGACATATTTGAGGAATAATTATCGATGGAGGTAACTTTACTCACAAATGAAATGGTCTTAAAAGTGTGCTACTTGATCTCTATAAGTGTTTAATATGCAAACATATTAACATGCTAGTTAAAGTCATATTTCATTTAAGAAAACATGTTACAATTAGGTAGAACGTCTTATATGCTTACAAATGAAATTGGTGAAAAGATAAAAATATGTCAACATATGTTTTTTTTATTTGATGGCATAAAAGATTAGATTACACGACCTTGAAACTAATCATTAGAGATCTACCTAAAAGTAATATATGATGATCACTAAGTGAGCTAACGTGTTAAAAAGATCATCCTTAACAAAGTAAATATTTGAGAAACGATGATAACTAAGAAAGGATAAATGACAAATCTTAGGAGACATCAATAGGAGACAAATTAGATCTTAAGTGTGTAGTATAAGTTCTCCGTTTTCTAGGTATAGTATAGATTTCCAAAGTTCAACTTTGTAGTCTTACTAAATGGGTTGTATATGATTTCTATCATCTATGCTTAATGAGATACATTTGTGATGATAGAACTTATTCTAGGCTCATACCTAAATTGCAAAAAGAAAATAATATTATTCTTTTCTAAATTGCTAGAGTAGTAGTCATCAATAAAAATTGTTAGATAAATGCATAAGCGTTTGTTGAGTTGTTAATATGTCTAAAACACACTTAGACATATTAGGACGGATGATTGTTAATCTTTGAGGTTAGAAAACTTTAAGAATAATTAATTCCCTTAATATCTAAACTAGGATTAGATTTGCGTCAAACGAACACCTAGAATAAACAAAATGAAAAGTTTCACTAACCTTTTAGATAAGTACTAAGTCATTAGACACACCTATGAAAATCAATGCTAGATTATCATTCAAAGATGTAGGTGCGACTATAAAGGTAGGTACGTCTCTAGGATGAAATGTCCCGTTCTTATTGATTAAAAACGTTCCATATTAATTGATTTCGTTGCGAGGTTTTGACCTCTATATGAGACATTTTTCCAAAGACTTCATTCATTTTTAAAACAAACCATAACCTTTATTTCGTCAATAAAGGTTTAAAAAGCTTTACGTAGATTATCAAATAATGATAATCTAAAATATCCTGTTTACACACGACCCTTACATAATGGTTTACAATACAAATATGTTATATCGAAATACGTTTCTTAAATGCAGTTTTTATATAATATCATACAAGCATGGACTCCAAATCTTGTCCTTATTTTAGTATGCAACAGCGGAAGCTCTTAGTATTCACCTGAGAATAAACATGCTTTAAACGTCAACAAAAATGTTGTTGAGTTATAGGTTTAGCCTATATATATATCAAATTGTAACAATAGACCACAAGATTTCATATTTCAATACACATCCCATACATAGAGATAAAAATCATTCATATGGTGAACACCTGGTAACAGACATTAACAAGATGCATATATAAGAATATCCCCATCATTCCGGGACACCCTTCAGATATGATATAAATTTCGAAGTACTAAAGCATCCGGTACTTTGGATGGGGGTTGTTAGGCCCAATAGATATATCTTTAGGATTCGCGTCAATTAGGGTGTCTGTTCCCTAATTCTTAGATTACCAGACTTAATAAAAAAAAGGGGCATATTCGATTTCGATAATTCAACCATAGAATGTAGTTTCACGTACTTGTGTCTATTTTGTAAATCATTTATAAAACCTGCATGTATTCTCATCCCAAAAATATTAGATTTTAAAAGTGGGACTATAACTCACTTTCACAGATTTTTACTTCGTCAGAAAGTAAGACTTGGCCACTGGTCGATTCACGAACCTATAACAAATATGTACATATATATATCAAAGTATGTTCAAAATATATTTACAACACTTTTAATACATTTTGATGTTTTAAGTTTATTAAGTCAGCTGTCCTCGTTAGTAACCTACAACTAGTTGTCCACAGTTAGATGTACAGAAATAAATCGATATATATTATCTTGAATCAATCCACGACCCAGTGTATACACGTCTCAGGCTAGATCACAACTCAAAGTATATATATTTTTGGAATCAACCTCAACCCTGTATAGCTAACTCCCACATTACTGCATATAGAGTGTCTATGGTTGTTCCAAATAATATATACACATGGGTCGATATGATATGTCAAAACATTTGCATACGTGTCTATGGTATCCCAAGATTACATAATATATTAGAATACATGTATAATACAATATAAGTTAGCTAGGATATGATTTGTATAGAATTGTTAATATTTCCCGTAGCTACAAAAATAAAAAAATATCCAATCTTGTTTTACCCATAACTTCTTCATTTTAAATCCGTTTTGAGTGAATCAAATTGCTATGGTTTCATATTGAACTCTATTTTATGAATCTAAACAGAAAAAGTATAGGTTTATAGTCGGAAATATAAGTTACAAGTCATTTTTGTAAGAGGTAGTCATTTCAGTCGAAAGAACGACGTCTTGATGACCATTTTGAAAAACATACTTCCCCTTTGAGTTTAACCATGATTTTTAGATATAGTTTCATGTTCAAAAGAAAAATCATTTTCCCAGAAGAACAACTTTTAAATCAAAGTTTATCATAGTTTTTAATTATCAAACCCAAAACAGCCCGCGGTGTTACTACGACGGCGTATGTCCAGTTTTACGGTGTTTTTCGTGTTTCCAGGTTTTAAATTATTAAGTTAGAATATCATATAGATATAGAACATGTGTTTAGTTGATTTTAAAAGTCAAGTTAGAAGGATTAACTTTTGTTTGCGAACAAGTTTAGAATTAATTAAACTATGTTCTAGTGATTTCAAGTTTAAACCTTCGAATAAGATAGCTTTATATGTATGATTCGAATGATGTTATGAACATCATTACTACCTCAAGTTTTGTGGATAAACCTACTAGAAAAGGGACAAATGGATCTAGCTTCAAAGGATCTTGGATGGCTTGAAAGTTCTTGAAGTAGAATCATGACACGAAAACAAGTTCAAGTAAGATTTCCACTCGAAATAAGATTGTTATAGTTATAGAAATTGAATCAAAGTTTGAATATGAGTATTACCTTATATTAGAAAGATATCTTACTGTAAATAAGAAAGATTTCTTGAGGTTGGATGATCACTCTACAAGATTGGAAGTAAGCTAGCAAACTTGGAAGTATTCTTGATTTTATGAAACTAGAACTTGTAGAATTTATGAAGAACACTTAGAACTTGAAGATAGAACTTGAGAGAGATCAATTATATGAAGAAAATTGAAGAATGAAAGTGTTTGTAGGTTTTTTTAATCGTTGGTGTATGGATTAGATATAAAGGATATGTAATTTTGTTTTCATGTAAATAAGTCATGAATGATTACTCATATTTTTGTAATTTTATGAGATATTTCATGCTAGTTGCCAAATGATGGTTCCTACATGTGTTAAGTGACTCACATGGGCTGCTAAGAGGTGATAATTAGAGTGTATATACCAATAGTACATACATCTAAAAGCTGTGTATTGTACGAGTATGAATACGGGTGCATACGAGTAGATTTGTTGATGAAACTGAACGAGGATGTAATTGTAAGCATTTTTGTTAAGTAGAAGTATTTTTATAAGTGTCTTGAAGTCTTTCAAAAGTGTATGAATACATAGTAAAACACTACATGTATATACATTTTAACTGAGTCGTTAAGTCATCGTTAGTCGTTACATGTAAGTGTTGTTTTGAAACCTTTAGGTTAACGATCTTGTTAAATGTTGTTAACCCAATGTTTATAATATCAAATGAGATTTTAAATTATTATATTATCATTATAATATGATGTATGAATATCTCTTAATATGATATATATACATTAAATGTCGTTACAACGATAATCGTTACATATATGTCTCGTTTCAAAATCATTAAGTTAGTAGTCTTGCTTTTACATATGTAGTTCATTGTTAATATACTTAATGATATGTTTACTTATCATAATATCATGTTAACTATATATATATATCCATATATATGTCATCATATAGTTTTTACAAGTTTTAACGTTCGTGAATCACCGGTCAACTTGGGTGGTCAATTGTCTATATGAAACCTATTTCAATTAATCAAGTCTTAACAAGTTTGATTGTTTAACATGTTGGAAACACTTAATCATGTAAATAACAATTTCATTTAATATATATATATATATAAACATTGAAAAGTTCGGGTCACTACAGTACCTACCCGTTAAATAAATTTCGCCCCGAAATTTTAAGCAGTTGGAGGTGTTGACGTATCTTCTGGAAATAAATGTGGGTATTTCTTCTTCATCTGATCTTCTCGTTCCCAGGTGAACTCAGGTCCTCTACGAGCATTCCATCGAACCTTAACAATTGGTATCTTGTTTTGCTTAAGTCTTTTAACCTCACGATCCATTATTTTGACGGGTTCTTCGATAAATTGAAGTTTTTCGTTGATTTGGATTTCATCTAACGGAATAGTGAGATCTTCTTTAGCAAAACATTTCTTCAAATTCGAGACGTGGAAAGTGTTATGTACAGCCGCGAGTTGTTGAGGTAACTCAAGTCGGTAAGCTACTGGTCCGACACGATCAATAATCTTGAATGGTCCAATATACCTTGGATTTAATTTCTCTCGTTTACCAAATCGAACAACGCCTTTCCAAAACTTTAAGCATGACCATCTCTCCAATTTCAAATTCTATATCTTTTCTTTTAATGTCAGTTTAGCTCTTTTGTCGACTTTGGGCGGTTTTCAACCGTTATTGAATTTGGATGATCTTCTCGGTAGTTTCTAGTATTATCTCCGGACCCGTAATCCGTCTATCCCCCACTTCATTCCAACAAATCGGAGACCTGCACTTTCTACCATAAAGTGCTTCAAACGGCGCCATCTCAATGCTTGAATGGTAGCTGTTGTTGTAGGAAAATTCTGCTAACGGAAGTTGTCGATCCCAACTGTTTCCGAAATCAATAACACATGCTCGTAGCATATCTTCAAGTGTTTGTATCGTCCTTTCGCTTTGCCCATCAGTTTGTAGATGATAGGCAGTACTCATGTCTAGACAAATTCCTAATGCTTGCTGTAATGTCTGCCATAATCGTGAAATAAATCTTCCATCCCTATCAGAGATAATAGAGATTGGTATTCCATGTCTGGAGACGACTTCCTTCAAATACAGTCGTGCTAACTTCTCCACTTTGTCATCTTCTCTTATTGGCAAGAAGTGTGCTGATTTGGTGAGACGATCAACTATTACCCAAAAAGTATCAAAACCACTTGCAGTCCTTGGCAATTTAGTGATGAAATCCATGGTAATGTTTTCCCATTTCCATTCCAGGATTTCGGGTTGTTGAAGTAGACCTTGATGGTTTCTGATGCTCAGCTTTGACCTTAGAACACGTCAAACATTCTCCTACGTATTTAGCAACATCGGCTTTCATACCCGGCCACCAAAAATGTTTCTTGAGATCCTTGTACATCTTCCCCGTTCCAGGATGTATTGAGTATCTGGTTTTATGAGCTTCTCTAAGTACCATTTCTCTCATATCTCCAAATTTTGGTACCCAAATCCTTTCAGCCCTATACCGGGTTCCGTCTTCCCGAATATTAAGATGCTTCTCCGATCCTTTGGGTATTTCATCCTTTAAATTTCCCTCTTTTAAAACTCCTTGTTGCGCCTCCTTTATTTGAGTAGTAAGGTTATTCTGAATCATTATATTCATAGATTTTACTCGAATGGGTTCTCTGTGAAGGTATTTCGTATGCCCGAGAGACATATTTAATTAATGTGGCTAATATGTTTTGATCCAAGTTGGGTCATACCCAATAACAAGCTTGCCGACACCTTATACGTATTTGATCTTAACGATTGGATCATTAAACAAATACGCGACACTTGGATTTTAGAAAATCGGGTTTCTAAAATATTATCACTTGAGATAAATTATTTGGATAATTTATATATATAATTGTTTATAGGTTTAAATGATTATATTGTGTTATATTTTATAAAAGGTTTTATAAAATATATAAGTAACAAAATAATACATAAGTTTATAACAAGTTTATAAGCTTTTATAAACTTACAAGTATTATTATTTAACATGAAGTGTGGCAGAATTTTAGTCTCTAAGAAAGACCACACTTGCTTGTTTTTTGTTACTTTTAATACTACACAACTCGTCATAAATATGTCTAACACTTCCACCAAGGTTTGACTCAATTCTCTCAAGTGATACATGCATAAAACATCAAAAAAACTGCATTTTTAGCTGATTATTTGCTGCTACTGCCGTGGCCTTTTTGGTGCAAAGAAGGCTTCATAATTTGATTTTTGCAAGCTAATTTCAAGTGTAAATAAATCCTAACTAAAAGCTAGGGTGTTGGTGCAAAGTTTGGGGTATTATCTCTTGAGGTTTCATAGTTTTGAGACTCCATTCACCATCATCTTTTGACAAGCTGCTGTCCAGAATTTTGGGTTCAAAGGAAGTGGGTTACAAGCTTGGTTTAAAGGTGATTAAGTGTCTAAAACATAACTAAGTTCAAGGGTGGTGTTGGTGCATCAAAAGCTTGGAGTTTTAACACACTTGTTCATCATCTTCTTGTATCAAACAACCCTCAACTAGCTTGAGGAGGTATTGAATCTTACTTCCTTGTTAATTATATGTAAGCTTATTTTCATGACTTGATACATACATGGAATTCACTTAAAAATGGTTTAAGATATAAACTTGTTTTCTTAATCATCATGCTTCCGCTTACTTTAACTTTCATAAAATTGGTTTTGTGATTATGTTAACATTAAGAACATGTTGTTATATTGAATTCCATCAATGGTATCTAGAGCCAAAGTCTATGAAATATGCTTCTTATATATGGTCTTTAAAACCCACCAACTTTGCATTCTATGTACATGCATGAAAGTAGAATGTAAAAATATTTGGGTTTGGGTGGGTTCATGATTTTGACCGAATTTTAAGGGTTCCAAAAGTGGGTTTGGAACTTGCAAATTAGTCATATTTGTTGTATGTTGTTGTTCACAATCAAGCCTTGACCTTGTGGTTGTATGCATGTGTGTTTGAATGATTATTAATAATTCATTTGGTATGTAATATTAATTCATTCATTTGGTTTGTAATAGTATTATTTTGATGATATAATTTATTTTATATTTGGTATGTAAAATAGATTAGGTTGTATTTTCATTTTCTAGAAAAATGTATTAGGATATGTTTTTTGTAAAAATGAAGATACAAGATGAAGACTTGGAAGATGCATTTGGATGTAAGATTAAGTGGGAGATTTTGAAATATCCTACTTAGTGTTATAACCCTTAACCGGTGACATTTGTTTTCGGCTAAACAAATGTCTACCAAATTGGCTTGATTGTGAACACATTTGTTTGCATGCGTGGTTGTTATATTTCTTGTATGATTGTGGATTGTGTATGTTACTACAACAAGTTATCACTCAAGTTAACAACAATCATAACTACAATTTAATTGGTTAAATTATTAACGACATGCAAAACGTCAATTTAAATGGCTAAATTAAAAACGGCTAAAAGGACATTAATAAACGGTTATTAAGAACATGATAAGGATCATATATATAAAATGGTTTATATCAAGTAATTGGCTAAAATTACAAGACTTGAAACTGGATTTCAAATGAACCGTACACTAAATGCATGTTGGTGTATGGCATAAATGTTTTCTTAAACTAGAATTAACGAAAACTTAAAATCCCTTAATCGACAAGGGAAACAAGTTAAACGCCATCCTTTTGTGTGACACTTGAAAATATTAGGGAACTCATAATGGGATAAAGGTCACCTAACCGTTGTGAGGAAGCTAATATGATTGAGGTAAATTTCGCACACTTGTGGGATAAAGGTCACCTAACCACTTGGATGTTAAATTTACACGTTTACACAAGTAGGACGACTTGATTTGGGAATCATGAACTTAGGGTCACCGAAGCATGAGGAATAAATAGGCGTTGATGGGATGAATATGCCATGCAAAAGGATTGCATGATCCCATAATTTAGAAGTTGCAAAAGGATTGCAATTGTCATATAAATGACTACCTAGCTAAATCAAATAACGGGATAAAGGTCACCTAACCGAAATTTGATTTACCGTTGGATTCTAATATTTAATAAGTCAATTAAAATTTAAAAGGGTATTGTTTATTAAATTTAAAATCGATACTTAAATGAACTTTGTTAAATTTTGTAGATGGCCGCCAATAACAACAACATGCAAAATGCACCTATTAACTTGAACAACCTATCGTTAAGGTCTCTCCTCGAGAAAGACAAACTCAACCATACGAACTTTATGGATTGGTTCCGCAATCTTAGGATTGTCCTCAAACTTGAGGATAAGGCGTATGTGTTGGAAGACCCCATTCCCGATCAACCCGACGAGGATGATACGGAAGGCATGGCTTATTGGGATAAGTATTGCGCCGATTTGGTGCAAGTCGCTTGCCTAATGCTTGGGACTATGATACCCGAACTCCAAAAGGATTTCGAGCATCATACTGCATACGACATGATCACGCAATTGAAGGAGATGTTCCTTCAACAAGCACGTGTCGAGCGCTTCGAGACCGTTCGAGCGCTTCATGCATGTCGTATGGACGACTCCCAATCCGTTTCATCTTATGTCCTTAAGATGAAAAGCCTCATTGATCGTGCAAACCATCATAATCTCAACATATCTAATGAGCTAGCCACGGATCTTATCCTAAACTCCTTGTCAAAGAGGTTTGACCAATTTGTAATTAATTACAATATGAATGGGATGGATAAGACCATTGGCGAACTTCATGGCATGCTTAGGACGGCAGAAACTAGCATGGGTAAGAGGGCTTCACCCGTGCTAATGATCAATGATGGTGGGTCCAAAGGTAATAACACCTCTAAGCCAAAGGTGGCTAAGAGGAAAGGACCCGCCCATCAAGGCAAGGGAAAGGGGAGGATGGTTACCCTAACCAAAAACAAGAACAAGAAGCAAAAGGTTGCCGGATAAGCAAACCCCAAGGAAGACCCGTGCTTCAGTTGCGGTGAAATGGGTCACTGGAAACGCAACTGCCCGGTTTACCTTAAGGAGTTGAAGGAAAAGAGGGATGCGGGGCAAACCTCAGGTAATATATATATGGTATATATAGAGCTTAGTATTACTTCTTCGAATACATGGGTATTAGACACTGGATGTGGAACTCACATTTGCAATTCTTTGCAGGGGTTCAAAAGAAGTAGCAAGCAAACGGGAACATCAAGTCTCTTTATGGGTAATGGAGCCAAAGTGCAAGTGAAGGCTCAAGGAGACTTTGTATTAAAGCTTCCAAGTGGTTTGGAACTTATTTTGAAAAATGTTTTGTATGCACCGAATTTATGTCGAAACATTATTTCAGTTTCCCATTTAAAACAATGTTATTTTTATCATAATTTTGTTAATGATGATATCCACGTTTATTTAGATAATGTATTCTATTTTAAGGCTTCGCCTTCAAATGGAATTTATGAATTGGTTCATGATGACACATCATCTAGTAGCTCAATAAACCATACTAGCACCAAGAAACTCAAAAGGGATTTGAGTGATTCCTACTTATGGCATTGTCGCCTTGGTCACATAAACAAGAATCGAATGCATACACTTCAAAAGAATGGCCTTTTGAAATCAAATGAACTTGACTCCTTTGATGTATGTGAATCTTGTTTACAAGGCAAAATGACTAAAGCACCTTTCAGAGGGACCTACGAAAGGGCTAAGGACTTATTGGGATTAATACATTCGGATGTATGTAGACCCTTTAAGCCCACAACTAGGAATGGTGAAAGATACTTCGTTACTTTCATTGATGACTTCAGTCGTTTCGGATATGTCTACTTGTTAAGACATAAGTACGAAACTTTTGAAGCATTCAAAGAGTATCAAAACGAAGTACAAAATCAACTCAATAAGATAATCAAGGTACTTCGTACCGATAGAGGAGGTGAGTACCTAAGCGATGCTTTCCAAGATCATCTTAGAAGTTGTGGGATTATCTCGCAATTCACTCCTCCTAGAACACCCCAACTGAATGGAGTTTCCGAAAGGAGGAACCGAACCCTAATGGATATGGTTCAATCTATGATGGCTAGAAGCTCGTTACCTCTATCATTTTGGGGTTATTGTCTATGCTCCGCGGCTCGTATTTTAAATATGGCCCCAACCAAGAAAGTGGAACGAACACCTCATGAGATGTGGTTTGGAAAACCTCCATCTCTATCATACTTAAAGGTATGGGGATGTGAAGCTTACCCTAAGCGTTACATCCCTAATAAGTTAAATACTCGATCCACAAAGTGTATCTTCATAGGATATCCCAAGGATAATATGGGATATTATTTCTATGATCCCTCCGAACAGAATGTATTTGTTGCTCGGAAGACTGAATTCCTTGAAACTAAGTTCCTGATGGAAGGTGATAGTGAAAGGAAGATAGATCTTGAGGAGGTTTGAGATCAAGTAGATGATACACAATTGGTTGATACTAGCACTCAACATGAAAATGTTGAGAATGATCAAATGGATGATCAAAATACACAAGACGTTCGTAGATCTGGTAGAATCAGTAATCCTCCTGAGAGATATGGGTTTTTCATGGATGGTTGCTATGTGGTTGATTTGGATGAGCCAGCAAACTACCAAGATGCTTTATCAAGGATTGATAAGGATAAATGGCAGGAAGCCATGAACGCTGAGATTCAATCCATGTATGACAACCAAGTTTGGGAACTTGTTTCACAACCTGCTGGCTCTAGGCTAGTTGATTGTAAATGGCTTTTCAAAATGAAAACCGACATACATGGAAACTTGGATACATATAAAGCTAGACTTGTAGCAAAAGGTTTCACTCAAACTCAAGGGGTTGACTATGATGAAACTTTTTCGCCTGTGGCAATGCTAAAGTCTATTAGGATATTATTTGCCATTGCTGTTCATTATGATTATGAAATATGGCAAATGGATTGTGATGACCCGGAAATTTCCGATCAAATTTAAACCTAATCTTGATATGTTTTCGACTCGATAAGCAAAGTCTGGAATGGGAGGTCTCAAAAACTTTGAACTGTGTTTATGTAATCATTTAACCTTTGACAATGTCCGACGATTCACGAACCACTATTTATAAATAGATATGTATATATATATATATATATATATATATATATATATATATATATATATATATATATATATATATATATATATATATATATAATATATTTATATGATAAATGTTATTAATCATTTGTATGAAATTTATTGTTATAAATAAATATGTAAAACAATATTTAGAATAGTTAAATTGTTTATTATTTTAAAATTATTATAGTTAGAAAATAATACTATTTATTATTATCACTAATAATATTATTATGTATCAATATTATTATTATTATTATTATTATTATTATTATTATTATTATTATTATTATTATTATTACTATTATACAAATATTACGAATTATTAATATTATATTTAAAATCATTAAGAAACTTGTTATAACTATTAGTGTTATTATTCTAAAAATTGATGTTAAGTTAAATTTTATTAATAGCATTATTATTAAGTTATTATTATTAATAATATTCTGTATTGTTATTAATTGTTAATAGAATTTTTTTTATTTAGTTTTATATATAAAATCAATTACATCTATAAAAACTTGTATGAATCTGTACGTGTAACTATCATACTATATCTAATTGATTCCTATTTTTGATCGAGTACAAATCAATGACTTTAAATCAATAACATCAAAAAAAAAGTTGTTACCCATTGTTATCACTTTTCATTTTTTATTTATTTATTTTCCTGTACGATTTAATTATTCGATCAACTTTCTTTTTCCATGAAACAGCCAAATTAACTTTTAATATAGGAGAGAAGTCAATCAGTATTTTCATTATCATTATCACATATCAATTAACACCCTATTTCTCTCCTCTCTCTCTAATTCCATCGTGATCACCACCTTAATCCCATTCGTCACCATCTTTAATCACCTTCTTTCTTTTTCTTCTTTAAGAACAACTACTACCACCATCATTATTTCATTATTTTCTTTCCATCTGTTTTCTGTTTGTTCATCGACACCAAACAACCAACTCACCTTCATCACCACCATAGACAATCATTCTAAACTAATTCGACCTTCACTTAACTTTTGAATGATAATATCCTTTATGTTATCAACAAACAAAAACCACCCAATAATGAGCTGCTACTGTTTTCTTCTGTTTCTATGACTATCTGTTTAATCGAAATTTACCATAACCAAACACCTTCTGTTCTCTTTCTCTTCTACTGTCGTTACTACCATGTATCTGTTTACTAACAATGATCAAACACCCACCAAAGACTACTGCCACAACATACTATTATGCTTTTGATTTCTATTTGATTAATCAAGAAACCCTCTATTACCCAGCTACTGTTTCTGTTTAGATTGTCAACACCAGAAACACAACCAACAACCCTAAACCGCTACCATAACTTTCTTACACTCTCTATCTCTATCTCTCTGTAATATTTATAATTGAAAACAATCACAAGAGATTACCTGCTACTGCTACAGTTTGGTCTTCCGTCTTCTTTTTCAATCGAACGCCCAAACTATCATTTAACAAACCACTTTCATTAATCACCACAAACCGGAACACCTTCGTCAAACTTTGATCACCACTATTACACTGCCATCAGGTAAAATAATCTTGCTGTTATACTATCTTTTGAACCCCGATTTAACTGCTGCTACTTAGGCTTTTGTTTCAGTTCAAATGAAGAGAATGGGTGTTTACAGCGAATCAAAGTTGTGAACCTTTAAATATTAAGAGATAAGGTAGATGAATGATAGTGATAATGCGAATAATACCTAATAAAGTAAGGTTGTGTGTTGATAAAAGAGGAGTAGAGAGGGACACGAATGGGGTCACCAGCCTTGGATTCCAAATATCACGTGAGAACTTCTGCCATTCGATATTTCTGTTTTACTTCAAACATAACCAACTCAGCCCTACTGCAATATCCATCGGTATATTATTATTTCGGTCCAGTAATTAACTAAGGCCCAACCTAGATTATTTTAGGCCCAATGATTTCTTTCTAGCTCAACAAGAATAACAGCTACAACTGTTATTATCATTTTTTCTCTCCGGTTTGAAGAGCTGCTGCTATTCCTCGTTCCTCTTTACCGTTACAGCAGAATTTGATGATATGTACGTGAGGATAGATATAAAAATGATGATGACTTGATGATGTATTATGATGATAAAGGATGATGGTAATGACCCGTAATGAAAAATGATGATGATGGCGAGTTGGAATGATGAAGACGATAAAGAGATAGGATGATCACTTAAATGGTGTTGATATAGATATGATTAAGATGATACGCGTGTAATGAAGTGTTAATGATAAAACGATATAAGATGATATGGATTGGAAGAAGATAAATTATTATAATCGTGATCATAATGTATTGATGATGATGATGTTATGATTTGCAGTTAATAATGAAGAAAACGTGACGATGATTGTTACAACGAAAGATTTAGATGATAATTGGTGAAAATGATTTAGGTAATGATAATATAAGTTAGATGATTATGATGATATTGATGATTAAAATTATGATGATGATGAAGAACAAGATAAAGGAGATAGGAAAACCAAACGGGTTAAATATAATTAAGTGTTAGGTTATATCAGAAAAATAGCAGAAGAGCCATGGTTTTGTGCGTTAACGGGTGAGCGAGAGGTCGCGGGTTCGAGCCTGAGCAAGGGCATTATTTTTATGGAACTTATTTCTTTGAGGTAGTTTTTCTACTATTATTATCATTATTATTAACATCATAATTAGGAATATAAATATTAATAGGCTTGTTAAAATTATTACTTTTAGTAAAATTGTTATTAACATTTTTATTATTGTTTTGATTATAAATGCAAATATTATTATAGAAACAATTAAGTTACAAATTAGATAAAATTAGTAATCTTATTATTACTATCATTACTACATTATTATTATTATAACAAACAAATATTTTTATCTATAAATAACTACGTTTAATACATGTAACATAACCATATTAATATTTTTACAAATTATTGATCTAATGTATAAAAAATAGATATATTTAATTAAATCATTAATGAAACCTATAAATTATTAAATATAACAATTATATTACTAATAATAATATATAAATCCGTTCGATTACAACTATATATGTTAATATATATAAATGATATAGGTTCGTGAATCCAAGGCCAACCATATACTTGTTCAATGTCGTTCTATGTATTTTTACTACAAAATACATTAGGTGAGTTACATTACTCCCTTTTTATATATATTTTTGGGATTGAGAATACATGCGCTGCTTTTATAAATGTTTTACGATATAGACACAAGTAATCGAAACTACATTCTATGGTTGAATGATCGAAACTGAATATGCCCCTTTTTAGTCTGGTAATCTAAGAATTCGGGAACAGACACCCTAATTGACGCGAACTCTAAAGATAGATCTATCAGGCCCCATAAGCCCCATCCAAAGTACCGGATGCTTTAGTACTTCGAAATTTATATCATGTCCGAAGGAGGATCCCAGAATGATGGGGATATTCTTATATGCATATTGTGAATGTCGGTTACCAGGTGTTCAATTCATATGAATGATATTTTTGTCTCTATGCATGGGACCTATATTTATGAGAAATGAGAATCTTGTGGTCTATTAAAATGATGAAAATGATTATTTATGATAAACTAATGAACTCACCAACCTTTTGGTTGACACTTGAAAGCATGTTTATTCTCAGGTATGCAAGAAATCTTCCGCTGTGCATTAGCTCATAATAGGGATATTACTTGGAGTCATTCATGACATATTTCAAAAGACGTTGCATTCGAGTCGTTGAGTTCATCAAGATTATTATTAAGTTAATTATAGTTAGATATATTATGAAATGGTATGCATGCCGTCAAATTTCAATGTAATGAAAGATTGTCTTTTCAAAAACGAATGCAATGTTTGTAAAATGTATCATATAGAGGTCAAGTACCTCGCGATGTAATCAACTGTTGTGAATCATTTATAATCGATATGGACTTCGTCCGGATGGATTAGGACGGGTCCTTTCAGTTGGTATCAGAGCAGTGGTCTTAGCGAACCGGGTCTTGCATTAGTGTGTCTAACTGATAGTCGTTAGGATGCATTAGTGAGTCTGGACTTCGACCGTGTCTGCATGTCAAAAGTTTTGCTTATCATTTCGTGTCAAAAATTACCTGCTTATCATTCTTAGAGAATCACTTGCTTATCATCCTTAGTCTAGACACATCTTATTGCAATGATTGCATGATTAGTGTATAGACAAAATTCATATCTTAACATATCTGCTAATTCATATCTTAGCGTATCTGTTATTGTAAACTTTGCCTGACATTTTCTGTAGATTCCTTCGTAACTTATGGGATTTTAGTATTATATATGCATATGTAAATTATGTATTGTAGGGTACTAATCTACATCCTATAATCTATTTCTTATCGAAAATCCTTCATCTGATCGTACGAGATGAATCCCTCAACCAATTCGAATTCCTTGGATTCCGACAGCTATTCCGATATGGAGTTTCAACTAAGCTCCGAAAGCAGCATCACCAGAATGAATCAATCAATCAGCCATCCCCAATTCATCTGATGAGTTCGTAGTCGACTTAATCAATAGAGATGCGAAGAAGACGATCTTTTCCGTCAACCGAATTCACCTCTTGACGAAGAACCTGAAGCACTTACCGGCGAACCAATTCGAAACACCATTTTCACCCTCATTTCCCGAATACCTCGCTATGATTATATACTATCTCAAAATTCAAAACCTTACTCACTCACTCGTTTCGATCGACAATCATTCCGGAGTAATCGAAGAAGTCAACGAGCTTCGCATCTGAGTAATGATTTTTGGAGAATATGGTGCAAAACTTACCAGCTTCAGCAACAGCACCAACACCAACGGTACCACCAACAACAACAACATCCACATCCCAAGCCTCAATTTCACAATCTGTCCCACGAACCTCAACATCATACGCACCATAGACACCAAGGAGTACCAATAGCAATGAACGATGAAGTATTGGACCACAACTTCATTAATATTCTGCGAAGAATATGTGGATCCTAATAGTTTTAAAGATTACTTATTCTAGCTCAAATCAAAATTCATATGAGTTTAATATAATATTAACTCATTAAATCCATAATTACATCTGAAGAAAATATATATGTATATATATTTTCATAAAGATTGTAATTATAAATTCCTTCGTACAAACTGTTAATGGTGAAAATATTTTAACGGGTAGGTAATACCCGTGGAATATTTATATTTCACGTTATTAAGTTACGCTGTACATTCTTCAAGTCAGATTTAGCAGTCATTACCAACACTGCTCAAATTCACACATATACGTATCCGTTCACCAAAGAACAACTATTTTCATCCAAGTTCAATTTCATATTCGAATTTTGACCGATCAGAATCCAAGTCAAGATTTGACAAGTGGCATAATGAAGAAAATAATGAACAAAATAAAATTGATTAGTAACCAATTAATTAACTACGTAAAACTTTAAAACTATATTAACCAAATCCTAGCTAACTGTTCCTAGCTAACTGTTCCTATAAGACTATTTCCTTAAAATATACTAGTTTTGGTGGAACTATTGAACTATTGGATTATTGGACTACTAGCATGGACAATTAAAAAGTATTAAAAGTGTAGGAAATATTAAATACAACATATTTCGACTTAAAAAGATTGTAAATAAATTACATCTACTACAGTTAATATTTCCTCAAGTTTGCCACTTGATTTCGTCTTAAACATCATTTGTATCTTCACGATTACATTCTGCGTTCAAACCTTTCATGATTCTTGAAAACACCTCAATCGAGAGGATGAATCAACCGCACTTCAGTTACGGAAGAAAAGATTAGTGCATATAGTTATGCATCTGAAAACACTCAGAAACTGAGTAAACATTTAACACGTATCTGTGCTAGCTCCTTTGGCATTGTTATTACCGAAAATAACATTGCAATTCTTTTTCAAATTAGTCAATTTTGTCATAGCTCCAGCAAGTCAACTTCGACTCTTCATTCGAAGTAGCCTTACTATAATCCTGATATATACGATTACCCTTTTGATACCGGAGAATTCTTTTATATTCCACCATATTACCAGCAGACATACCAGCAACCTCGTTACTTCTTGGCTTAAATCTCTCTGACAAATCATTATATTTATTCATTGAAACCCTATTATATACTCATCCACATCGTGTAACTAGAACTGTCATACCAATTACCGGGAATCAGCAATCAGTACTTTGAAAACTCACAGCATATCTACATCAACAGTTATATGTATAATATTTATCTCTTAGAATTATGATCTCTCATTCTGAAATTCTAAAAAGTACTCAGCCGCAAATCAATATTCTGAATGTTGAAAAAGCTGAATGAAGTAGCAGAAACCATAGACAACAGTAAGCGACCTTAATCATCGGAAGTTTGATGATAAAGAATAGTATGTTGGAAAAGCTCAGAAAGGTTGGAACTGGAAAACGGATTGAACCAACCACGAAGGAGACCAGGGACAAATACAAGGACCATAACATATATTCAAAGGATCCAGGTAATTCTGGATCCGATGAAACCTTCAAAAAATATCTTGCTCCGAAGTCATGTTAAAATCTTGTGGGAAAAAAAAAATTCTTTCTCCATCAACCATCGAACTTAGAAATTCCAAAATATCATCATCAATATCTTCGATATTTCTGAGGATATTTTCATAAATATTCTCGTCCGAAAATTATATACCTCTTCGTGCTTCCTGTGTATCATTATATTGGAAACATTCAATAGAAAATTTAGTACCGAAAAGCGGATTATGCAAAACTATGAAGGAAGCCGTGGACAAATCATAAAGAATAAGTTTGACTTCAAAGAACCCAAATGATTCAATGCCTGCTAAAATTTTTAGCAAATACCTTGCTTCTGACTCCAAACTCTTACGGACAAATTTTCTTCACCATCCTTCGATATTAGAAATTCCAAGATATCATCGTATCTTTCATTATAAATATCCTCCATATTTCTGAAGATATTTCATAACTATTCTTATCTAAAATCATTAAACTCATTGTGCCATCAGTGTTACATCATATAGAAACTGTTAGTTTCTATATTCTGTAAACTTTCGAGCTTAAAATATGAACGTTATTGAAGTAATGTTGGGAACTGATGCATGAGTTAGTATAATATAATGACACTTGATCAACGTGATTATATTACAGTAAGTAATGCTGAGTTTCTAATGGAACGTGATGATTCACAGTACCATCATCATGTGCCATTTACACAACCCTTACATTCTATTAAATCTCTAAACATATCAAGAAAATATTTTCTTGATAGTTCCATCTTTTCCGAACATTCTGGTAATTTGACAAACCAAGATCGTGCCATTTCGATTCCCTTCTAGAAAATTAACTATGTTCATTTCAAAATCCATATCTACGAATTCCGGACCATTATTCGCTTGACTTGAAGTCAGGAAGAGGAGACGAAAGTATGAGACTCTTGAATATAAAAGAAAATACAAAGCTCGACAACAGTACATAAATTACAAACCGTGTATATCGATGCGTATAGCAATATAAAGACATGGGAGAATGGAAAAACACTATAAACCCAAGGAAATCGAAGAAGTAAACAGATTCCTCTAGTAACAGATGAAAAAGGAGAATGACAGATACAAGGGTCAGGATTATATTCAGAATTAGAACCGGATGGAGCATATTGACAAATGTTTTACAGTATGAGTTGAGAAGAAAGAATAAAAGGTGTGAGTTGTGAAAAATAAAGAAATGAAGGGATGGATTTATAGTGAAATATACGTCAGAGAAATCAGAACAGATTGTTGCATTTATTCAAAGAAGATCCTGATTTCCTAAAGCGCCGAAACACCAAATCTTATTACGAAGATTTTCTTTAAATCCCATGAATTCCGGAAATCAATCATAACTACGTCATCAGTTAAAATGATTCTACATTTACTCATTTCGCTCTTTTACGATAGCTTCACTCATACGCTTCGAGAAATCGAATTATTTTATCAGTATTTCTTAATCATGATAAAACTCTATGTATCAGCTTATATTCGTCATAATAACATTCTTACTATTAGCCATGATGACCTCTATAAAATTTCGGGACGAAATTTCTTTTAACGGGTAGGTACTGTGATGACCCATAAATTTCCGATCAAATTTAAACCTAATCTTGATATGTTTTCGACTCGATAAGCAAAGTCTGGAATGGGAGGTCTCAAAAACTTTGAACTGTGTTTATGTAATCATTTAACCTTTGACCATGCCCGACGATTCACGAACCACTATTTGTAAACAGATATGTATATATATATATATATATATATATATATATATATATATATATATATATATATATGATAAATGTTATTAATCATTTGTATGAAATTTATTGTTATAAATAAATATGTAAAACAATATTTAGAATAGTTAAATTGTTTATTATTTTAAAATTATTATAGTTAGAAAATAATACTATTTATTATTATCACTAATAATATTATTATGTATCAATATTATTATTATTATTATTATTATTATTATTATTATTATTATTATTATTATTATTATTATTATTATTATTATTATTATTATTATTATTATTATTATTATTACTATTATACAAATATTACGAATTATTAATATTATATTTAAAATCATTAAGAAACTTGTTATAACTATTAGTGTTATTATTCTAAAAATTGATGTTAAGTTAAATTTTATTAATAGCATTATTATTAAGTTATTATTATTAATAATATTCTGTATTGTTATTTATTGTTAATAGAATTTTTTTTATTTAGTTTTATATATAAAATCAATTACATCTATAAAAACTTGTATGAATCTGTACGTGTAACTATCATACTATATCTAATTGATTCCTGTTTTTGATCGAGTACAAATCACTGACTTTAAATCAATAACATACAAAAAAAAAGATGTTACCCATTGTTATCACTTTTCATTTTTTATTTATTTATTTGCATGTACGATTTAATTATTCGATCAACTTTCTTTTTCCATGAAACAACCAAATTAACTTTTAATATAGGAGAGAAGTCAATCAGTATTTTCATTATCATTATCACATATCAATTAACACCCTATTTCTCTCCTCTCTCTCTAATTCCATCGTGATCACCACCTTAATCCCATTCGTCACCATCTTTAATCACCTTCTTTCTTTTTCTTCTTTAAGAACAACTACTACCACCATCATTATTTCATTATTTTCTTTCCATCTGTTTTCTGTTTGTTCATCGACACCAAACAACTAACTCACCTTCATCACCACCATAGACAATCATTCTAAACTAATTCGACCTTCACTTAACTTTTGAATGATAATATCCTTTATGATATCAACAAACGAAAACCACCCAATAATGAGCTGCTACTGTTTTCTTCTGTTTCTATGACTATCTGTTTAATCGAAATTCACCATAACCAAACACCTTCTGTTCTCTTTCTCTTCTACTGTCGTTACTACCATGTATCTGTTTACTAACAATGATCAAACACCCACCAAAGACTACTGCCACAACATACTATTATGCTTTTGATTTCTATTTGATTAATCACGAAACCCTCTATTACCCAGCTACTGTTTCTGTTTAGATTGTCGACACCAGAAACACAACCAACAACCCTAAACCGCCACCATAACCTTCTTACACTCTCTATCTCTATCTCTCTGTAATATTTATAATCGAAAACAATCACAAGAGATTACCTGCTACTGCTACAGTTTAGTCTTCCGTCTTCTTTTTCAATCGAACGCCCAAACTATCATTTAACAAACCACTTTCATTAATCACCACAAACCGGAACACCTTCGTCAAACTTTGATCACCACTATTACACCGCCATCAGGTAAAATAATCTTGCTGTTATACTATCTTTCGAACCCAGATTTTGAAGGTTTTTCGTATGCCCAAGAGACATATTGAATTAATGTGGCTAATATGTTATGATCCAAGTCGGGTCATACCCAATAACAAGCTTGCCGACACCTTAATCGTATTTAATCTTAATGAATGGATCATTAAATAAATACGCGACACTTGGATTTTAGAAAATCAGTTTTTCAAAATGTTATCACTTGAGATAAATTATTTGGATAATTTATATATAATTGTTTATAAGTTTAAATGATTATATTGTGTTATATTTTATAAAAGGGTTTATAAAATATAAAAGTAACATAAAAATATATACATGTTTTATATATATATATCTAGTTTATATATATGTATAAATACATTGTTATATAATATATATATGGTGCAGAATTTGTGACTCCAAGACTCACAAGCATGCCTTGTTTATGTTTACTTTTAATAACACACAAGTGCCAAGGTGCATGCTTATGTATTAACCAAGGCCTTGACTCAAGAGGGAGAGCATAATACACATAAAAGTGACTTCAAAATTCTAGTTCAGCAGCCCCCATTGCCGAACTGTTTTGGAGGAAAAAGGAGGTTCCTTTGCTTGCTCTTTGATCACATTCAAGTGTTCTAAATCCTAACTAAATACAAAGGGTGTGTTGGTGATCAAAGCTTGGGGTATACTACACTTGAGGCTTCAAGTTAGAGGCTACATTCTCATCATCTCCTTCATTAGTTTCTGCACTTTTCAGAGGTGCTGCTGTTCGGTTTTTACAAAGAGAAGAAAGAGGGTTTGAAGCTAGGATTCAAGGTGCTTAAAGTCTAGCCAATACAAGGGTGTGTTGGTACTTTGTTTCATCATTTTTCTCATCATCATTCAAGCAATTTTCAGCCCTTAAACTTAGTTTAAGGAGGTATAAAATTCTATCTTTTCTTGTTAATTAGTAAGCATAATATTCACAACTTGATCCAAGAAGGGATTTGGCTTTAATTGGTTTAAAGATAACAAGTTTAATTTGTAATTACACGCTTCCGTTTTGATTATAATCTTAAATGGTTTTAAGAGTTTCAAACTTGTTAAATCCCAACAATGGTATCTAGAGCCGAAGTTGTTGAAATATGCTTCGAATTGTTGTTTTAAACCCACTATATTTGCAATCTATGAACATGCATGAATGTAGATTGCAAAAACAAATGGGTTTGGGTGGGTTTATGATGAATGCCGAATTCAAAAGGGTCCAAAAGTGGGTTTGGGCTCTTCCATTTGGTTAATATTTGGTTGCATGTTAATGTTCACAATCTTAGCCTTGACCTTATGTTGCATGCATGTATGTTTGGTTGATTTGTAATGTTATTTGGCTTGTAATATTATTCATTCATATGGCATGTAATAATTCATTCATTTGGCTATGTAATTTGTTTTACATTTGATATGTAAAATAGAATAGGTTGTATTTTCATTTTCTAGATAAAAATGTATTAGGATACATATTTTGTAAAAATGAAGATACAAGATGATGAAGACTTGAAGAACACAAGGAGAATATGGATGCAAGGTTAAGTGGGAGATTTGAAATCTCCTACTTTATAATTTTACCCCTTAACCCGGTGACATTTGTTTTCGGCTAAACAAATGTCCACCAAAATGGCTAGATTGTGAACATACTTGTTTTGCATGTGTGGTTGTTTGTTTGTTTATTGTATTGTATGTTTGGTTGATACAATTAATCACAAGATAACAACAAGCAAAATGACAATTTAAATGGTTAAATTAGATGTATTAATGACATGCAAAACGACAATTTAATTGGTTAAATTAAAAGCAACTAAAGACGTTAATAAATGGTTATTAAGAACAAGAAAAGGATCACATATATATAAAATGGTTTATATCAAGTAATTGGCAAATTACAAGACATGAAAATGGTTTTTCATAAGTACCATACACTAAATGCATGTTGGTGTATGGCATAAAAGTTTTCTCAAACTAGAATTAATGAAAACTTAAAATCCCTTTTACAAACAAGGTAAACAAGTTAAACGCCATCCTTTGTGGAAACACTTAGACATATTAGGAATCTCTTGATGGGATAAAGGTCACCTAACCGTCATGAATGAACTAATATGAATAAGGTACACTTCGCATACATATGGGATAAAGTTCACCTAACCACTTGTATGTTAAGTCTACATGTTTTCACAAGTAGGACGACTTGATTTGGAAATCATGAACTTAGGGTCACCGAAGCATGATGAACAAATAGGCGTTGATGGGATAATATGTCATGCAAAAGGATTGCATGATCCCATAACTTAGAAGTTGCAAAAGGATTGCAATTGTCATATAATGACTACCTAGCTAAACCAAATGACAGGATAAAGGTCACCTAACCGAAATTTGGTTTACCGTTGGATTCTAAAATTTAATAAATATCAATTGGATTTAAAGGGTATTGATTATTAAATTAAAATTGATACTTAAACAACTTTGTTAAATTTTGTAGATGGCCGCCAATAACAACAACAACATACCAAACGCACCACTTAACCTAAACAACCTATCATTAAGGTCTCTCTTAGAGAAAGACAAACTCAACCATACCAACTTTATGGATCGGTTCCGCAATCTTCGGATTGTCCTCAAACAAGAGGATAAAGCGTATGTACTTGAGGACCCCATTCCCGATCAACCGGATGAGGATGACGAGGAGGCAATGGCCTTTTACGATAAGTATTGCCGCGACTCCCTTCAAGTCTCATGCCTAATGCTTGGGACTATGATTCCCGAACTCCAAAAGGATTTCGAGCATCATAGTGCATACGACATGATAACGCAATTGAAGGAGATGTTCCTTCAACAAGCGCGTGTCGAGCGTTTCGAGACCGTTCGGGCGCTACATGCTTGTCGTATGGACGATACCCAATCGGTTTCATCTTATGTGCTTAAGATGAAAAGCCTTATTGATCGTGCTAACCGTCTTAACCTAAACATATCAAATGAATTAGCCACCGATCTTATCCTTAACTCCCTATCAAAAAGGTTTGATCAATTTGTAATTAATTACAATATGAATGGGATGGATAAAAGCATAGGTGAGCTTCACGGTATGCTTAGAACGGCGGAAACTAGCATGGGTAAAAGGGCTTTACCCGTGTTAGCAATCGATCAAGGTGGATCCAAAGGTAAGACCTCTAAGCCAAAGGTGGCTAAGAGAAAAGGACCCGCCTATCAAGGCAAAGGGAAGGGGAAGATGGTTACCCCAACCATCAACAAGGCTAAGAAGCAAAAGGTAGCTGAGAAGGCAAACCCCAAAGAAGACCCGTGTTTCGGTTGCGGTGAAATGGGTCACTGGAAGCGAAATTGCCCGGTCTATCTTAAGGAGTTGAAGGACAAGAGGGATGCAGGGCAAACCTCAGGTAACATATATATGGTATATATTGAGCTTAATATTACTTCTTCTAATACATGGGTATTAGACACAGGATGTGGAACTCATATTTGCAATTCTTTGCAGGGGTTCAAAAGAAGTGATCATATGGCGGGAACATCAAGTCTCTATATGGGCAATGGTGCAAAGGTGCATGTTAAAGCTCAAGGAGATTTTGTTTTGAAGCTTCCAAGCGGATTGGAACTTATTTTAGAAAATGTTTTGTATGCTCCGGATTTGTGTAGAAACATTATTTCTATTTCTCGCTTAAAACAATGTGGTTTTTATCTTAATTTTGTTAATGATGATATCCACGTTTATTTAGATAATGTATTCTATTTTAAGGCTTCGCCTTCAAATGGAATTTATGAATTGGTTCATGATGACACATCATCTAGTAGCTCAATATACCATACTAGCACCAAGAAACTCAAAAGGGATTTGAGTGATTCCTACTTATGGCATTGTCGCCTTGGTCACATAAACAAGAACCGAATGCGTACACTTCAAATGTATGGACTTTTGAAATCAAATGAAATGGACTCATTTGATGTATGTGAATCTTGTTTACAAGGCAAAATGACTAAAGCACCTTTCAAAGGGACCTATGAAAGGGCTAAGGACTTATTGGGATTAATACATTCGGATGTATGTGGACCCTTTAAGCCCATAGCTAGGAATGGTGAAAGATACTTCGTTACTTTCATTGATGACTTCAGTCGTTTTGGATATGTCTACTTGTTAAGACATAAGGACGAAACTTTTGAAGCATTCAAAGAATATCAAAGCGAAGTACAAAATCAACTCAATAAGACAATCAAGGTACTTCGTACCGATAGAGGAGGTGAATACCTAAGCGATGCTTTCCAAGATCATCTTAGGAGTTGTGGGATTATCTCACAACTTACTCCACCCGAAACACCCCAACTTAATGGAGTTTCCGAAAGGAGGAACCGAACCCTAATGGATATGGTTCGATCTATGATGGCTAGAAGCACGTTACCTCTATCATTTTGGGGTTATTGTCTATGCTCCGCGGCTCGTATTTTAAATATGGCCCCAACCAAGAAAGTGGAACGAACACCTCATGAGATGTGGTTTGGAAAACCTCCATCCCTATCATACTTAAAGGTATGGGGATGTGAAGCTTATCCTAAGCGTTACGTCCCTAATAAGTTGAATGCTCGATCCACGAAGTGTATCTTCATAGGATATCCCAAGGATAATATGGGATATTATTTCTATGATCCATTCGAGCAGAATGTATTTGTTGCTCGGAAGGCGGAATTCCTTGAAACTAAGTTCCTAATGGAAGGAAGTAGTGAAAGGAAGATAGATCTTGAAGAGGTTCAAGATCAAATAGATGATACACAATTGGTTGACACTAGTACTCAACATGAAAATGTTGATAGTGATCAAATGGATGATCAAAATACACAAGACATTCGTAGATCTGGTAGGATTAGCAATCCTCCTGAGAGATATGGTTTTCTCATAGATGGTTGCTATACGGTTGATTTGGATGAACCAACAAACTACCAAGATGCTTTATCAAGGATTGATAAAGATAAATGGCAGGAAGCCATGAAATCTGAGATGCAATCCATGTATGACAACCAAGTTTGGGAACTTGTTACGCAACCTCCTGGCTCTAGGCTAGTTGATTGTAAATGGCTTTTCAAAATGAAAACCGACATACATGGAAACTTGGATACATACAAAGCTAGACTTGTAGCAAAAGGTTTCACTCAAACTCAAGGGATTGATTATGATGAAACTTTCTCGCTAGTGGCAATGCTAAAGTCTATTAGGATATTATTTGCCATTGCTGCTCACTATGACTATGAAATATGGCAAATGGATGTCAAAACCGCTTTCCTAAATGGATATCTTGAGGAAGATGTTTATATGGTACAGCCCGAAGGTTTTGTTGATCCAAAAAATCCTAAAAAGGTATGCAAGTTAAAGAAATCAATCTACGGATTGAAACAAGCATCTAGAATGTGGAATCATCGTTTTAATGAAGAGGCAAAGAAATTTGGCTTCATTAAAAATGGTGATGAAGCTTGTGTATACAAGAAGGCTAGTGGGAGCTCTATAATGTTCCTTGTGCTATATGTGGATGATATATTATTGTTTGGGAATGATATAACCACAATGCAAGAGGTCAAAACTTGGCTAAAAGGTTGCTTCTCCATTAAGGATCTTGGAGAAGCACAATACATATTGGGGATTGGGATCTATAGGAATAGATCCAAGAGATTGATAGATTTAAGTCAAAGTACATACATTGACAAAATCTTGAAAAGGTTCAAGATGGAAAACTCTAAGAAAGGTTTGGTACCTATTCAAAGAGGAACCGTTCTCAGTTCATCTCAGTGTCCTACCACGAAAGATGAACAAGAGAGAATGAAGAAAGTCCCATACGCATCTGCTATTGGGTCTATCATGTATGCAATGATATGTACTAGACCGGATGTGTCATGCGCTCTAAGCTTGACAAGTAGATACCAGAATAACCCAGGAAACAGTCATTGGATTGCTGTTAAAAGTATATTGAAATACCTTAGGAGGACTAAGGATAGGTTTCTAATATATGGGTCTGGTGAGGAGGAACTCGCTGTAAAAGGTTACGTGGACGCGAGTTTCCAAACTGATCGAGATGACTCTCGATCACAATCCGGCTATGTCTTCACATTAAATGGAGGTGCGGTCTCTTGGAAGAGTTCAAAACAGGATGTTGTTGCTCTATCCACTACAGAGTCGGAGTACATCGCCGCATCATTGGCAGCTCAGGAAGCTGCATGGATGAAGAAATTCATCGACGACTTAGGAGTAGTCCCTTCCATTCAGGACCCTCTTGAGATCTTTTGTGACAACGAGGGTGCGATTGCTCAAATCAAGGAACCTCGTGCTCATCAAAAGACCCGTCACATTGAGCGGAGATTCAACTACATAAGGGATGAAGTTGAAAAGGGGAAGATATGTATTCGCAAAGTTCACACAGATCTTAATATGGCGGATCCTCTCACGAAGCTCTTACATGGACCAAAACATGCAGGACATGTTTGTGCATTAGGGCTTCGATATTCTAGTGATTGGTCATGATCTATTTTAAGTATTGTAACAGAACGAAATTGTTCAAACTCATTAATATAATTATGGTATTAATTTATTTTGAGTTATGTTCCTATTTTGCATATTTTATCCATGAATAAGTAATTATTCTAAATTCCGTAGTCGATCACATTTGTGGGAGCAAATGTGAGGTTTAGACTATTGTGAACTTGGATTGGTATACATTCACGGGATGAATGTGGGGCAAGGTTGCAACCAAGGTTCATAGATATTTGTTGGATACAAATATTGGAAGACCCGCTCTCAAGATTTACTAAATGGAGCCTTTGTGGTTGATCACATGTAATCTTGAGTAAAGGCGAATATCATTGTATCCTCTGACCTGAGATACATATTGGGTTCGGATATTTACCAGGTATTGTGCCTTGATTCTTTCTTTCGCTATTCTGAAATATGGTAGTTCATAAGGAAGAGCTCAGGTATAATGCATGGTATGTATTTAGGACATATGTAGTCAAGATGGAATTTGTCCCTCTTATTCGTTGAGAGTCAGATGTTTAAGGCCTGATAAAGTTAAATCTATAAGAGAGTGATCACTCTGTGTCTCTTGGATTTAACATGACATCTAGGACGAAAGGATACTATGAAAGATTTACCTATTCATATTCGAGATGGGAACTCGAAATGGATGATGTTATTGAATGGCACAAAGTCATAACATATTGGGGGTGATGGACGGTCGTTAGGTGGTATCCATCACTTGCATTAATTCATATGTTTCTCGTGCAAGTGGGAGATTGAAGGTTTTTCGTATGCCCAAGAGACATATTGAATTAATGTGGCTAATATGTTATGATCCAAGTCGGGTCATACCCAATAACAAGCTTGCCGACACCTTAATCGTATTTAATCTTAATGAATGGATCATTAAATAAATACGCGACACTTGGATTTTAGAAAATCAGTTTTTCAAAATGTTATCACTTGAGATAAATTATTTGGATAATTTATATATAATTGTTTATAAGTTTAAATGATTATATTGTGTTATATTTTATAAAAGGGTTTATAAAATATAAAAGTAACATAAAAATATATACATGTTTTATATATATATATCTAGTTTATATATATGTATAAATACATTGTTATATAATATATATATGGTGCAGAATTTGTGACTCCAAGACTCACAAGCATGCCTTGTTTATGTTTACTTTTAATAACACACAAGTGCCAAGGTGCATGCTTATGTATTAACCAAGGCCTTGACTCAAGAGGGAGAGCATAATTCACATAAAAGTGACTTCAAAATTCTGGTTCAGCAGCCCCCATTGCCGAACTGTTTTGGAGGAAAAAGGAGGTTCCTTTGCTTGCTCTTTGATCACATTCAAGTGTTCTAAATCCTAACTAAATATAAAGGGTGTGTTGGTGATCAAAGCTTGGGGTATACTACACTTGAGGCTTCAAGTTAGAGGCTACATTCTCATCATCTCCTTCATTAGTTTCTGCACTTTTCAGAGGTGCTGCTGTTCGGTTTTTACAAAGAGAAGAAAGAGGGTTTGAAGCTAGGATTCAAGGTGCTTAAAGTCTAGCCAATACAAGGGTGTGTTGGTACTTTGTTTCATCATCTTTCTCATCATCATTCAAGCAATTTTCAGCCCTTAAACTTAGTTTAAGGAGGTATAAAATTCTATCTTTTCTTGTTAATTAGTAAGCATAATATTCACAACTTGATCCAAGAAGGGATTTGGCTTTAATTGGTTTAAAGATAACAAGTTTAATTTGTAATTACACGCTTCCGTTTTGATTATAATCTTAAATGGTTTTAAGAGTTTCAAACTTGTTAAATCCCAACAGATTTAACTGCTGCTACTTAGGCTTTTGTTTCGGTTCAAATGAAGAGAATGGGTGTTTACAGCGAATCAAAGTTGTGAACCTTTAAATATTAAGAGATAAGGTAGATGAATGATAGTGATAATGCAAATAATACCTAATAAAGTAAGGTTGTGTATTGATAAAAGAGGAGTAGAGAGGGACACGAATGGGGTCACCAGCCTTGGATTCCAAATATCACGTGAGAACTTCTGCCATTCGATATTTCTGTTTTACTTCAAACATAACCAACTCAACCCTACTGCAATATCCATCGTTATATTATTATTTCGGTCCAGTAATTAACTAAGGCCCAACCTAGATTATTTTAGGCCCAATGATTTCTTTCTGGCTCAACAAGAATAATAGCTACAACTGTTATTATCATTTTTTCTCTACGGTTTGAAGAGCTGCTGCTATTCCTCGTTCCTCTTTACCGTTACAGCAGAATTTGATGATATGCACGTGAGGATAGATATAAAAATGATGATGAATTGATGATGTATGATGATGATAAAGGATGATGGTAATGACCCGTAATGAAAAATGATGATGATGGCGAGTTGGAATGATGAAGACGATAAAGAGATAGGATGATCACGTAAATGGTGTTGATATAGATATGATTAAGATGATACGCGTGTAATGAAGAGTTAATGATAAAACGATATAAGATGATATGGATTGGAAGAAGATAAATTATTATAATCATGATCATAATGTATTGATGATCATGATGTTATGATTTGCAGTTAATAATGAAGAAAACGTGACGATGATTGTTACAACGAAAGATTTAGATGATAATTGGTGAAAATGATTTAGGTAATGATAATATAAGTTAGATGATTATGATGATATTGATGATTAAAATTATGATGATGATGAAGAAAAAAATAAAGGAGATAGGAAAACCAAACGGGTTAAATATAATTAAGTGTTAGGTTATATCAGAAAAACAGCAGAAGAGCCATGGTTTTGTGCATTAACGGGTGAGCGAGAGGTCGCGGGTTCGAGCCTGAGCAAGGGCATTATTTTTATGGAACTTATTTCTTTGAGGTAGTTTTTCTACTATTATCACATTATTATTAACATCATAATTAGGAATATAAATATTAATAGGCTTGTTAAAATTATTACTTTTAGTAAAATTATTATTAACATTTTTATTATTGTTATGATTATAAATGCAAATATTATTATAGAAACAATTAAGTTACAAATTAGATAAAATTAGTAATCTTATTATTACTATCATTACTACATTATTATTATTATAACAAACAAATATTTTTATCTATAAATACCTACATTTAATACATGTAACATAACCATATTAATATTTTTACAAATTATTGATCTAATGTATATAAAATAGATATATTTAATTAAATCATTAATGAAACCTATAAATTATTAAATATAACAATTATATTACTAATAATAATATATAAATCCGTTCGATTACAACTATATGTGTTAATATATATAAATGATATAGGTTCGTGAATCCAAGGCCAACCATATACTTGTTCAATGTCGTTCTATGTATTTTTACTACAAAATACACTAGGTGAGTTCCATTACTCCCTTTTTATATATATTTTTGGGACTGAGAATACATGCGCTGCTTTTATAAATGTTTTACGATATAGACACAAGTAATCGAAACTACATTCTATGGTTGAATGATCAAAACTGAATATGCCCCTTTTTAGTCTGGTAATCTAAGAATTCGGGAACAGACACCCTAATTGACGTGAACTCTAAAGATAGATCTATCGGACCCAACAAGCCCCATCCAAAGTACCGGATGCTTTAGTACTTTAAAATTTATATCATGTCCAAAGGAGAATCCCGGAATGATGGGGATATTCTTATATGCATATTGTGAATGTCGGTTACCAGGTGTTCAATTCATATGAATGATATTTTTGTCTCTATGCATGGGACCTATATTTATGAGAAATGAGAATCTTGTGGTCTATTAAAATGATGGAAATGATTATTTATGATAAACTAATGAACTCACCAACCTTTTGGTTGACACTTGAAAGCATGTTTATTCTTAGGTATGCAAGAAATCTTCCGCTGTGCATTAGCTCATAATAGGGATATTACTTGGAGTCATTCATGACATATTTCAAAAGACGTTGCATTCGAGTCGTTGAGTTCATCAAGATTATTATTAAGTTAATTATAGTTAGATATATTATGAAATTGTTGGGATTTAACAAGTTACAAAATGCTTAAAACATTTTAAGAATCAAACTTTGCGGAAGCATGTAATTACCAATTTTAGACTTGTTAAACTTTAACCAATTAAAGTTAAATCCCAATTAGGATCAAGTTGTGAAACATACTTACAAACTACAAGCAAGAAAGGAGTTTATACCTATTCCAAGCTTGGTAGAGAGTGATGAAGATGATGATGAAGAATAGAGCTTCAAATGGATGAAACCTCAAGTAGTTATACCCCAAGCTAACCACCAACACCTTTGCTTTTAGTTAGGATTTAATTGTAACACTTGAATGAACTTGCAAAAAAGATTTTGATCCCTCCTTTGCCCTTGAAAGCTCACGGCAACAGCAGCATGGGAGAGCCAAAGAGTGCAGTTTTTTTTGATGTATTTTGCAAGTGTGTATCTCCACCAAGGAGTCAAAGTGCATGTATATGGAAATGGGAAAGTATGACCAAGTGTTGGAATCAATAGCATGCTTTCTTACACTCCCCATGCCACCCATTAGTTTTATAAAATTAATTAGTTTTAAATAAGTTAAATGTTTTATAAAACTTTTATATAAAACTTCCATATATTTATAATGCACATTTTATAAACTTGCAAATATATTTATGTACATTTTATTATATAAAACCAATTTATATAAATGAAACATAAATTAATTAATTATTTAACCCATAAATAATTAATTCCATATTACATAAATTATTCCATAATTTATATATATATATATATACACATCAAGTAATATTTAAGAAAACCATTTTTCTTAAAGTTCAAGTGTCGCGTATTTATTTAACAATCCAACCGTTAAAATAAATACATATAAAGTGTTGGTTAGCTTGTTATTGGGTATGACCCGACTTGGATCATAACATAGTGGCCACGTTAATTTAATACGTCTCTCGGGCATACGAAATACCTTCAATCTCCCACTTGCACGAGAAACATGAGAAATTAATGTAAGTGATGGATACCACCTAACGACCGTCCATCACCCCCAATATGTTATGACTTTTGCCATTCAATAACATCATCCCTTTCGAGTTCTCATCTCTAATATGAATAGGTGAATCTTTTCATTACATCCTTTCGTCCTAGATGTCATGTTAAATCCAAGAGACACAGAGCGATCACTCTCTTTTAGATTTAACTTTATCAGGCCTTAGACATCTGACTCGTAACGAATAAGAGGGACAAATTCCATCTTGACTACATACGTCCTAAATATGTACCTTGCATTATGCCTGAGCTCTTCCTTGTGAACTACCATATTTCAGAATAGCGAAGGAAAGAATCAAGGTACAATACTTGGTAAATATCCGAACCTAATATGCATCTCAAGTCAGAGGATACTATGATATTCGCCTTTTACTCAAGATCACATGTGATCAACCACGAAGGCTCCATTTAGTAAATCTTGAGGCGGGTCTTCCAATATTTGTATCCCACAAATATCTATGAACCTTGGTTGCAACCTTGCCTCACATTCATCCCGTGAATGTATACCAATCCAAGTTCATAATAGTCTAAACCTCACACTTGCTCCCACAAATGTGATCGACTACGGAATTTAGAATAATTACTTATTAATGGATAAAATATACAAAATAGGAACATAACTCAAAATAAATTAATGCCATAATTATATTAATGAGTTTGAACAATTTCGTTCCATTACAATACTTAAAACAGATCATGACCAATCACTAGAATATCGAAGCCCTACTGCACAAACATGTCCTGCATGTTTTAATCCATGTAAGAGCTTCATGAGAGGATCCGCTATATTAAGATCTGTGTAAACTTTGCGAATACATATCTTTCCCTTTTCAACTTCATCCCTTATGTAGTTGAATCTCTGCTCAATGTGACGGGTCTTTTGATGAGCACGAGGTTCTTTGATTTGAGCAATCGCACCCTCGTTGTCACAAAAGATCTCAAGAGGGTCCTGAATGGAAGGGACTACTCCTAAGTCGTCGATGAATTTCTTCATCCATGCAGCTTCCTGAGCTGCCAATGATGCGGCGATGTACTCCGATTCTGTAGTGGATAAAGCAACAACATCCTGTTTTGAACTCTTCCAAGAGACCGCACCTCCATTTAACGTGAAGACATAACCGGATTGTGATCGAGAATCATCTCGATCAGTTTGGAAAATCGCATCCACGTAACCTTTTACAGCGAGTGCCTCCTAACCAGACCCATATATTAGAAACATATCCTTAGTCCTCCTAAGGTATTTCAATATACTTTTGACAGCAATCCAATGACTGTTTCCTGGGTTATTCTGGTATCTACTTGTCAGGCTAAGAGTGCATGACACATCCGGTCTAGTGCATATCATTGCATACATGATTGACCCAATGGCAGACGCATATGGGACTTTCTTCATTCTCTCCTATTCATCTTTCGTGGTGGGGCACTGAGATGAACTGAGAAGTGTTCCCTTTTGAATAGGTACCAAACCTTTCTTAGAGTTCTCCATCTTGAACCTTTTCAAGATCTTTTCAATGTATGCTCTTTGATTCAAACCTATCAGTTTCTTGGATCTATCCCTGTAGATCCCAATCCCCAAAACGTATTGTGCTTCTCCAAGATCCTTAATGGAGAAGCATTTACTTAGCCAAGTTTTAACACTTTGCATTGCAGGAATATCATTTCCAAATAACAATATATCATCCACATATAGTACAAGGAACATGATTGTGCTCCCACTAGCCTTCTTGTATACACAAGCTTCATCACCATTTTTAATGAAGCCAAATTTCTTGGCTTCCTCATTAAAACGATGATTCCACATTCTAGATGCTTGTTTCAATCCGTAGATTGACTTCTTTAACTTGCATACCTTTTTAGGATATTTTAGATCAACAAAACCTTCAGGCTGAACCATATAGACATCTTCCTCAAGATGTCCATTTAGGAAAGCGTTCTTGACATCCATTTGCCATATTTCATAATCATAATGAGCAGCAATGGCAAGTAATATCCTAATAGACTTTAACATTGCCACAGGCGAAAAAGTTTCATCATAGTCAATCCCTTGAGTTTGAGTGAAACCTTTTGCTACAAGTCTAGCTTTATATGTATCCAAGTTTCCATGTATGTCAGTTTTCATTTTGAAAAGCCATTTACAATTAACTAGCCTTGAGCCAGTAGGTTGTTCAACAAGTTCCCAAACTTGGTTGTCATACATGGATTGCATCTCAACGTTCATGGCTTCCTGCCATTTATCTTTATCAATCCTTGATAAAGCATCTTGGTAGTTTGTTGGTTCATCCAAATCAACCGCATAGCAACCATCCATGAGAAACCCATATCTCTCAGGAGGATTACTAATCCTACCAGATCTGCGAATGTCTTGTGTATTTTGATCATCCATTTGATCATCCTCAACATTTTCATGTTGAGTGCTAGTGTCAACCAATTGTGTATCATCTACTTGATCTTGAACCTCCTCAAGATCTATCTTCCTTTCACTATTTCCTTCCATTAGGAACTTAGTTTCAAGGAATTCAGCCTTTCGAGCAACAAATACATTCTGCTCGGAAGGATCATAGAAATAATATCCCATATCATCCTTGGGATATCCTATGAAGATACACTTCGTGGATCGAGCATTCAACTTATTAGGGACGTAACGCTTAGGATAAGCTTCACATCCCCATACCTTTAGGTATGATAGAGATGGAGGTTTTCCAAACCACATCTCATGAGGAGTTCGTTCCACTTGCTTGGTTGGGGCCATATTTAGAATACGAGCCGCGGAGCATAGACAACAACCCCAAAATGATAGAGGCAACGAGCTTCTAGCCATCATAGATCGAACCATATCCATTAGGGTTCGGTTCCTCCTTTCGGAAACTCCATTAAGTTGGGGTGTTCCAGGAGGAGTAAGTTGCGAGATAATCCCACAACTTCTAAGATGATCTTGGAAGGCATCGCTTAGGTATTCACCTCCTCTATCGGTACGAAGTACCTTGATTGTCTTATTGAGTTGATTTTGTACTTCGTTTTGATATTCTTTGAATGCTTCAAAAGTTTCGTCCTTGTGTCTTAATAAGTAGACATATCCGAAACGACTGAAGTCATCAATGAAAGTAACGAAGTATCTTTCACCATTCCTAGTTATGGGCTTAAAGGGTCCACATACATCCGAATGTATTAATCCCAATAAGTCTTTAGCCCTTTCATAGGTCCCTTTGAAAGGTGCTTTTGTCATTTTTCCTTGTAAACAAGATTCACATACATCAAACGAGTCTAGTTCATTTGATTTCAAAAGTCCATTCTTTTGAAGTGTGTGCATTCGATTCTTGTTTATGTGACCAAGGCGACAATGCCATAAGTAGGAATCACTCAAATTCCTTTTGAGTTTCTTGGTGTTTGCATGGTATATTGAGCTATTGTATGATGTGTCATCATGAACCAATTCATAAATACCATTCACAGGCGAAGCCTTGAAATAGAACACACTATCTAAAGAAACATGGATATCATCATTAATGAAATTAAGATTAAAACCACAATGTTTCAAACGGGATACAGAAATAATATTTCGCGATAAATCGGGTGCATACAAAACATTTTTCAAAATAAGTTCCAAACTACTTGGAAGCCTTAGAATAAAGTCTCCTTGAGCTACTCCGTGCACCTTAGCTCCATTTCCCATGTAGAGACTTGATGTTCCCGCTTCTTGTTTACTTCTTTTGAACCCCTGCATAGAATTGCAAATGTGAGTTCCACATCCTGTGTCCAATACCCATGTATTAGAAGAAGTAATACTAAGCTCAATGTACACCATATATACATTACCTGAGGTTTGCCCTGCATCCCTCTTTTCCTTCAACTCCTTAAGGTAGACCGGGTAGTTGCGTTTCTAGTGACCCATTTCACGGCAACCAAAGCACGGATCATCCTTGGGGTTAGCCTTTCCAGCAACCTTTTGCTTCTTGTTGTTGTTGGTTGGGGTAACCATCTTTCCCTTTCCCTTGCCCTTGCCTTGGTAGGCGAGTCCCTTCCTCTTAGCCGCCTTCGGCTTAGAAGTGTTATTGCCTTTGGACCCGCCTTCATTGATCATAAACATGGGTGAAGCCCTTTTACCCATGCTTGCTTCGACCGTCTTAAGCATGGCGTGTAATTCGCCAATGCTCTTATCCCATCCATTCATATTGTAATTCATTACAAATGTGTCAAACCTATTTGACAAGGAGTTAAGGATAAGGTCCGTGGCTAATTCATTAGACACGTTGCAGTTTAGACGGTTCGCTCGATCAATTAGGCTTTTCATCTTAAGGACATAAGATGAAACGGATTGGGAGTCGTCCATCCGACATGCATAAAGCGCTCGAACCGTTTCGAAGCGCTCGACACGAGCTTGTTGAAGGAACATCTCCTTCAACTGTGTGATCATGTCATATGCACTATGATGCTCAAAATCCTTTTGGAGTTCGGGTATCATAGTCCCAAGCATGAGGCAAGAAACTTGCACCAAATCGGTGCAATATTTCTCCCAATAAGCCATGCCTTCCGTATCATCCTCGTCCGGTTGATCGGGAATGGGGTCTTCCAACACATACGCCCTATCCTCTAATTTAAGGACAATTCTTAGATTGCGGAACCAATCCATGAAGTTCGTATGGTTGATTTTTTCCTTTTCGAGGATTGACCTCAACGATAGGTTGTTAAAGTTTATTGGTGCGTTTGGAATGTTGTTGTTATTGGCGGCCATCTACAAAATTTAACAAAGTTGTTTAAGTATCAATTTTAATTAAACAATCAATACCCTTTAAATCCAATTGATATTTATTAAATTTTAGAAACCAACGGTAAACCAAATTTCGGTTAGGTGACCTTTATCCCGTCATTTGATTTAGCTAGGTAGTCATTATATGACAATTGCAATCCTTTTGCAACTTCTAAGTTATGGGATCATGCAATCCTTTTGCATGGCATATTTATCCCATCAACGCCTATTTGTTCCTCATGCTTCGGTGACCATAAGTTCATGATTCCCAAATCAAGTCATCCTACTTATGTAAACGTGTAAATTTAACATACAAGTGGTTAGGTGACCTTTATCCCACAAGTGTGCGAAATTTACCTCAATCATATTAGTTTGCTCATAACGGTTAGGTGACCTTTATCCCATTATGAGTTCCCTAATATTTTTAAGTGTCACATAAAAGGATAGTGTTTCACTTGTTTGCCTTGTCGATAAAGGGATTTTAAGTTTTCGTTAATTCTAGTTTAAGAAAACATTTATGCCATACACCAACATGCATTTAGTGTATGGTTCATTTGAAATCTATTTTCAAATCTTGTAATTTTAACCAATTACTTGATATAAACCATTTTATATTTACGATCCTTATCATGTTCTTAATAACCGTTTATTAATTTCCTTTTAGCCGTTTTTAATTTAACCATTTAAATTGACGTTTTGCATGTTGTTAATAATGTTTAATTTAACCAATTAAATTGCCATTTTAGTTTGTTGTTAACTTGTGTGATTAACTTGTAGCATGCAAACATACAATCCACAATCATACAATAAACAACCAAGCATGCAAAATAATATGTTCACAATCAAGCCATTTTGGTAGACATTTGTTTAGCCGAAAACAAATGCCACCGGTAAAGGGGTTATAACACAAAGTAGGAGATTTTACATCTCCCACTTAATCTTGCATCCAAATGCTTCTTCATGTGTTCTTCAAGTCTTCATTATCTTCATCATTTTACAAAATATATCCTAATACATTTTTGTCTAAAAAATGAAATTACAACCTAATCTATTTTACATACCAAATATAAAATAAATTACATAACCAAATGAATTATTACATGCCAAATGAATAAATATTATTACAAACCAATTGAATAAATATAAATCAACCATGCATGCAACTAAACACAAGGTCAAGGCTTAGATTGTGAACTTGAACATACAACCAAGTATGAACCAAATGGGAGAACCAAAACCCACTTTTGGGACTCCATAAATTCGGCCATATTATAAACCCACCCAAAACTATAAATTTTTGCATTTTACAATCATGCATGTACATAAAATGCAAAATATATAGTGAGTTTAATAATCATCTCGAAGCATATTTTAACAACTTCGGCTCTAGATACCATTGTTGGGATTTAACAAGTTACAAAATGCTTAAAACATTTTAAGAATCAAACTTTGCGGAAGCATGTAATTACCAATTTTAGACTTGTTAAACTTTAACCAATTAAAGTTAAATCCCAATTAGGATCAAGTTGTGAAACATACTTACAAACTACAAGCAAGAAAGGAGTTTATACCTATTCCAAGCTTGGTAGAGAGTGATGAAGATGATGATGAAGAATAGAGCTTCAAATGGATGAAACCTCAAGTAGTTATACCCCAAGCTAACCACCAACACCTTTGCTTTTATTTAGGATTTAATTGTAACACTTGAATGAACTTGCAAAAAAGATTTTGATCCCTCCTTTGTCCTTGAAAGTTCATGGCAACAGCAGCATGGGAGAGCCAAAGAGTGCAGTTTTTTTTTATGTATTTTGCAAGTGTGTATCTCCACCAAGGAGTCAAAGTGCATGTATATGGAAATGGGAAAGTATGAACAAGTGTTGGAATCAATAGCATGCTTTCTTACACTCCCCATGCCACCCATTAGTTTTATAAAATTAATTAGTTTTAAATAAGTTAAATGTTTTATAAAACTTTTATATAAAACTTCCATATATTTATAATGCACATTTTATAAACTTGCAAATATATTTATGTACATTTTATTATATAAAACCAATTTATATAAATGTAACATAAATTAATTAATTATTTAACCCATAAATAATTAATTCCATATTACATAAATTATTCCATAATTTATATATATATATACACATCAAGTAATATTTAAGAAAACCATTTTTCTTAAAGTTCAAGTGTCGCGTATTTATTTAACAATCCAACCGTTAAAATAAATACATATAAAGTGTTGGTTAGCTTGTTATTGGGTATGACCCGACTTGGATCATAACATAGTGGCCACGTTAATTTAATATGTCTCTCGGGCATACGAAATACCTTCAGAAATGGTATGCATGCCATCAAATTTCAATGTAATGAAAGATTGTCTTTTCAAAAACGAATGCAATGTTTGTAAAATGTATCATATAGAGGTCAAGTACCTCGCGATGTAATCAACTGTTGTGAATCATTTATAATCAATATGGACTTCGTCCGGATGGATTAGGACGGGTCCTTTCATGGATGTCAAGACCGCTTTCCTAAATGGATATCTTGTGGAAGATGTCTATATAGTTCAGCCTGAAGGTTTTGTTGATCCGAAATATCCTAAAAAGGTATGCAAGTTAAAGAAGTCAATCTACGGATTGAAACAAGCATCTAGAATGTGGAATCAACGTTTTAATGAGGAGGCCGAGAAATTTGGCTTCATCAAAAATGGTGATGAAGCTTGCATATACAAGAAAGCTAGTGGGAGCACTATCATGTTCCTTGTACTATATGTGGATGATATATTGTTATTTGGAAATGATATTCCGGCAATGCAAGGAGTTAAAACTTGGCTAAGTAAATGCTTCTCCATTAAAGATCTTGGAGAAGCACAATATGTTTTGGGGATTGGGATCTACAGGAATAGATCCAAGAAACTGATAGGTTTGAATCAAAGTGCATACATTGAAAAGGTCTTGAAAAGGTTCAAGATGGAGAACTCTAAGAGTGGTTTGGTACCTATTCAAAGAGGAACGCCTCTCAGTTCATCTCAGTGCCCTACCACGAAAGATGAACAAGAGAGAATGAAGAGAGTCCCTTATGCATCTGCTATTGGGTCAATCATGTATACAATGATATGCACTAGACCGGATGTGTCATGCGCCCTAAGCTTGACAAGTAGATACCAGAATAACCCAGGAAACTGTCATTGGATTGCGGTTAAAAGTATATTAAAATACCTTAGGAGGACTAATGATATGTTTCTAATATATGGATCTGGTGAGGAGGAACTTGTTGTAAAGGGTTACGTGGACGAGAGTTTCCAAACTGATCGAGATAATTCTCGATCACAATCCGGTTATGTCTTCACGTTAAATGGAGGTGCGGTCTCTTGGAAGAGTTCAAAACAGGATGTTATTACATTATCTACTACAGAGTCGGAGTACATCGCCACATCATTGGTAGCTCAGGAAGCTGCATGGATGAAGAAATTCATCGACGACTTAGGAGTAGTCCCTTCCATTCAGGACCCTCTTAAGATCTTTTGTGACAACGAGGGTGCGATTGCTCAAATCAAGGAACCTCGTGCTCACCAAAAGACCCGTCACATTGAGCGGAGATTCAACTACATAAGGGATGAAGTTGAAAAGGGAAAGATATGTATTCGCAAAGTTCATACAGATCTTAATATAGCGGATCCACTCACGAAGCTCTTACATGGAGCAAAACATACTGGACATGTTTGTGCATTAGGGCTTCGATATTCTAGTGATTGGTCATGATCTGTTTTAAGTATTGTATCAGAACGAAATTGTTCAAACTCATTAATATAATTATGGCATTAATTTATTTTGAGTTATGTTCCTATTTTGCATATTTTATCCATGAATAAGTAATTATTCTAAATTCCGTAGTCGATCACATTTGTGGGAACAAGTGTGAGGTTTAGACTATTATGAACTTGGATTGGTTTACATTTACGGGATGAATGTGGGGCAAGGTTGCAACCAAGGTTCATAGATATTTGTGGGATACAAATATTGGAAGACCCGCCCTCAAGATTTACTAAATGGAGCCTTTGTGGTTGATCACATGTAATCTTGAGTAAAGGCGAATATCATTGTATCCTCTGACCTGAGATACATATTGGATTCAGATATCTACCAAGTATTGTGCCTTGATTCTTTCCTTCGCTATTCTGAAAAATGGTAGTTCATAAGGAGGAGCTCAGGTATAATGCAAGGTATATAATAAGGACGTATGTAGTCAAGATGGAATTTGTCCCTCTTATTCGTTGAGAGTCAAATGTCTAAGGCCTGATAAAGTTAAATCTAAAGGAGAGTGATCACTCTGTATCTCTTGGATTTAACATGACATCTAGGACGAAAGGATATAATGAAAAGATTCACCTATTCATATTCGAGATGGGAACTCGAAAGGGATGATGTTATTGAATGGCACAAAGTCATAACATATTGGGGGTGATGGACGGTCGTTAGGTGGTATCCATCACTTACATTAATTTCTTATGTTTCTCGTTCAAGTGGGAGATTGAAGGTATTTCGTATGCTCGAGAGACATATTTAATTAATGTGGCTAATATGTTTTGATCCAAGTCGGGTCATACCCAATAACAAGCTTACCGACACCTTATCCGTATTTGATCTTAACGATTGGATCATTAAACAAATACGCGACACTTGGATTTTAGAAAATCGGGTTTCTAAAATATTATCACTTGAGATAAATTATTTGGATAATTTATATATATAATTGTTTATAGGTTTAAATGATTATATTGTGTTATATTTTATAAAAGGTTTTATAAAATATATAAGTAACAAAATAATACATAAGTTTATAACAAGTTTATAAACTTTTATAAATTTACAAGTATTATTATTTAACATGAAGTGTGGCAGAATTTTAGTCTCCAAGAAAGACCACACTTGCTTGTTTTTGTTACTTTTAATACTACACAACTCCTCATAAATATGTCTAACACTTCCACCAAGGTTTGACTCAATTCTCTCAAGTGATACATGCATAAAACATCAAAAAAACTGCATTTTTAGCTGATTATTTGCTGCTACTGCCGTGGCCTTTTTGGTGCAAAGAAGGCTTCATAATTTGATTTTTTCAAGCTAATTTTAAGTGTAAATAAATCCTAACCAAAAGCTAGGGTGTTGGTGCAAAGTTTGGGGTATTATCTCTTGAGGTTTCATAGTTTTGAGACTCCATTCACCATCATCTTTTGACAAGCTGCTGTCCAGAATTTTGGGTTCAAAGGAAGTGGGTTACAAGCTTGGTTTAAAGGTGATTAAGTGTCTAAAACATAACTAAGTTTAAGGGTGGTGTTGGTGCATCAAAAGCTTGGAGTTTTAACACACTTGTTCATCATCTTCTTGTATCAAACAACCCTCAACTAGCTTGAGGAGGTATTGAATCTTACTTCCTTGTTAATTATATGTAAGCTTATTTTCATGACTTGATACATACATGGAATTCACTTAAAAATGGTTTAAGATATAAACTTGTTTTCTTAATCATCATGCTTCCGCTTACTTTAACTTTCATAAAATTGGTTTTGTGATTATGTTAACATTAACAACATGTTGTTATATTGAATACCATCACTCTGTCCTTCCTGGTCAAGGCGTCGGCTACCATATTTGCCTTCCCCGAGTGGTAACGAATCTCAAAGTCGTAATCATTCAACAGTTCAATCCACCTGTATTGTCTCATATTCAGTTGCTTCTGAGTAAATATATGTTGGAGACTTTTGTGGTCGGTATATATAATACTTTTGACCCCAAATAAATAATGTCTCCAAGTCTTTAATGCAAAAACAACAGCACCTAATTCCAAATCGTGAGTCGTATAATTTTGCTCGTGAATCTTCAATTGTCTAGACGCATAAGCAATCACCTTAGTTCATTGCATTAATACACAACTGAGACCTTGCTTTGATGCGTCACAATAAATCACAAAATCATCATTCCCTTCAGGCAATGACAATATTGGTGCCGTACTTAGCTTTTTCTTCAATAACTGAAACGCCTTCTCTTGTTCATCCTTCCATTCAAATTTCTTCCCTTTATGCGTTAATGCAGTCAAGGGTTTTGCTATTTTAGAGAAATCTTGGATGAATCTTCTGTAGTAACCAGCCAATCCTAAAAATTGACGTATATGCTTCTGAGTTTTTGGGGTTTCCCACTTTTCAACGGTTTCGATCTTTGCCGGGTCCACCTGGATACCTTCTTTGTTCACTATGTGATCGAGAAATTGAACTTCTTCCAACTAAAATGCACACTTTGAAAATTTAGTGTACAGTTTTTCTTTCCTCAATACTTCTAGCACTTTTCTCAAATGTTCTTCATGCTCTTGATCATTCTTTGAGTAAACAAGTATGTCATCGATGAAAATAATGACAAACTTGTCAAGATATGGCCCACACACTCGGTTCATAAGGTCCATGAACACAGCTGGTGCGTTAGTCAATCCAAATGGCATAACCATAAACTCGTAATGACCATAACGCGTCCTAAAAGCAGTTTTTGGAATTTTATCCTCCTTTACCCGCATTTGATGATATCCAGAACGTAAATCGATCTTCGAATAAATCGACGATCCTTGTAGTTGATCAAACAATCATCGATTCTCGGCAGTGGATAACGGTTCTTAATGGTAAGTTTGTTCAACTCTCTATAGTCGATACACAACCTAAATGTACCATCCTTCAACTTGACAAACAAAACAGGAGCTCCCCATGGTGACGTACTTGGTCGAATGAAACCACGTTCTAATAGTTCCTGCTGTTGGCTTTGCAATTCTTTCAACTCGCTGGGTGCGAGTCTGTATGGAGCACGAGCTATTGGTGCAACTCCCGGTACAAGATCTATTTGAAATTCAACAGATCGGTGTGGAGGTAGACCCGGTAATTCTTTCGGAAATACATCGGGAAATTCTTTTGCAATAGGAACATCATTGATGCTCTTTTCTTTAGTTTGCACTTTCTCAACGTGTGCCAGAACAGTATAGCAACCTTTTCTTATTAGTTTTTGTGCCTTCAAATTACTAATAAGATGTAGCTTCGCGTTGCCCTTTTCTCCGTACACCATTAAGGGTTTTCCTTCTTCTTGTACAATGCGAATTGCATTTTTGTAACATACGATCTCTACTTTCACCTCTTTCAGTTAGTCCATACCAATTATTACATCAAAACTCCTTAACTCTACTGGTATCAAATCAATCTTAAATGTTTCGCTACCCAGTTTAATTTCTCGATTTCGACATATATTATCTGCTGAAATTAATTTACCGTTTGCTAATTCGAGTAAAAATTTACTATCCAACAGCATCAATGGACAACTTAATTTAGCACAAAAATCTCTACTCATATAGCTTCTATCCGCACCCGAATCAAATAAAACGTAAGCAGATTTATTGTCAATAAGAAACGTACCAGTAACAAGCTCCGGGTCTTCCTATGCCTTTGTCGCATTAATATTTAAAACTCTTCCGCGGCCTTGTCCATTCGTGTTCTCCTGGTTCGGGCAATTTCTAATAATGTGGTTCGGTTTTCCACATTTATAACAAACTACATTGGCATAACTTGCTCCGACACTACTTGCTCCACCATTAGTCATTCTGACACCATTTGTTCCTTTCGTTCTATTAACCCCTGGTCCGTAGACCTCACACTTCGCCGCGCTATGATCATTTATTTTACACTTATTGCAAAATTTAGTGCAGAACCCCGAGTGATACTTTTCACACCTTTGGCATAGCTGCTTCTGATTGTTGTTGTTGTGGTTGTTATTGTTGTTGGAAGGATTGTTGTAGTTGCTGTTGTTGTTGTTGTTGTTGTTGTTGTTGGGCAGTTTGTTGTAGTTGCGATTGATGTTGCGATTGTTAGGATAGTTATTGCGATTATTGTTGTAATTGCTGTTGTTGTTGTATTGGTGATTCTTATCACCGTTTTCCTCCCACTTTCTTTTGACTTGCTTCACATTGGGCTCTTCAGCCGCCTGTTCTTTAATTCTTTCCTCAATCTGGTTCACTAGTTTGTGAGCCATTCTACATGCCTGTTGTATGGAGGTGGGCTCGTGTGAACTTATATCTTCTTGGATTCTTTCTGGTAATCCTTTCATAAACGCGTCGATCTTCTCTTCTTCATCTTCGAACGCTCTCGGACACAATAGGCACAATTTTGTGAATCGTCTTTCGTACGTGGTAATATCAAATCCTTGGGTTCGTAATCCTCTAAGTTCTATCTTGAGTTTATTGACCTCGGTTCTGGGACGGTACTTCTCGTTCATCAAGTGCTTGAATGCTGACCACGGTAGTGCGTAAGCATCATCTTGTCCCACTTGCTCTAGATAGGTATTCCACCATGTTAATGCAGTACCTATGAAGGTATGCGTAGCGTACTTCACTTTGTCCTCTTCAGTACACTTACTTATGGCAAACACCGATTCGACCTTCTCGGTCCACCGTTTCAATCCGATCGGTCCTTCGGTTCCATCAAATTCCAAAGGTTTGCAGGCAGTGAATTCTTTGTAGGTGCATCCTACACGATTTCCTGTACTGCTAGATCCAAGGTTATTGTTGGTATGTAGCACAGCCTGTTGATAATGCTAAAAACGAACATATATTTCATAGCATTATTCCTCAAGAAAGACAAGCTTTTAGTTGCAATTGCTCTATTTAAAAGTGATATTCGTTTAAATAATAAAAGGTGAAGACAAAAGACAGATTCGACGAATTGAAGACGCAAACGACCAAAAAGCTCAAAAGTACAAAATACAATCAAAGAGGTTCCAATTATTGATAAGAAACGTCTCGAAATTACAAGAGTACAAGATTCAAAACGCAAAGTACAAGATATTAAATTGTACGCAAGGACGTTCGAAAATCCGGAACCAGGACATGAGTCAACTCTCAACGCTCGACGCAATGGACTAAAAATTACGAGTCAACTATGCACATAAATATAATATAATATATAATTAATTCTTAAAATTAATATATATATTATACTATATTTATAAATCGTCGGTAAGAAAGAAGCCAAAGGATGGTGAGCTGTATTTTCAAACTCCGCGACTCGCGGAGTTTGAAGGCAAAAGTTGCCGCGAGTCGCGGAGTACCCCTGAACTCAATTCCCTATAAAGCCAACCGAATTCTGATCATTTTCAATATCCAAATTCAATCTCTCTCTATATATGTATACGTAAATATATATTTATATTTTAATTTTAATTTTAATTATAATTCTAATAATAAGGGTATGTTAGCAAATGTTGTAAGGGTATAAGTCGAAATTCTGTCCGTGTAACGCTACGCTATTTTTAATCATTGTAAGTTATGTTCAACCTTTTTAATTTAATGTCTCGTAGCTAAGTTATTATTATGCTTATTTAATCCGAAGTAATCATGGTGTTGGGCTAATTACTAAAATTGGGTAATTGGGCTTTGTACCATAATTGGGGTTTGGACAAAAGAACGACACTTGTGGAAATTAGACTATGGGCTATTAATGGGCTTTATATTTGTTTAACTAAATGATAGTTTGTTAATGTTAATATAAAGATTTACAATTGGGCGTCCCTATAAATTACCATATACACTCGATCGGACACGATGGGCGGGGTATTTATATGTACGAATAATCGTTCATTTAACCGGACACGGGAATGGATTAATAGCCACTAGAATAATTAAAACAGGGGTGAAATTATGTACAAGGACACTTGGTATAATTGATAACAAAATATTAAAACCTTGGGTTACACTCAGTCGACATCCTGGTGTAATTATTAAACAAAGTATTAAAATCTTGTTACAGTTTAAGTCCCCAATTAGTTGGAATATTTAACTTCGGGTATAAGGATAATTTGACGAGGACACTCGCACTTTATATTTATGACTGATGGACTGTTATGGACAAAAACCAGACGGATATATTAAATAATCCAGGACAAAGGACAATTAACCCATGGGAATAAACTAAAAATCAACACGTCAAACATCATGGTTACGGAAGTTTAAATAAGCATAATTCTTTTATTTCATATTTAATTTCCTTTATTTTATATTTAATTGCACTTCTAATTATCGCATTTTTATTGTTATTGTATTTAATTGCACTTTTAATTATCGTACTTTTTAATTATCGCAAGTTTATTTTATCGCACTTTTATTATTCGCAATTTCATTATCGTTATTTACTTTGCGCTTTAAATTAAGTTTTTTATTTATTTAATATTTTACATTTTATTTTAACTGCGACTAAAGTTTTAAAATCGACAAACCGGTCATTAAACGGTAAAAACCCCCCTTTATAATAATAATATTACTTATATATATATTTGTATTTTTATAAAAGTAAACTAATATAGCGTTAAGCTTTGTTTAAAGATTTTCCCTGTGGAACGAACCGGACTTACTAAAAACTACACTACTGTACGATTAGGTACACTGCCTATAAGTGTTGTAGCAAGGTTTAAGTATATCCATTCTATAAATAAATAAATATCTTGTGTAAAATTGTATCGTATTTAATAGTATTTCCTGCTAAAATTTAATAGCTATTTTATATACACCTCGCATAACATCAAGTAATTTTTGGCGCCGCTGCCGGGGAATCGCTTAAAAGCCGAAAGCGCAACGCTAAATATAAAAAAAAAAGATTTTTAGTTTACTTTTATTAAAATTCGTTTTTATAAAAATACGTTTTAAATATTCGAAAATATAAAAAGAAAAACAAAAATATAAGTATTTTTAAGATTTTGTTAAATATTTAAGTTTTATAATGTTTCTTTATTTTTATATAAGTTTTATTTAAGTATTTTGTTTTTATTTAAAACATAAAAAAAAAACCGAAAAAAAAAATATATATATATAAATCTAGTTTTAAGATTTTTATTTATAAAATTATAAAGTAGTTCTATTTTTATTCTAGTTTTTAAAATATAAGTTTTTATTATATAAATATTTTAGATTTTAAAACAGAAAATATAAAACAGAAAATATAAAATAAAAAAATAAAAAATAAAAACGCGTCGAATTTCAAAACTGTACCTGAGTTGAATTTTGAAACCCCGCGACTCGCGGAGTTTGAAGCATCGAATATCGCGACTCGCGGAGCAGACCTGACACGGGTACACAGGAACCCTAATTTGCATTAATTACGGGTTTTATTTGAAAGGAACCGTTCATATACATTATAAACGATTCACAATAGTTGATTACATTGCGAGGTATTTGACCTCTATATGATACATTTTACAAACATTGCATTCATTTTTAAAAGACAATCTTTCTTTACATCAAAAATTGACAGGCATGCATACCATTTCATAATATCCACTATCCAACTATAAATTGATTTAATAATAATCTTTAATGAACTCAATGACTCGAATGCAACGTTCTTCGAAATATACTATGAAAGACTCCAAGTAATATCTTTAAAATGAGCAAATGCACAGCGGAAGATTTCTTTAACACCTGAGAATAAACATGCTTTAAAGTGTCAACCAAAAGGTTGGTGAGTTCATTAGTTTATCATAATCATTTATTTCCATCATTTTAATAGACCACAAGAATTTCATTTCCAGTTCTCATAAATATACGTCCCATGCATAGAGACAAAAAATAATCATTCATATGGTGAACACCTGGTAACCGACATTAACTAGATACATATAAGAATATCCCCTATCATTTCGGGATCCTCCTTCGGACATGATATAATTTCGAAGTACTAAAGCATCCGGTACTTTGGATGGGGTTTGTTAGGCCCAATAGATCTATCTTTAGGATTCGCGTCAATTAGGGTGTCTGTTCCCTAATTCTTAGATTACCAGACTTTAATAAAAAGGGGCATATTCGATTTCGATAATTCAACCATAGAATGTAGTTTCAATTACTTGTGTCTATTTCGTCAAACATTTATAAAAATTGCGCATGTATTCTCAGCCCAAAAATATAAAGGGTAAAAAGGCAAATGAAACTCACCATACTGTATTTCGTAGTAAAAATACATATAACGTCATTGAACAAGTGCAAGGTTGGCCTCGGATTCACGAACCTAAATTAATTATATATATTTATGTGTTGGTCAATATTTGTCTAACAAATTAGGTCAAGTCATAGTATACCACAATCCTAATGCTCGAGACTAATATGCAAAAGTCAACAAAAGTAAATTTGACTCAAAATAATTTCCAAAAATCTATACATGATTAATATATAGTTTAAATATCGTCGTTTTATATTTTTAAATATTTTTAAAAGATTTATTAGAGTAAATAATATAATTTATTTATTAATAAATAAAATTTTATATTATATTTATATAATAAAATATACTTTTATATATATTAAGTAATAAAATTTATAGGGTTCATTTAATATTATAAAGATAATATGATACGTATTATTAAAGTAAGTTATTACACGTAGTAAAATATGTTTGTATCAAATATTTATTTGATAAAATAATATCTATAATGATAGTAAGTAAAAGTTGTATTATTTTGTAATAATAATTATTATTATAAAAATATCAATATTTATAATTACTAAGATGACATTATAATAAAACGATAATTCTAATTATGATAACTTTAATATTTACGATAATTTTTAATATTATATTTAAAATAATAATTCTATTTAAAATAATAATAATAATAATGATATTTTATAGTAACAATGATATTTCTATTAAAATGATAATTTTTGTTAAAATGATAGTTTTAATACTAACGATAATTTTAATAATAATAGTAATGATAAAAATAATAAGAACGATAATTTTATCTAAATCAATATCTTATAATATTTTAATTTCATCATGATACTCTTACCCATTATTTCCTAATCGTTTCGTTTAATAACTTTTAATCGTCTTTTATATCGTGTTCGTAATAATGATAATAATAGTAATCAAAATAATTAGGTGTTACAAATATTTTTTTTAATTACACTAATATTAATAATGATAGTTACTATAACATTATTAACGATAATACTAATAATTATCTTAATGATAATATAGTAATAATAATAAGAATAACAATAACAATAACCATTTTTAAATAATGATATATATATTAATAATGATAATAATAATAATAATACCAATAATAATAATAATAATAATAATAATAATTGGATAATAATAATAATACTAATTATAACTTTAACGATAATAACGATAGTAATAATAAAAAAAATAACAATTTTTAATGATAAATCCTTTTATTGATAAAGATAATAATTATAATAATAAGATAAAACTAAACGACGATAATAACGACGATAATAATAATCATTTTTAATAATAATACAAAAATTCGATGGACTATAACTTCAAATCCGTTCATCGAAATCATTCGATATCTAAATGAAAAGTTCTTAATTTTTCGCTAGCTTTCCAACGACATGCATATCTTATACCTTATCTCAGTTGCATATATAACTAATTCAGGATTCAACATAACCTAAATAAAGGCAATATCAAAAGTACAAACATGCATAATCCTATATACTCGAGCACTAGTCAGGGATACACTATTAGTATGTAAAAGTTAAAGTATGAGTACTCACGTATCAATATTGAGATTCAATATTGCAGGAAAGGTACGTAGACGCAACGGAGATGATAAACACTATATTGATCTCACGAGCATACCCATGAACCATACCCAATCACCTCCATAGCTATAACCCATAATTTTCTTAATCCAATCTCACTCGAAAAACAATTTCGAAATCACTCGGACAGCACTCTGACGTAATATTTTATATATACTAATAATATCTTGAAATAATACGGAGTAAATATATATATGTAAATCGATTGAGAGAGTTTAGAGAAAAATATTTTCAAGTTTCTTATGAAATAATAAAACCTATTGAATTCTATTTATAATAGATTTTTGAATTATTAAAGTGAATTATTAAAGTATGAATTATTAAAGTGAATTATTAAAGTATGAATTATTAAAGTGAATTATTAAAGTATGAATTATTAAAGTGAATTATTAAAGTTAAAGTAAAGTAAAAATAAAGTAAAGGTAAAGTTTAAGTATAGTAAGAGTATAAAACTATGTACGTATAATACGCATATAAATATATATAATATTAATTTAAATCGTTATATATATTTAATAAAATAAAATATAAATATCGTTATCTTTATCATACTGGTTAAGTAATGAGTTGTCAAAAGTGGTTCTAGATATTTATAAAAGTTATATATGTTTTAAAAATAAAGTTCTTTTTAAACTGAAAACGTTTTTATGCGTTTGAAACTAAATCAAATAAATATAATAATTTTGTTTTCCAAAACCAAATATATTTTTAAGAATCATTTTGTTTAAAGGTTAAAATAATGGAAATCGTTATATCATAAAATGTTTTAGAAAAGTAGAATCATATATATTCATAATAGGTTTCAAGTTTTTAAATTAAAGTTTGTTGGTGAAGCATGGGATAAAGTTCAAAGGTTAAATAAACGTATGAAATCATCTTAATGAAAAATGTCGAGTTACATAACTTGTCGATATCCAACATCTAAGTTATTTACACTTCATGTTCTTACTTATAAATCACTTTACCATTTTCCGAATGTTGTCAAAAAGAATAGATTTCTTAAATCACAGTGGACCTCATAACATAGACCCGTAATCATATCATAATGTATCTGATAAATCAATCATTTGATATTATCTTCTAATTCCATCGATAAACATATTGAAACAAATACGTTCATGTAAAGTATTATACGTTTAATACTTTATTAATATTCTCAAGTTATAATATATATATACATATATATATATATATATATATATATATATATATATATAAACATATATATATATATATATATATATATATATATATATATATATATATATATATATATATATATATATATATATATATATATATATATATATATATATATATATATATATATTTATTTATTTATATATAACGGTTCGTGAATCGTCGGAATTTGGTCGAGGTTATAATGAATGTATGAACACAATTTAAAATTCTTGAGATTTAACTTAACAAACTTTGCTTATCGTATCGGAATAATATAAAGATAAAGTTTAAATTTGGTTGGAAATTTCCGGGTTGTCACAGTACCTACCCGTTAAAGAAATTTCGTCCCGAAATTTGAGTGGAAAGGTCGTGAATGATAATAAGTATGTTTTCATGATGCATACAGGCTGAAAATTAGAGTTTTATCATCAGCGATAAACAATCCATTTATATGAAGAGTACGAATGAAGCTAACATAGAAGAGTGAAATAAGTAAGTGTAGATTCATCTTATCATTTGACGTAGATATGATTGATTTCCAGATTTCAAGGGATTTGAAGAAAATCTTTGTAATAAGATTTGATTCTCCGGTAACAAAAGGAATTAGGATCCGCTTTAAATGCGATCGTCCATTTTAATTCTTCTGTCGGAGATTTTCTTATAAATTCACCTCCTTCGTTTTCTTACAACTCACACCTTCTGTTGATGCATTTTATGCAAGTCCCTAGACATCTACCCATGTCCATTGCAGGTACAACAGTTTACAGGCCACCATGATCGTTCGTTATTATCCTATCCGTGTTTGTATGTGGTTACAGCAACTGCAGGAACGAGATTTGGATGTTTGACTATGTTAGACTTAGTCAGACGTCCGAGTGAAGCCTCACTCGTACGGTTGATAGGCTCATACGCACGGTTGATGCTGAGTTAAGTCACAATTACAACCTAAATGAGAAGACACGAGTGAGTGATCACCCGTACGGCTGATGAAGCCAACTCGTATGTGTGATGGATGAATCATACGGGTGAGTCAACAGCAGGGGTATATAAAGTCTTATGTTCTTCATTTTAGGTTAAGCCTCTCATTTGTTACACACACTCAGATCTGGTGAGCTCCTCCGATTCTCTCTCAACCCAAATCACTTAGGTGGTGAATAATAGCTCTAGGTGTTGATCTAATCACACTTGATTTAGTTGTGGTATGACTAAATTAATCCCAAAAAGCTTAACATATTCACTAGAGGGTTTGATTCACTTATTCCGTCATTGTGTGTGTTAAATCTGTTGATTTCTAAGTTCCTAGTCATGTTTCATCACCTTCAATTCTTTCTCCCTCAACTCATATTTTAAAGTATTCATCAATATGCTCTATCCAGTTCTGATTCTCGATATACTTATAACTTTCATAGCGGTCATTCTTCTATTTCATCTACCGTCGGAAAAATCTATTTACTTCTACTATACTCTTGGGTTTATAGTGTTTCTAGTTCTCCCGTGTCTTTATATTGCTATATGCATCGATATATATGGTTTATAATTTTTGGTTTGTCGTTGGGCTTTATATCTTCCCTTGTATTTCAAAGTCTCTGTTTCTATCTTCTATAATCATTGTCATCCACAGTTAATGCTCTCTTTTATTTGCTGCAATTTATACCCCAATTTCTATTTCGGAGTTTTGTCCTTTCGTTTCTTCTTCTTGCGATTAAGCACCGCTTGTAATGGTCCAGAATTCACAGATATGAATTTCGGAATGAACATTGTTAATGTTCTAGGAAGGAAATTGTGATGGCACGATCTTGACTTGTCAAATTACTAGAATACCTTGTAAAAGGACGAATCATCAAGAAATATTTTCTTGATATTTTAGAGGTTAAATAGAATACAAGAGTCGTATAACATGGCACATGATGATGTTATGATCTGTGAATCATCACGTTCCATTTAGAAACTCAGCATGAATTACTGTAATATAATCATGTTGATCAAGTGTCATTATATTATACTAATTCATGCTTCAGTTTCCAACACTACTTCAAAAACATTCATATTTTAAACTCAAAGGTTTACAGAGTATAGGAACTAAACAGTTTCCTTTTTGATGTAATACAGATAGCGCAAAGAGATAAATGATTCCAAATAAGAATAGTTATGGAAATATCTTCAGAAATATGGAGGATATTTATAATGAAAGATACGATGATATCTTAGAATTTCTAATATCAGAGGATGATGAAGAATATCGTCTGTAAGGGTTTAGTGTCAGGAGCAAGGTATTCATTAATGACTTCAGCAGACACTGAATCATTTGGATTCTTTGAAGGCAGGTTCAGTCTTTGTGATTTGTCCACAGCCTCCTTCATACTTTGCTCAATCCGTTTTCCAGTTCCAAAACTTCTCTATTTCTGAGCTTTGTTAATACACTAATCTTTATCATCAAACTTTTTACTGCTAAGGTCATTTACAGTATTTGTTGCTTCATCAGCATTTCGAGAACTAGTTCGCGGTTCAGAGTGTTTATCAGAAACTTCACATTCGAAGTATGTAAGCCATGGAAATAGACGTTATGTATAACTGTTGGCGTCAACATGCTGTGAGATTTCAAAATACTGATTACTAATTCCCAATGATTCGTATGGCAATTCTCATTACAAGAGGCAGATGAGTAAATGATGAGGTTTCGATAAATATAAAGATTCTTCGGAATGCCCAAGATCAGTGAAATTGTTGGTAAGTTTATTGCTAATGTGGTGGAATATGAAAGGTTCTCCGGTAACAAAAGGGTAATCACATGTATCAAAATTATGATAAGGCTACTCCGAATGAAAAAATCGAAGTTGTCTTGCTGGAGCTATGATATAATTTGCTACTTTGCAAAGGAATTGCAAGGTTATTTTGGCTAATAAATGCCAAAAGATCTGACACAGATATGTGTTGAATTATGACTTTGGTTTCGAGAGCTTTTTAAGTACATAATTGTGGGTAATATGTGGTTGGATCATCATCTCGATTGCTCATTATTTGAAGTGTCTTCAGAGATTTTCGAAGGGTTTGAACACAGATTGTAATCTTTTGTATACATTTGATGTTCTAACACACTTTTGAAGTTAAAGTATAGCTTTGAAAGATGTAGGAATCTAAAAGTGATGGTACCGGTTATATCTCGAATTGAATTCTGAGATTTTAAAATCAGAATATGTAATTGGGTTTGAATAAGTATGGTTGTTTTGATTTCTATGAAATAATGTATATTATTGTGAAAGTAGGAAGTATAATTGATAATTTGCTTAATCTGATTCGAAGAATGTAACATATTAATTGTGAATTTATATATATCTCTCGGGTATTACCTACCCGTTAAAAAAATTTCACAATTAATATTTTGTACATAAGAATTTTATTACAGTCTTTATGAAAATATATATGTATATATTCTCCTCAGATGTAACATAGATTTTAATGAGTTAATACTAAATTAAACTCATTCGATTTACGGTTGGAACTAGAATTGAATAATTCCTTGAAGGCTTTAGAGGTTACATAAGTATTTCTTCAATAATATTGAAATTATGAATCAATACTTCGTTATTTGTTGAGATGTGATGTTGGTTTTCGTTAAATTCTTTTGAACTTCGCAAAGTACGAATGATGTTATCTGAAAAGTTTCGGTTACATCAATGATGAAGTGTAAAATCAAATATATACTTGATTTATTAGGAATTGGAACTTGTTGAATTGAGACAGAGATTGTAGTTAATGATGGTTAAGTTGCGGGCGAGGGACGTACATTATTGCATATTTGTAATATGAATTAACCGAATAGTTAAGATTCACACACAATAGCTTAGCACGGAAAGATTTATTTTTTATTTCAAAAAAAAAATATATATATATATATATATATATATATATATATATATATATATATATATATATATATATATATATATATATATATATATATATATATATATATATATATATATATATATATATATATATATATATATATATATATATATAATTTCTTCAGAGGGAATGAGTTAATTCTTCATAACTTGTTGATACAATATACACGTTATTGATTCGTAATGATGTCTACAGTGATTCTTGAACTGACGGAGTTTGTGATGTTATAGGTGTTGTTGATTCTGATGTTGAATGTACTGACGATGCTGGTGACGTTGACGGTACTGTTGATGCTGTTGGTAAAACAAGTTTAACTTGTTAATCACACACCATTTTTGTCAGGGTTTCTACTCTTCCTTCTATCATTTTGGTTCGCTTAACTGATTTATGGTTAGGGCTAGATTAGATAATATCTAAGACTTTAGAGATTATATAATCACCGCGGAATGTTTCTCCAATGAAGTTATGAATTAATACTTCGTCAGTTATTGTTGTTGGTACTCCATGGTATCTATGGTGCGTATGACGTTGATGCTCGTGGGACAGATTGTGAAGTTGAGGTTTACAACGCGGTTGTGGTTGGAGGTGGTAATGGTATTGTTGGCGTTGATAATGGTGGTACTGGTTATGCTGCTGGTGCTGCTGCTGGTGTTTGTAATCTCTGCACCATATTCTCCAAAGCCACTACCCGAGCGCGAAGTTCGTTGACTTCTTCTATTATTCCAGGATGATTGTCGGTCAGAACGAGCGGATAAATAAAATCTAGAATTTGATGTAGTATATAATCGTGACGAGATACCCTGGAAATGAGAGAGAAAATGGTGTCTCGAACAGGTTCACCGGTAAGTGCTTCAGGTTCTTCACCAAGAGGGCAATGTGGTGGATGGAAAGGATCGCCTTCTTCTTGTTTTCAATGATTGAGGAGGCTACGAACCCATCCCCAATTCATCCAGAATAGGTGATGACTGATTGGTTGATCCATTTCGGTCACACTGCTTTCGGAGCTTGAGTGAGATTCCACTTCGGAATCCGAGTGACTTGAACTGATGACAAATTCCATTTCGTACGATTGGATAAAGGATTTTCGATATAAAATGATTTTTCGGCTATCGGGTGGTATTCTATTTACATAGGATATCTATATATAGAGATCAAAAGATTTCATAGATTACGGAGGAATTTACGGGATATGTCAGGCAAAGTTTAAGTAACAGATACGATAAGATATGATTTAGCAGATACGCTAAGAATGAATTTTGTCTATACACTACTCATGCAATTAATGTAGCAAGATGTGTCTAGACTAATAATGATAAGCAGGTAATGATGATAAGCAGATAATTTCCGACTAGAAATGATAAGCAAAACTTTTGACATGCAGACACGGTCGAAGTCCAGACTCACTAATGCATCCTAACGACTTATCAGTTAGACACACTAATGTAGAACTGGTTCGCTAAGACCACCACTCTGATACCAACTGAAAGGACCCGTTCATATACATTATAAACGATTCACAATAGTTGATTACATTGCGAGGTATTTGACCTCTATATGATACATTTTACAAACATTGCATTCGTTTTTAAAAGACAATCTTTCTTTACATCAAAAATTGACAGGCATGCATACCATTTCATAATATCCACTATCCAACTATAAATTGATTTAATAATAATCTTTAATGAACTCAATGACTCGAATGCAACGTTCTTCGAAATATACTATGAAAGACTCCAAGTAATATCTTTAAAATGAGCAAATGCACAGCGGAAGATTTCTTTAACACCTGAGAATAAACATGCTTTAAAGTGTCAACCAAAAGGTTGGTGAGTTCATTAGTTTATCATAATCATTTATTTCCATCATTTTAATAGACCACAAGAATTTCATTTCCAGTTCTCATAAATATACGTCCCATGCATAGAGACAAAAAATAATCATTCATATGGTGAATACCTGGTAACCGACATTAACTAGATACATATAAGAATATCCCCTATCATTTCGGGATCCTCCTTCGGACATGATATAATTTCGAAGTACTAAAGCATCCGGTACTTTGGATGGGGTTTGTTAGGCCCAATAGATCTATCTTTAGGATTCGCGTCAATTAGGGTGTTTGTTCCCTAATTCTTAGATTACCAGACTTTAATAAAAAGGGGCATATTCGATTTCGATAATTCAACCATAGAATGTAGTTTCAATTACTTGTGTCTATTTCGTCAAACATTTATAAAAATTGCGCATGTATTCTCAGCCCAAAAATATAAAGGGTAAAAAGGCAAATGAAACTCACCATACTGTATTTCGTAGTAAAAATACATATAACGTCATTGAACAAGTGCAAGGTTGGCCTCGGATTCACGAACCTAAATTAATTATATATATTTATGTGTTGGTCAATATTTGTCTAACAAATTAGGTCAAGTCATAGTGTACCACAATCCTAATGCTCGAGACTAATATGCAAAAGTCAACAAAAGTAAATTTGACTCAAAATAATTTCCAAAAATCTATACATGATTAATATATAGTTTAAATATCGTCGTTTTATATTTTTAAATATTTTTAAAAGATTTATTAGAGTAAATAATATAATTTATTTATTAATAAATAAAATTTTATATTATATTTATATAATAAAATATACTTTTATATATATTAAGTAATAAAATTTATAGGGTTCATTTAATATTATAAAGATAATATGATACGTATTATTAAAGTAAGTTATTACACGTAGTAAAATATGTTTGTATCAAATATTTATTTGATAAAATAATATCTATAATGATAGTAAGTAAAAGTTGTATTATTTTGTAATAATAATTATTATTATAAAAATATCAATATTTATAATTACTAAGATGACATTATAATAAAACGATAATTCTAATTATGATAACTTTAATATTTACGATAATTTTTAATATTATATTTAAAATAATAATTCTATTTAAAATAATAATAATAATAATGATATTTTATAGTAACAATGATATTTCTATTAAAATGATAATTTTTGTTAAAATGATAGTTTTAATACTAACGATAATTTTAATAATAATAGTAATGATAAAAATAATAAGAACGATAATTTTATCTAAATCAATATCTTATAATATTTTAATTTCATCATGATACTCTTACCCATTATTTCCTAATCGTTTCGTTTAATAACTTTTAATCGTCTTTTATATCGTGTTCGTAATAATGATAATAATAGTAATCAAAATAATTAGGTGTTACAAATATTTTTTTTAATTACACTAATATTAATAATGATAGTTACTATAACATTATTAACGATAATACTAATAATTATCTTAATGATAATATAGTAATAATAATAATAATAACAATAACAATAACCATTTTTAAATAATGATATATATATATTAATAATGATAATAATAATAATAATACCAATAATAATAATAATAATAATAATAATAATTGGATAATAATAATAATACTAATTATAACTTTAACGATAATAACGATAGTAATAATAAAAAAAATAACAATTTTTAATGATAAATCCTTTTATTGATAAAGATAATAATAATAATAATAATAATAAGATAAAACTAAACGACGATAATAACGACGATAATAATAATCATTTTTAATAATAATACAAAAATTCGATGGACTATAACTTCAAATCCGTTCATCGAAATCATTCGATATCTAAATAAAAAGTTCTTAATTTTTCGCTAGCTTTCCAACGACATGCATATCTTATACCTTATCTCAGTTGCATATATAACTAATTCAGGATTCAACATAACCTAAATAAAGGCAATATCAAAAGTACAAACATGCATAATCCTATATACTCGAGCACTAGTCAGGGATACACTATTAGTATGTAAAAGTTAAAGTATGAGTACTCACGTATCAATATTGAGATTCAATATTGCAGGAAAGGTACGTAGACGCAACGGAGATGATAAACACTATATTGATCTCACGAGCATACCCATGAACCATACCCAATCACCTCCATAGCTATAACCCATAATTTCCTTAATCCAATCCCACTCGAAAAACAATTTTGAAATCACTCGGACAGCACTCTGACGTAATATTTTATATATACTAATAATATCTTGAAATAATACGGAGTAAATATATATATGTAAATCGATTGAGAGAGTTTAGAGAAAAATATTTTCAAGTTTCTTATGAAATAATGAAACCTATTGAATTCTATTTATAATAGATTTTTGAATTATTAAAGTGAATTATTAAAGTATGAATTATTAAAGTGAATTATTAAAGTATGAATTATTAAAGTGAATTATTAAAGTATGAATTATTAAAGTGAATTATTAAAGTTAAAGTAAAGTAAAAATAAAGTAAAGGTAAAGTTTAAGTATAGTAAGAGTATAAAACTATGTACGTATAATACGCATATAAATATATATAATATTAATTTAAATCGTTATATATATTTAATAAAATAAAATATAAATATCGTTATCTTTATCATACTGGTTAAGTAATGAGTTGTCAAAAGTGGTTCTAGATATTTATAAAAGTTATATATGTTTTAAAAATAAAGTTCTTTTTAAACTGAAAACGTTTTTATGCGTTTGAAACTAAATCAAATAAATATAATAATTTTGTTTTCCAAAACCAAATATATTTTTAAGAATCATTTTGTTTAAAGGTTAAAATAATGGAAATCGTTATATCATAAAATGTTTTAGAAAAGTAGAATCATATATATTCATAATAGGTTTCAAGTTTTTAAATTACAGTTTGTTGGTGAAGCATGGGATAAAGTTCAAAGGTTAAATAAACGTATGAAATCATCTTAATGAAAAATGTCGAGTTACATAACTTGTCGATATCCAACATCTAAGTTATTTACACTTCATGTTCTTACTTATAAATCACTTTACCATTTTCCGAATGTTGTCAAAAAGAATAGATTTCTTAAATCACAGTGGACCTCATAACATAGACCCGTAATCATATCATAATGTATCTGATAAATCAATCATTTGATATTATCTTCTAATTCCATCGATAAACATATTGAAACAAATACGTTCATGTAAAGTATTATACGTTTAATACTTTATTAATATTCTCAAGTTATAATATATATATACATATATACATATATATTTATTTATATATAACGGTTCGTGAATCGTCGGAATTTGGTCGAGGTTATAATGTGAAATGTCCCGTTCTTATTGATTAAAAACGTTCCATATTAATTGATTTCGTTGCGAGGTTTTGACCTCTATATGAGACTTTTTTCAAAGACTGCATTCATTTTTAAAACAAACCATAACCTTTATTTCATAGATAAAGGTTTTAAAAAGCTTTACGTAGATTATCAAATAATGATAATCTAAAATATCCTGTTTACACACGACCATTACATAATGGTTTACAATACAAATATATTACAACAAAATAAGTTTCTTGAATGCAGTTTTTACACAATATCATACAAGCATGGACTCCAAATCTCGTCCTTATTTAAGTATGCGACAGCGGAAGCTCTTAATAATCACCTGAGAATAAACATGCTTAAAACGTCAACAAAAATGTTGGTGAGTTATAGGTTTAACCTATATATATCAAATCATAATAATAGACCACAAGATTTCATATTTCAATACACATCCCATACATAGAGATAAAAATCATTCATATGGTGAACACCTGGTAACCGACATTAACAAGATGCATATATAAGAATATCCCCATCATTCCGGGACACCCTTCGGATATGATATAAATTTCGAAGTACTAAAGCATCCGGTTCTTTGGATGGGGTTTGTTAGGCCCAATAGATCTATCTTTAGGATTCGCGTCAATTAGGGTGTCTGTTCCCTAATTCTTAGATTACCAGACTTAATAAAAAGGGGCATATTCGATTTCGATAATTCAACCATAGAATGTAGTTTCACATACTTGTGTCTATTTTGTAAATCATTTATAAAACCTGCATGTATTCTCATCCCAAAAATATTAGATTTTAAAAGTGGGACTATAACTCACTTTCACAGATTTTTACTTCGTCGGGAAGTAAGACTTGGCCACTGGTTGATTCACGAACCTATAACAATATATACATATATATCAAAGTATGTTTAAAATATATTTACAACACTTTTAATATATTTTGATGTTTTAAGTTTATTAAGTCAGCTGTCCTCGTTAGTAACCTACAACTAGTTGTCCACAGTTAGATGTACAGAAATAAATCGATAAATATTATCTTGAATCAATCCACGACCCAGTGTATACGTATCTCAGTATTGATCACAACTCAAACTATATATATTTTGGAATCAACCTCAACCCTGTATAGCTAACTCCAACATTCACATATAGAGTGTCTATGGTTGTTCCGATATATATATAGATGTGTCGACATGATAGGTCGAAACATTGTATACGTGTCTATGGTATCTCAAGATTACATAATATACAATACAAGTTGATTAAGTTATGGTTGGAATAGATTTGTTACCAATTTTCACGTAGCTAAAATGAGAAAAATTATCCAATCTTGTTTTACCCATAACTTCTTTATTTTAAATCCGTTTTGAGTGAATCAAATTGCTATGGTTTCATATTGAACTCTATTTTATGAATCTAAACAGAAAAAGTATAGGTTTATAGTCAGAAAAATAAGTTACAAGTCATTTTTGTAAAGGTAGTCATTTCAGTCGAAAGAACGACGTCTAGATGACCATTTTAGAAAACATACTTCCACTTTGAGTTTAACCATAATTTTTGGATATAGTTTCATGTTCATAATAAAAATAATTTTCTCAGAATAACAACTTTTAAATCAAAGTTTATCATAGTTTTTAATTAACTAACCCAAAACAGCCCGCGGTGTTACTACGACGGCGTAAATCCGGTTTTACGGTGTTTTTCGTGTTTCCAGGTTTTAAATCATTAAGTTAGCATATCATATAGATATAGAACATGTGTTTAGTTGATTTTAAAAGTCAAGTTAGAAGGATTAACTTTTGTTTGCGAACAAGTTTAGAACTAACTAAACTATGTTCTAGTGATTACAAGTTTAAACCTTCGAATAAGATAGCTTTATATGTATGAATCGAATGATGTTATGAACATCATTACTACCTTAAGTTCCTTGGATAAACCTACTGGAAAAGAGAAAAATGGATCTAGCTTCAATGGATCCTTGGATGGCTCGAAGTTCTTGAAGCAAAATCATGACATGAAAACAAGTTCAAGTAAGATCATCACTTGAAATAAGATTGTTATAGTTATAGAAATTGAACCAAAGTTTGAATATGATTATTACCTTGTATTAGAATGATAACCTACTGTAAGAAAAAAAGATTTCTTGAGGTTGGATGATCACCTTACAAGATTGGAAGTGAGCTAGCAAACTTGAAAGTATTCTTGATTTTATGAAACTAGAACTTTTGGAATTTATGAAGAACACTTAGAACTTGAAGATAGAACTTGAGAGAGATCAATTAGATGAAGAAAATTGAAGAATGAAAGTGTTTGTAGGTGTTTTTGGTCGTTGGTGTATGGATTAGATATAAAGGATATGTAATTTTGTTTTCATGTAAATAAGTCATGAATGATTACTCATATTTTTGTAATTTTATGAGATATTTCATGCTAGTTGCCAAATGATGGTTCCCACATGTGTTAGGTGACTCACATGGGCTGCTAAGAGCTGATCATTGGAGTGTATATACCAATAGTACATACATCTAAAAGCTGTGTATTGTACGAGTACGAATACGGGTGCATACGAGTAGAATTGTTGATGAAACTGAACGAGGATGTAATTGTAAGCATTTTTATTAAGTAGAAGTATTTTGATAAGTGTCTTGAAGTCTTTCAAAAGTGTATGAATACATGTTAAAACACTACATGTATATACATTTTAACTGAGTCGTTAAGTCATCGTTAGTCGTTACATGTAAATGTTGTTTTGAAACCTTTAGGTTAACGATCTTGTTAAATGTTGTTAACCCAATGTTTATAATATCAAAACAGATTTTAAATTATTATATTATCATGATATTATGATGTACGAATATCTCTTAATATGATATATATACATTAAATGTCGTTACAACGATAATCGTTACATATATGTCTCGTTTCAAAATCATTAAGTTAGTAGTCTTGTTTTTACATATGTAGTTCATTGTTAATATACTTAATGATATGTTTACTTATCATAATATCATGTTAACTATATATATAACCATATATATGTCATCATATAGTTTTTACAAGTTTTAACGTTCGTGAATCACCGGTCAACTTGGGTGGTCAATTGTCTACATGAAACCTATTTCAATTAATTAAGTCTTAACAAGTTTGATTGCTTAACATGTTGGAAACATTTAATCATGTAAATATCAATCTCAATTAATATATATAAACATGGAAAAGTTCGGGTCACTACAGTACCTACCCGTTAAATAAATTTCGTCGCGAAATTTTAAGCTGTTGAAGGTGTTGACGAATCTTCTGGAAATAGATGCGGGTATTTCTTCTTCATCTGATCTTCACACTCCCAGGTGAACTCAGGTCCTCTACGAGCATTCCATTGAACCTTAACAATTGGTATCTTGTTTTGCTTAAGTCTTTTAACCTCACGATCCATTATTTCGACGGGTTCTTCGATGAATTGAAGTTTTTCGTTGATTTGGATTTCATCTAACGGAATAGTGACATCTTCTTTAGCAAAACATTTCTTCAAATTCGAGACGTGGAAAGTGTTATGTACAGCCGCGAGTTGTTGAGGTAACTCAAGTCGGTAAGCTACTGGTTCGACACGATCAATAATCTTGAATGGTCCAATATACCTTGGATTTAATTTCCCTCGTTTACCAAATCGAACAACGCCTTTCCAAGGTGCAACTTTAAGCATGACCATCTCTCCAATTTCAAATTCTATATCTTTTCTTTTAATGTCAGCGTAGCTCTTTTGTCGACTTTGGGCGGTTTTCAACCGTTGTTGAATTTGGATGATCTTCTCGGTAGTTTCTTGTATAATCTCCGGACCCGTAATCTGTCTATCCCCCACTTCACTCCAACAAATCGGAGACCTGCACTTTCTACCATAAAGTGCTTCAAACAGCGCCATCTCAATGCTTGAATGGTAGATGTTGTTGTAGGAAAATTCTGCTAACGGTAGATGTCGATCCCAACTGTTTCCGAAATCAATAACACATGCTCGTAGCATGTCTTCAAGCGTTTGTATCGTCCTTTCACTCTGCCCATCAGTTTGTGGATGATAGGCAGTACTCATGTCTAGACGAGTTCCTAATGCTTGCTGTAATGTCTGCCAGAATCTTGAAATAAATCTGCCATCCCTATCAGAGATAATAGAGATTGGTATTCCATGTCTGGAGACGACTTCCTTCAAATACAGTCGTGCTAACTTCTCCATCTTGTCATCTTCTCTTATTGGCAGGAAGTGTGCTGATTTGGTGAGACAATCAACTATTACCCAAATAGTATCAAAACCACTTGCAGTCCTTGGCAATTTAGTGATGAAATCCATGGTAATGTTTTCCCATTTCCATTCCGGGATTTCAGGTTGTTGAAGTAGACCTGATGGTTTCTGATGCTCAGCTTTGACCTTAGAACACGTCAAACATTCTCCTACGTATTTAGCAACATCGGCTTTCATACCCGGCCACCAAAAATATTTCCTGAGATCCTTGTACATCTTCCCCGTTCCAGGATGTATTGAGTATCTAGTTTTATGAGCTTCTCTAAGTACCATTTCTCTCATATCTCCAAATTTTGGTACCCAAATCCTTTCAGCCCTATACCGGGTTCCGTCTTCCCGAATATTAAGATGCTTCTCCGATCCTTTGGGTATTTCATCCTTTAAATTTCCCTCTTTTAAAACTCCTTGTTGCGCCTCCTTTATTTGAGTAGTAAGGTTATTATGAATCATTATATTCATAGATTTTACTCGAATGGGTTCTCTGTCCTTCCTGCTCAAGGCATCGGCTACCACATTTGCCTTCCCCGGGTGGTAACGAATCTCAAAGTCGTAATCATTCAACAATTCAATCCACCTACGCTGCCTCATATTCAGTTGTTTCTGATTAAATATGTGTTGAAGACTTTTGTGGTCAGTATATATAATACTTTTGACCCCATATAAGTAGTGCCTCCAAGTCTTTAATGCAAAAACAACCGCGCCTAATTCCAAATCATGCGTCGTATAATTTTGTTCGTGAATCTTCAATTGTCTAGACGCATAAGCAATCACCTTCGTTCGTTGCATTAATACACAACCGAGACCTTGCTTTGATGCGTCACAATAAATCACAAAATCATCATTCCCTTCAGGTAATGACAATATAGGTGCCGTAGTTAGCTTTTTCTTCAATAACTGAAACGCTTTCTCTTGTTCATCATTCCATTCAAATTTCTTCCCTTTATGCGTTAATGCAGTCAAGGGTTTTGCTATTCTGGAAAAGTCTTGGATGAACCTTCTGTAGTAACCAGCTAGTCCTAAAAACTGGCGTATGTGTTTCGGAGTTTTCGGGGTTTCCCACTTTTCAACAGTTTCTATCTTTGCCGGATCCACCTTAATACCTTCTTTGTTCACTATGTGACCGAGGAATTGAACTTCTTCCAACCAAAATGCACACTTTGAAAACTTAGCGTATAATTCTTCCTTCCTCAATACTTCTAACACCTTTCTCAAATGTTCACCGTGTTCTTGGTCATTTTTTGAGTAAATAAGTATGTCATCAATGAAAACAATGACAAACTTGTCAAGGTATGGTCCACACACTCGGTTCATAAGGTCCATGAACACAGCTGGTGAATTAGTTAAACCAAACGGCATGACCATAAACTCGTAATGATCGTAACGTGTTCTGAAAGCAGTCTTTGGAATATCATCTTCTTTCACCCGCATTTGATGATACCCGGAACGTAAGTCAATCTTTGAATAAACAGACGAGCCTTGTAGTTGATCAAATAAGTCGTCGATTCTCGGTAGTGGGTAGCGGTTATTGATGGTAAGTTTGTTCAACTCTCGGTAGTCGATACACAACCTGAATGTACCATCTTTCTTCTTGACAAATAAAACAGGAGCTCCCCACGGTGATGTGCTTGGTCGAATGAAACCACGCTCTAAAAGTTCTTGTAATTGGCTTTGCAGTTCTTTCATCTTGCTGGGTGCGAGTCTGTAAGGAGCACGAGCTATTGGTGCAGCTCCTGGTACAAGATCTATTTGAAATTCAACGGATCGATGTGGGGGTAATCCCGGTAATTCTTTCGGAAATACATCGGGAAATTCTTTTGCAATGGGAACATCATTGATGCTCTTTTCTTCAGTTTGTACTTTCTCGACGTGTGCTAGAACAGCATAGCAACCTTTTCTTATTAGTTTTTGTGCCTTCAAATTACTAATAAGATGTAGCTTCGTGTTGCCCTTTTCTCCGTACACCATTAAGGGTTTTCCTTTTTCTCGTATAATGCGAATTGCATTTTTGTAACAGACAATCTCTGCTTTCACTTCTTTCAACCAGTCCATACCGATTATCACATCAAAACTCCCTAACTCTACTGGTATCAAATCAATCTTAAATGTTTCGCTAACCAGTTTAATTTCTCGATTCCGACATATATTATCTGCTGAAATTAATTTACCATTTGCTAATTCGAGTAAAAATTTACTATCCAAAGGCGTCAATGGGCAACTTAATTTAGCACAAAAATCTCTACTCATATAGCTTCTATCCGCACCCGAATCAAATAAAACGTAAGCAGATTTATTGTCAATAAGAAACGTACCCGTAACAAGCTCCGGGTCTTCCTGTGCCTCTGCCGCATTAATATTGAAAACTCTTCCGCGGCCTTGTCCATTCGTGTTCTCCTGGTTCGGGCAATTTCTAATAATGTGGCCCGGTTTTCCACATTTATAACAAACTACATTGGCATAGCTTGCTCCGACACTACTTGCTCCGCCATTACTCGTTCCGACACCATTTGTTCCTTTCGTTCTATTAACCCCTGGTCCGTAGACCTCACACTTCGCCGCGCTATGACCATTTCTTTTACACTTGTTGCAAAATTTGGTGCAGAACCCCGAGTGATACTTTTCACACCTTTGGCATAGCTGCTTCTGATTGTTGTTGTTGTTGTTGTTGTTGCGGTTATTATTGTTGTTGGAATGATTGTTGTAGTTGCTGTTGTTGTTGTTGTTGTTGTTGTTGTTGGGCCATTTGTTGTAGTTGCGATTGATGTTGCGATTGTTGGGATAATTGTTGCGATTGCTGTTGTTGTTGTATTGGTGATTCTTATCACCATTTTCCTCCCACTTTCTTTTGACTTGCTTCACATTGGCCTCTTCAGCAGTCTGTTCTTTAATTCTTTCTTCAATCTGGTTCACTAGTTTGTGAGCCATTCTACATGCCTGTTGTATGGAGGCGGGCTCGTGTGAACTTATATCTTCTTGGATTCTTTCCGGTAATCCTTTCACAAACGCGTCGATCTTCTCTTCCTCATCTTCGAATGCTCCCGGACACAATAGGCACAATTCTGTGAATCGTCTTTCGTACGTGGTAATATCAAATCCTTGGGTTCGTAACCCTCTAAGTTCTGTCTTGAGCTTATTGACCTCGGTTCTGGGACGGTACTTCTCGTTCATCAAGTGCTTGAATGCTGACCACGGTAGTGCGTATGCATCGTCTTGTCCCACTTGCTCTAGATAGGTATTCCACCATGTTAACGCAGAACCTGTGAAGGTATGCGTAGCGTACTTCACTTTGTCCTCTTCAGTACACTTACTTATGGCAAACACTGATTCGACCTTCTCGGTCCACCGTTTCAATCCGATCGGTCCTTCGGTTCCATCAAATTCCAAAGGTTTGCAGGCAGTGAATTCTTTGTAGGTGCATCCTACACGATTTTTTGTACTGCTAGATCCAAGGTTATTGTTGGTATGTAGCGCAGCCTGTACTGCGGCTATGTTTGAAGCAAGAAAGGCACGAAATTCCTCTTGGCTCATATTCAAGGTGTGTCGAGTAGTCGGTGCCATTTCCTTCAAAATAGACAAATGAACAAGTTAATCATACAGAATATTAAGAGTAGTCAATAGTATTTCGTAGCATAATATGAACTCATTTATAAAAGCTTTTTCTTCATATTAGCGTTTTATAAGTTTAAATTCGGGTAGTACCTACCCGTTAAGTTCATACTTAGTAGCTAATATACAATTCAACTACTACAATTCTATATGAAAAACTGATTATAATAATATTTCGCGTTCAAACTTTTACACAATATTTTACAAACTTACAATACCGCTTATTTTACATATAGCATGAAATATAGCACACAATAAATTTGATACAAGATGGTTGTGAAGATAATTCTAGCTAGTACACAAGTCGTTCAGCAAAGGCAATAAAGACACATAATTCATACGTCCAGAAACAAGTCATGCATTCTGGTTTTACTAGGATTACTTCCCATCCTTGGTCTTGTGGAACATAACCGTTATGGCCGTTGATAAGACAGCGTGTTGTAACGTCGTCAAAGGGATGAGGGTTACGTAATGTCCAACAGTCCCGTAACAATCTAAAAACCTCATTTCTTACCCCAATTACCGACTCCGTCACTTTTGGAAACGTTTTGTTTAATAGTTGTAGCCCGATGTTCTTGTTCTCACTTTGGTGAGAAGCGAACATTACTAATCCGTAAGCATAACATGCTTCTTTATGTTGCATGTTAGCCGCTTTTTCTAAATCACGAAGTCCAATATTCGGATATATTGAGTCAAAATAATTTCTTAACCCGTTGCGTAAAATAGCATTTGGGTTCCCCGCAATATATGCGTCAAAGTAAACACATCGTAACTTATGGGTTTCCCAATGTGATATCCCCCATCTTTCAAACGAAAGTCTCTTATAAACCAAGACATTCTTGGAACGTTCTTCGAATGTCTTACAAACTGATCTCGCCTTAAATAGTTGTGCCGAGGAATTCTTGCCGACTCTAGACAAGATTTCATCAATCATGTCTCCGGGTAGGTCTCTTAAAATATTGGGTTGTCTATCCATTTTGTGTTTTTAAACTGTAAAATAGACAAGAGTTAGATTCATAAAAAAAAATACTTATTAATACAAGCAATTTTTACATATATCATAAAGCATAAGAACACTATATTACATATATTACACCACACGAATACAACTATCTTATTCCGACTCGCTCGTTTCTTCTTCTTCGGTTTTGGTTCGTTTTGCCAAGTTTCTAGGGATATATGATGTTCCCCTAATACGAGCCGTCGTTGTCCACATTGGTTTAGAAAAACCTGGTGGTTTAGAGGTTCCCGGGTCATTGTTACAACTTAAGGACTTCGGGGGTTGACGATACATATAATGTTCATCGGGGTTAGAATTAGATTTCTCTATTTTTATGCCCTTTCCCTTATTATTTTCTTTTGCCTTTTTAAATTCAGTTGGGGTAATTTCTATAACATCATTGGAATTCTCGTCGGAATCCGATTCATCGGAGAATTGGTAATCCTCCCAATATTTTGCTTCCTTGGCGGAAACACCATTGACCATAATTAACCTTGGTCGGTTGGTTGAGGATTCTCTTTTACTTAACCGTTTTATTATTTCCCCCACCGGTTCCGATTCTTCTTCCGGTTCCGATTCTTCTTCCGGTTCCGATTCTTCTTCCGGTTCCGACTCTTCTTCCGGTTCCTCTTCGGGAACTTGTGAATCAGTCCACGAATCATTCCAATTTACATTTGACTCTTCATTATTATTAGGTGAGTCAATGGGACTTGTTCTAGAGGTAGACATCTATCACATAATATCAAACACATTAAGAGATTAATATATCACATAATATTCATATGTTAAAAATATATAGTTTCCAACAAAAATGTTAAGCAATCATTTTTAAAGAAAACACGGTCGAAGTCCAGAATCACTAATGCATCCTAACAAACTCGATAAGACACACTAATGCAAATTTTCTGGTTCTCTAAGACCAACGCTCGGATACCAACTGAAATGTCCCGTTCTTATTGATTAAAAACGTTCCATATTAATTGATTTCGTTGCGAGGTTTTGACCTCTATATGAGACGTTTTTCAAAGACTGCATTCATTTTTAAAACAAACCATAACCTTTATTTCATAGATAAAGGTTTTAAAAAGCTTTACGTAGATTATCAAATAATGATAATCTAAAATATCCTGTTTACACACGACCATTACATAATGGTTTACAATACAAATATATTACAACAAAATAAGTTTCTTGAATGCAGTTTTTACACAATATCATACAAGCATGGACTCCAAATCTCGTCCTTATTTAAGTATGCGACAGCGGAAGCTCTTAATAATCACCTGAGAATAAACATGCTTAAAACGTCAACAAAAATGTTGGTGAGTTATAGGTTTAACCTATATATATCAAATCATAAAAATAGACCACAAGATTTCATATTTCAATACACATCCCATACATAGAGATAAAAATCATTCATATGGTGAACACCTGGTAACCGACATTAACAAGATGCATATATAAGAATATCCCCATCATTCCGGGACACCCTTCGGATATGATATAAATTTCGAAGTACTAAAGCATCCGGTTCTTTGGATGGGGTTTGTTAGGCCCAATAGATCTATCTTTAGGATTCGCGTCAATTAGGGTGTCTGTTCCCTAATTCTTAGATTACCAGACTTAATAAAAAGGGGCATATTCGATTTCGATAATTCAACCATAGAATGTAGTTTCACATACTTGTGTCTATTTTGTAAATCATTTATAAAACCTGCATGTATTCTCATCCCAAAAATATTAGATTTTAAAAGTGGGACTATAACTCACTTTCACAGATTTTTACTTCGTCGGGAAGTAAGACTTGGCCACTGGTTGATTCACGAACCTATAACAATATATACATATATATCAAAGTATGTTCAAAATATATTTACAACACTTTTAATATATTTTGATGTTTTAAGTTTATTAAGTCAGCTGTCCTCGTTAGTAACCTACAACTAGTTGTCCACAGTTAGATGTACAGAAATAAATCGATAAATATTATCTTGAATCAATCCACGACCCAGTGTATACGTATCTCAGTATTGATCACAACTCAAACTATATATATTTTGGAATCAACCTCAACCCTGTATAGCTAACTCCAACATTCACATATAGAGTGTCTATGGTTGTTCCGAAATATATATAGATGTGTCGACATGATAGGTCGAAACATTGTATACGTGTCTATGGTATCTCAAGATTACATAATATACAATACAAGTTGATTAAGTTATGGTTGGAATAGATTTGTTACCAATTTTTACGTAGCTAAAATGAGAAAAATTATCCAATCTTGTTTTACCCATAACTTCTTCATTTTAAATCCGTTTTGAGTGAATCAAATTGCTATGGTTTCATATTGAACTCTATTTTATGAATCTAAACAGAAAAAGTATAGGTTTATAGTCGGAAAAATAAGTTACAAGTCATTTTTGTAAAGGTAGTCATTTCAGTCGAAAGAACGACGTCTAGATGACCATTTTAGAAAACATACTTCCACTTTGAGTTTAACCATAATTTTTGGATATAGTTTCATGTTCATAATAAAAATCATTTTCTCAGAATAACAACTTTTAAATCAAAGTTTATCATAGTTTTTAATTAACTAACCCAAAACAGCCCGCGGTGTTACTACGACGGCGTAAATCCGGTTTTACGGTGTTTTTCGTGTTTCCAGGTTTTAAATCATTAAGTTAGCATATAATATAGATATAGAACATGTATTTAGTTGATTTTAAAAGTCAAGTTAGAAGGATTAACTTTTTTTTGCGAACAAGTTTAGAACTAACTAAACTATGTTCTAGTGATTACAAGTTTAAACCTTCGAATAAGATAGCTTTATATGTATGAATCGAATGATGTTATGAACATCATTACTACCTTAAGTTCCTTGGATAAACCTACTGGAAAAGAGAAAAATGGATCTAGCTTCAATGGATCCTTGGATGGCTCGAAGTTCTTGAAGCAAAATCATGACACGAAAACAAGTTCAAGTAAGATCATCACTTGAAATAAGATTGTTATAGTTATAGAAATTGAACCAAAGTTTGAATATGATTATTACCTTGTATTAGAATGATAACCTACTGTAAGAAACAAAGATTTCTTGAGGTTGGATGATCACCTTACAAGATTGGAAGTGAGCTAGCAAACTTGAAAGTATTCTTGATTTTATGAAACTAGAACTTTTGGAATTTATGAAGAACACTTAGAACTTGAAGATAGAACTTGAGAGAGATCAATTAGATGAAGAAAATTGAAGAATGAAAGTGTTTGTAGGTGTTTTTGGTCGTTGGTGTATGGATTAGATATAAAGGATATGTAATTTTGTTTTCATGTAAATAAGTCATGAATGATTACTCATATTTTTGTAATTTTATGAGATATTTCATGCTAGTTGCCAAATGATGGTTCCCACATGTGTTAGGTGACTCACATGGGCTGCTAAGAGCTGATAATTGGAGTGTATATACCAATAGTACATACATCTAAAAGCTGTGTATTGTACGAGTACGAATACGGGTGCATACGAGTAGAATTGTTGATGAAACTGAACGAGGATGTAATTGTAAGTATTTTTGTTAAGTAGAAGTATTTTGATAAGTGTCTTGAAGTCTTTCAAAAGTGTATGAATACATATTAAAACACTACATGTATATACATTTTAACTGAGTCGTTAAGTCATCGTTAGTCGTTACATGTAAATGTTGTTTTGAAACCTTTAGGTTAACGATGTTGTTAAATGTTGTTAACCCAATGTTTATAATATCAAAAGAGATTTTAAATTATTATATTATCATGATATTATGATGTACGAATATCTCTTAATATGATATATATACATTAAATGTCGTTACAACGATAATCGTTACATATATATCTCGTTTCAAAATCATTAAGTTAGTAGTCTTGTTTTTACATATGTAGTTCATTGTTAATATACTTAATGATATGTTTACTTATCATAATATCATGTTAACTATATATATAACCATATATATGTCATCATATAGTTTTTACAAGTTTTAACGTTCGTGAATCACCGGTCAACTTGGGTGGTCAATTGTCTACATGAAACCTATTTCAATTAATTAAGTCTTAACAAGTTTGATTGCTTAACATGTTGGAAACATTTAATCATGTAAATATCAATCTCAATTAATATATATAAACATGGAAAAGTTCGGGTCACTACATAATGAATGTATGAACACAATTTAAAATTCTTGAGATTTAACTTAACAAACTTTGCTTATCGTGTCAGAATAATATAAAGATAAAGTTTAAATTTGGTTGGAAATTTCCGGGTTGTCACATTATTAAGTTTTAATTAATTTTAAACCCTAATTAGTTTATTTATATTATATTGTTTAGTTTAGTTTTTATTTATTTGTTTTATTTAGTTAAATTAGTTTAAATAAAATATAAAATTAATAGTTTTAATAAATAAATAATATAAAAATAATATATTTATAAAAATTGTACTTTTTACAACTTTTTGTATATTTTTATATTTTGTCCCTTTTTAATTGTTTTAGCGTAATATTTGTATTTTTCGCTCGTATTTAGTTTTAATTCATAGTTTTTGCCATAATTATTTTTATTTCTAGATTTTTAGGCTTTGTCGTAAAATCCCTTAAGTGCTTTTTCTTTAGACTAAGATTTAGGTACTTTAGAATTTTGCGACGCCTTTTTAAGTTTTAGTTTCTTTTTAAGTTATTTCCATTTGGGATTTAGTTTTTCCTGTAAGCTTTAATATTTTTAGACGACTTTTACCTATGTATCAATTATCATTCCAATTAGTAATCTCAATTTGCGATTATAATTTTAAGTTAGTTGTGGTAATAAGGTTAGGTTAGTCAAGTGTTTTTAAGTTTTATAAGTTTCTTTTATTTTTCCGTCACCTTTTATTTTTCAACCATTTTTCTTTTTCGACCTTTTTCGACACGCTCTTTTTCTTTCTTATTTCTCGCTATTCTAGTTTTTAGGACATAGATTTTTATTCTACTTCTTATCTAAATTTCTTAAAATTACGAAAATTTATTTTAAGTGGTTAAATTGATAGACATCAAAATTTTCTGGTTCGTAGTAATAGTTGGATTTGTACGTGGACCGGGTTATTGGAGCCAAACAGTCCTCAATTATATTGAGACCAAACGAAATACTGCCCCTCTACTGCATCTTTTGGCTATTCGAAACGTGGGCAAAATCAGAAAAGTCTATTGATTTGATAACTTATTATAATTTTTCTTTCCTTTTAAAAACTAATAGGATATTCAGTGAATGCACCGACCAAGACGTTCACCACCTTTTGTACGTTCACCACCTGTAACTAGATCAAGACATTTAGCAAATATTACTGCCGTTGATTTTTCTTTAGAATCGTCATCTAGTCGACCAAGTACTCCAGTTCAAATTTCCGATAATCCATTTTTTGAACCCGACCTCACAATTGAGAATCCGGAGAATATTCAGGGACGATTCATAGATCCTGAACCACTAAATTTTCCTCCGGAACCACCAATCATTCAAACAGAGATTGTTGAGGAACGAACCATTAAATCAGAATCCTCTAGTGATTCCGATTCAACAAATTCAATTATGGAAGTAACAGAACCATTAAGTATGGAAGACCGAATGAGAGCTAAACGCACTGGCCAAGGTCACGCAATTACTCATCCAGACATTAATGCTCCAGATTATGAAATCAAAGGACAAATTCTACACATGGTAACTAATCAATGCCAATTTAGTGGTGCGCCGAAGGAAGATCCAAATGAACATCTACGTACCTTTAATAGGATCTGCACACTATTTAAAATCCGAGAAGTGGAGGATGAACAGATATATCTCATGTTATTTCCCTGGACTTTAAAGGGAGAAGCCAAAGATTGGTTGGAATCGTTACCTGAAGGGGCGATTGATACATGGGATGTTTTAGTTGAAAAATTTCTTAAACAATTCTTTCCTGCATCTAAAGCCATAAGACTTCAAGGAGAAATTGTTACATTCACACAGAAGCCAAATGAAACTCTATATGAGGCGTGGACAAGATTTGGAAAGTTATTAAGAGGATGTCCGCAACATGGTTTAGATACCTGTCAAATAGTACAAATATTCTACCAAGGATGCCACATCACTACAAGGAAAGACATAGATATAGCAGCTGGTGGTTCTATTATGAAGAAAACCAAAACTGATGCTTACAAAATTATTGATAACACTGCTTCCCACTCACATGAGTGGCACCAAGAAAAAGATATTGTTAGATCATCTAAAGCAGCTAGAGCCGATTCTAGCCATGACTTAGATTCCATTTCCGCAAAGATAGATGTTGTGGAGAGACGAATGGAAAAGATGACTAAAGATATTCACTCAATACGAATTAGTTGTGAGCAGTGTGGAGGACCACATTTGACAAAAGATTGTCTCAGTATTGAATTAACAATGGAACAAAGAGAGAATATTTCATACATAAACCAAAGGCCTGGAAATAATTATCAGAATAATTATCAACCGCCAAGACCGATTTACAATCAAAACTAGAATTATAACTGAAATATTCCATACAACAACCAACAAGGTCCTAGCAATCAACAAGTATCCAATAATACTTACAACCAGCAAAGACCTAATTTTCAAAATAAACCACCACAACAAACCGATGATAAAAAGCCGAATTTAGAAGATATGATGACGAAGCTAGTTGAAACTCAAACGCAGTTTTTCACATCTCAGAAACAAACTAATGAACAAAATGCTCAAGCATTTAGAAATCAACAAGCTTCTATTCAAAATCTGGAACAAGAAGTAAGTAACCTAGCAAGGTTAATAGGTGAAAGAAAACCGGGAAGTCTACCTAGTGATACAAATGCTAACCCCCGGAATGAAACAGCTAAAGCCATTACCACAAGAAGTGGTACAACACTTAAACCACCTGAAATACCTGTAACTTCTGATGAAGCTATTCCTACTCCACAAGAACCACGACCTGATCAAGATAAGGTAAAAGAACCGGTAGTTGAGAAGGTTAATGAAGATAACACAGTTAAGGCTAAACCTTATGTTAAACCATACCAACCACCACTTCCTTACCCGAGTAAAATGAAGAAAGAGAAACTTGAAGCCGAGCAATCCAAATTCTTGAATATGTTTAAACAGATAAATGTAAATCTTCCTTTCATTGATGTGATTTCAGTAATGCCTAGATATGCTAAATTCTTGAAAGATCTAATCTCAAATAGAAAGAAAATGGAAGAACTCTCGGCTGTTACCATGAATGCTAATTGTTCAGCAGTGCTGTTGAATAAGATACCAGAAAAACTATCTGATCCAGGAAGTTTCACAATTCCATGTTTTCTAGGTAGTGTTAGTTCAATAGAAGAATTAGCAGATTTAGGTGCTAGTATAAATCTAATGCCGTATTCACTATACGCTAAACTAGACCTTGGAGAATTGAAACCAACCAGAATAAGCATACAACTAGCCGATAGATCAATAAAATATCCTAGAGGGATAATGGAGAACATGCTAGTTAAAGTTGGTACTTTAGTATTTCCAGTAGATTTTGTTGTTCTGGACATGGAAGAAGATTCTCAAGTTCCTCTCATATTAGGAAGACCATTCTTAAACACAGCTAAAGCAATGACAGACGTGTTCGGTAAGAAACTTACCCTAAGTATAGAGGATGAGAGTGTTACCTTTTCAGTTGATAGAGCAATGCAACAACCACAATCTGCAGATGATACATGTTATTATATTCAAACTATAGATGCACATGCAGAATTATTAGAAGAATTTCCAGAATTACAAGGAACAGGAGAATGTTCTTTAGGAGAAGGAACAGAACAAATTGATGAAGCTGAAATGTTAGGTACACTTATAACTAATGGATATGAACCAACAACAGAAGAAATTCAAATGCTAAAAGAAGAAGACAGATATCGATATAAATCATCGATAGAAGAACCACCAAAATTAGAGTTAAAGCTACTTCCAAACCATTTGGAATACGCTTATTTACATGGTGAATCTGAATTACCTGTAATAATATCGTCTTCTCTTACTGAAAATGAGAAATCACAACTCATTTCTGTGTTGAAAGCTCATAAACCAGCCATTGCATGGAAGATTCATGATATTAAAGGAATAAGTCCTTCGTATTGCACACATAAAATCCTTATGGAAGAAGGTCATAAAACGTATGTGCAACGCCAACGAAGACTAAATCCTAATATGCAAGATGTAGTTAAAAAAGAAATTATTAAACTGCTAGACGCAGGTCTAATTTATCCAATTTCTGATAGTCCATGGGTAAACCCAGTTCAATGCGTGCCTAAGAAGGGTGGCATGACTGTCATTACAAATGAGAAAAATGAGCTTATTCCTACTAGGACTGTAACAGAATGGCGTGTATGTATTGATTATAGAAAATTAAATGACGCCACCAGAAAAGATCACTTTCCCTTACCTTTCATTGATCAAATGTTGGAAAGATTAGCCGGAAATAGTTACTATTGTTTTCTAGATGGATTTTCCGGATATTTTCAAATTCCAATAGCACCCGAGGACCAAGAGAAAACCACATTCACGTGCCCTTATGGTACTTTTGCTTACAAACGCATGCCATTTGGACTTTGCAACGCCCCTGCAACCTTTCAAAGGTGTGTGATGGCAATTTTTCATGACATGATAGAAGAATGCATGGAAGTTTTCATGGATGACTTTTCAGTCTTCGGTGATACATTTAAAACATGTCTAGTTAATCTGGAACGAATGCTTATTAGATGCGAATAATCAAATCTAGTACTTAATTGGGAGAAATGCCATTTCATGGTTAAAGAGGGCATCGTTCTTGGTCATAAAATTTTAAAAGAAGGAATTGAAGTGGATAGAGCTAAAGTGGATGTAATTGCTAAACTTCCACATCCCACCAATGTTAGAGGAGTTAGGAGTTTTCTAGGGCATTCCGGTTTTTACCGACGTTTCATAAAAGATTTTTCTAAAATTGCCACTCCTATGAATAAACTCCTAGAAAAGGATGCTCCATTCATCTTTTCAGATGAGTGTATCAAATCTTTTAATATTCTTAAAGAGAAACTCACTAATGCGCCGATCATGATAACACCAAATTGGAATCTACCATTTGAACTAATGTGCGATGCAAGTGATTTTGCAATGGGAGCCGTTTTAGGACAAAGGATTGAAAAACGATTTCAACCTATATATTATGCTAGTAAGACGTTACAAGGAGCACAAATGAACTATACAACTACTGAAAAAGAACTCCTTGCTATTGTCTTTGCTTTTGACAAATTTTGATCATATCTCGTTATAGCAAAAACGGTGGTTTATACCGACCATTCTGCTCTTAGATACCTATTTTCGAAACAAGATGCTAAACCAAGATTAATCCGTTGGATCTTACTCTTACAAGAGTTTGATATTGAAATACGAGATAAAAGAGGAGCAGAAAATCTCGCCGCTGATCATCTTTCTCGTCTTGAAAATCCCGAATTAGAAGTTCTAAATGAATCGGCCATACAAGATAACTTTCCTGATGAATATCTATTGAAGATAGATTATAATGAAATCCCATGGTTTGCAGACTATGCAAACTACTTAGTTTGTGGATTCCTTGAAAAAGGATTATCGTACCAAAAATGAAAGAAATTCTTCAGTGATATAAAACACTATTTCTGGGAAGATCCACATCTGTTTAAAAGTTGTCCCGATGGAATAATACGCCGATGTGTATTCGGAGATGAAGCTAGTAAAATATTAAACCATTATCACACAGGACCAACAGGAGAGCATTATGGGCCTCAACTAACAGCAAGAAAAGTTTATGATGCTGGATTCTATTGGCCTACAATTTACAAAGACGCACACCTTCTTTGCAAATCCTGTGATGCTTGTCAAAGGGCCGGAAAAATAAGTCAACGTGATGAAATGCCACAAAATGTCATACAAGTATGTGAAGTATTTGACATTTGGGGTATTGACTTTATGGGTCCATTTTCAAAATCTCATAATAATCTATATATACTCGTAGCCATTGATTATGTATCTAAATGGGCGGAAGCACAAGCTCTCCCAACTAACGATGCACGAGTTGTAGTCAACTTTTTAAAACATCTTTTTGCAAGGTTTGGAACACCGAAAGCTTTAATAAGTGATCGGGGTACTCATTTCTGTAATAATCAACTTGAGAAAGTTCTTAAAAGATATGGAGTAACTCATAAAATCTCCACCGCATATCATTCACAAACAAGTGGACAAGTTGAAAATACCAACCGAGCTTTAAAACGTATTCTAGAGAAAACCGTAGGATCAAATCCGAAGGAATGGTCCATTAAATTGGAGGATGCACTCTGGGCTTTTAGAACAGCCTACAAAACTCCAATTGGAACCACACCTTTTAGACTTGTTTATGGAAAAGCATGTCATCTTCCAGTAGAAATTGAACACAAAGCATTTTAGGCTTTGAAGACATGTAATCTTGATTTACATGAAGCCGGACGTCTACGATTAAGTCAACTAAACGAATTAGAAGAATTAAGACATGAAGCATACGAAAATTCGTTAATCTATAAAGAAAGAACGAAGAAATGGCATGATAAAAGAATCAGAATTTCAAAAGAATTTAAGGAAGGAGACAGAGTTCTTCTTTTCAATTCACGATTCAAGCTATTTCCTGGAAAATTGAAATCAAGATAGTCTGGACCATTCATAGTTAAAAGAGTTTTTCCATACGAAACAGTAGAATTGATAAATTCAAATGGGATTGAATTTAAAGTTAATGGTCACAGAGTTAAACACTACATAGATAGTCCGATGGAAGTCGACAACGAAGTTAATCACAATTTCGACACCACAGCTAACTAAGTGTGGGGGGAATCAAGTCTTTAAAGGATAATATGTATTTCTGTTAGAGTTAGATTGTCTGTTTTCGTGTAGTTCTCTAAAATGGAACCCGAATGGTCTTTCCCTAGCAGACCCTAAAGAACTAGTCTTCTCCCCCCATTCTGAATTTTTATTTTTTTTAGGTTTTTAGGAAATGAAGACTGCCTGTGAACTAAACCATGGTCTAATGCTACACGCTTTGATCACTAAACGTAATAATGACACACTTCCGAGTGAAATAGTATCAGTAATCAGAGAAAGATTGGACGGAGTTAGAAAAGAATCCAGATGCGAAGATAATAAGTTACAATTTGGTAAAAGAAAATCAAAATCCAAAGCGAAAAGAAGAGCACGACACCTAGAAAGATGTCACAAATGCGGAAAATGGTCACATAGAGGTAAATGTTCAAATAATCAAACTTATTCAAATACCGAATTTGTTACTTTATGTAGAGACGGACCGTTCATATGTTTAGAAGAAAAAACACTGAATGCTCGAGGTTACGCCTATGTAGCCATGGAAAACCAATTAAACCGATTATCTTATGAATGGGATAGATCATATAACTAAGAATACTATCTCACAGGTAAGTCTGTACAGTTTTTTATTTTTATTTTTATTTTTAACCTTTTGATAATAAACGCTAATTTGTTCGCTATAAATTATTAAATTGGTATTGAATAAAATTAGGTTTGGCGACCGAAATTATTGATATCATTCAAAAAATTTATTACATCACTGCGAAATTTAACGTTTATTCTAAAGGTATAAATATCTTTAATCAATCAACCCAAAATATTTCAAAAAATTCGTCATGAGTTAAATTAGGTCTTGGAACCGAAATTACTTTACCGAAAAGAGGGGCGCATATTTTTGATAATATTTGATTGATTAAAGTGGGATAAAAAGCCAAAAAGATTTTTAATTTTATTTTTACCATGTTTTTAAAATTAATATATAAATCTTAAATTAATATTGTAAACTTTGTAAAATCAATATATTTAAAATTGTAAATATTTGAAAAATTAATATAAGTTTGGTGTGAATTTATAATATGAATTTTTAAATTAAGTTTGGTGTGAATTTTTAATTTTTAAAATATGAATTTTAAATTTTATGCATTTCAAATTTTAAAGTTTGGTGTGAATTTTTAATATTAATTTTGAATTTTATATTTAAATTGTGTGAATTTAAAAACAAAAATTTACTTTATCTCATTAAGTTAAAAATATGATTTTTAAAATTCGTCGTAAGTTGAAGACTAGGTCTTTGAACCGAAATTGCTTTACCCAAGGGAGGGACGAGAACTTTTATTATCATTATTTTTAATCTTATTGAATTAAAGTATGCCAAAAACATTAAAAAACCCCAAAAATCTTAGCTTTTAAAACAATCGCTACAAAAAGACAAATTTTAAAATTTTGTCGAAGGACGGACTAGGACATCGATCCGAAACGACCTCGTCCTAAATAACAAGGGAAACAAAATTTTAAAATTAATTACTTAATTGTTTTAATTAGTATAAGATATATATAAAAAAAATAAAAAATATACAAACTCCGCGACTCGCGGAGTTTGAAAGGGAAAAACACCGCGACTCGCGGAGTTCCAAAAATACAGAAAAAAATAAAAGGGCCAGAACAGATCAGTCCACACTACCACCCACAAATTCTGCGAAAATAAACCCGAAAAAACCTCCCAAAATCATAATTTTTAACCGTTAATCATCAAATCTTTTACTAAAATCATGTTAAGAATGATGCTATCAAGGAATTACTCAAGAAAAACGGTAAATTTCTACACCTAAACACCATTTAATCCGAAAATTAGTGTTCTTGAGCAATTTTATACCCAATTTGATTTTGATGCTTTTTAGTGTAATTATGCTTAAATTGTTTATGTATTATGCTTGTATAACCTAGATTGATGCTATTTAACATGATTAGAAGCCTTAAACTTCAAATTTTGAGTAATCTAGGGTTTGTGTTCTTGAGCAAATTTGGGGCTTTTTGATATAAACAGGTTATGGCCGATTTTTGTCATGAATTGTTGCTAAATTAAGTAGTGTAACATGTTTAGGTAGTTAAATGATCCAAACTTTGAGCCTAAACATGATTTTGAGAATTAAAGTGGACTTTTTCAAGTCTAAAATTCATGAACTTGATTTTTGAGAGATAATGCCATTTGAAACTTGTTTAATTGCTAGTAATGATTCTTTTGACATGTTATTTGAGTTGAATGCTTATGAACTTGGCGAACATTTTCATATATGCTTATTTGAAAAAGTGTAGATTTGATAAAAATATGAAAATGAGCTTAAGTTTGATATAAATTGATCATGTCATTGTAATTATTTTGATTGATGATTTTGCTGACACTAATGCATATTTGGATGCAAAAAAATTGTGTTTGATGTGTTTTGCAGACTGAAAGGGGTGAATCTTCATCCCAAGCTCGCAATGCTCCTGCTGAGAATGCGGAACAACAGGAGGTGGATAACTACTACAAACAAGATATACCTCATCCAGTCATGACATTTTCTGATATGCACTTGGAAGATTTGCACCCGAACCTGAGATTTGACAGACTTTGGATAGATTATCCAAAATACCAAAGGGGTTTGCATACTCTTCATTCTAAAGTTGTTGAGGTACCTAGGGTCATAGAATGGGGACCATTAGAAGCTGTAGAATTGGCCGGGCCAATTAAGGAATTACTTGCACAGAGGTATGGTAATTCTACTTTTAATGACTGGGTACGTTTATTCACCATGCGTAGACCTGTATATAAAGTATGGTGTGAAGAATTGTTGTGTAGTATAGAATTAAATGATCGGGTAGCTAGTTTAACCGATCGATCTTTTATTAGATTTTTGTTAGGAGGTTCGATGCGCCACATGTCTTTACTAGACATGGCTCAGGCTTTACGTATATATACGCCTGAGGAGTTAGCATCTGCCGATTGTAGAGGGTTGATACTAAATGGTAGAAAGATAGATGAAAATTTTGATACACATGGTGTATGGAGTCAAATGACAAGCCATCACCGATTCAAAGGGGGAAATTACTCTTATTTGGATATAGATAGAGCTGAATTAAGAGTGATTCATAGGTTTTTAGCTAATTCGATTACACAAAGAGGTAAGAACAAGGAAAAGGTAAATGAACAGGATTTGTTTTACCATATGTGTATTCGAGACCCACAAAGCGCTGTAAGTATACCTTATTGTGTGGGTTATTATTTATCAGCTATGATTAGGGGGATGAGACCGCATAGCATAATAGGAGGTGGTATATTTATTACTTTGATTGCTGAATATCTCGGTGTGGATATAAGTCGGGGTGATTATTAGTCGAAGAACCAGAACCCCTCGATACAATAGGTTTAAATGTATACCATGGTGCGAAAGTTTTGAAGAGGCGAAATAACGCCGCAGTACAATACCATGGTAGACATCCACAGGTTGAGAGAAACCAACAGCAAGGTAATGTAGGAGGGGGAAATGAAATGCAAGAAATGCAAAGGTTTATAGCTTCACAGGAGTACGAAAATGCTAGACAGAGAGCATTTGAAGATTGGAAAGTTCATCAAAACCAAATCATAGCTTATTTCCAACATATAGGTAGAAACTATATTCCTACTCCAAAGCCCATATTCCCTCCCTGGTCTATAGAGATTCAACCACCGTATCCTACGTATAACCCAGCCGAAGCATTTTATAGCACCTATGGTTATGCATGGAACCCCTATTGGTATCAGTATCATCCCTAGTCTACTTAGTTTTATTTATTTTGTAATTTGTAATGTTGATACGTTTAATACTTATGTTAATATTGTAATAGTTTTTATAATTTTCTAACTTTTATTCTTAGATTTTAATAATTTTTGAATGTGGGGTAATATACCAAACTTCAAAAATATGTATATATGTTTGCAGTTTATCTTATGTACACAACAGGGTAAAACAACGCATTTTCAAAGACTGGCATTAAGTTCAGCAAAAGCAACTAATTTTGACGACAAGATGCAAAATATATGTGAAATAACAACAAGACGGAATGAACAAATGATGTGCACCATTTATCATTCAGCAAACAAACGCCAATATATTTGGAAACTTTGGTAAAAATTTAATCATTTTCACACAAATCACCCTCAATAATTTAAATTGTTACTGATTTCTTGCAAATGAGGGCATTGCAAGATCTTAAGTGTGGGAAGGGGTTAAATTCTTTCGGATTTTAAAATTTTTATCATAAACACTTGGTTACCATTAAAAATACTAGTAAAGCAGTAGTTGTATTAGAATCTAGTGCTCTCTGATAATAAAGAACAGCCCTAGTCTTATATATTGACTACCCAATTCTAGTAAAAATTTTCAAAATTTTCAATTAAATGAACTCAAAATCATGTTTATACATATTTATGAACGATAAAACTAGGTTTTAACACCGAAATTATTGTTACCTCGGAAAGGACATAAATTGAGAAACAAACCAAAATATTAAAATTTATTTAAAATGGAATAGAGGACAATAAAAAGGAAAATAAAAGCCAAGTGTGGGAAAATTCTCCAAGTTATTCAAAACATATGTCACATATTTTTGTACAAATAACTGAAAATACTTTTGCTCTGGACTAAGCTAAAATTTTTTACCTGATTTACTGTAAGAAAGATGGATCTACACGATGAATCAATTCCATTATTAAAAGGAAGTAAAGTCTTCCGAAAAAGAAACGCGCTTCTTGATTTAGGTCATGAAGTTGTCGTCCAGACCAGCTGTAGGTTGACGAAAAACCTAGAAAAGTCATCACTAAAATCAGCAGGAAATCCACGGACCTCAGCATTAAACAAGGTCGCAAAGTGGTCAGATTTATCCTAACCATGAGAAGGATTTATCTCGTACAATGGGGGGCACCATGCAAATTAGCTGGATAAGACTAATGAATCAGATCCCCAGAAAGGATAATCTCCTTAAAAGATCAAAAATCAGCTTTTAAGCCTGATATTACTCAATCCTAGAGATTGACCTTAAAGATTGAGAATTCAAACTCATGGAATTCAATGATATCTAAACTCGAGCTTGAACGAGAAAATATTTTGATCAAATTATAAACCGATTTATTTTCTGAAAACCCATTTTCAATGCGTTCATTACCATTGAACGTAAAATCCTAGGAATTCACCTGGAATTCATTAGGTCATCTGAACCAAATCGGGTGTCAACCGTAAGAACGGTGGTTGCATAGTGGTCAAAGACAGGACCTTGTGCCAAACCTACAAATTATAAGGGTGAGCTTTACTATTGCTCCTACCAAGGATAGTAATTGCGTCTGACACGTTATAGACCATAATTAAAAGCATGTCAGGGGACATTGCCTTAACAGTTGCTTGTTCAACGCTTTCCTTTACAACTGGACGGTAGTTTACCGAAAGGTAATATACGGGACAAGTAAACTGGACTTGTTGCTTTCTAAATACAAGGTTAGCAAGTGGGTGACACAAAACCATAAGTTTTGAGCTAAAATTTTCAAATCTGAAACCCACCAAACCCACAAAAATATTTTGCAAACACCGGTGAAGGGTTATTCAGGAAAACTTATCTAGGGTAAAAACTAGATTTAATTTTCAAAAGATCAAATGTTTTCATAAAGATCCAATTTCCTTAATGGATCTAAATTTTTATAGTCATGTGGGACTGTAAACCATATCGTTACTACCATTGTTTATACCGCCATATAGAAATCACTGATGTACAAAGTGTGAAGAATAAAGAAGTGATTCTAGTATTTCAAGACGATATTTCTTGAGGACAAGCAACGCTCAAGTGTGGGAATATATGATAATGCTAAAAACGAACATATATTTCATAGCATTATTCCTCAAGAAAGACAAGCTTTTAGTTGCAATTGTTCTATTTAAAAGTGATATTCGTTTAAATAATAAAAGGTGAAGACAAAAGACAGATTCGACGAATTGAAGACGCAAACGACCAAAAAGCTCAAAAGTACAAAATACAATCAAAGAGGTTCCAATTATTGATAAGAAACGTCTCGAAATTACAAGAGTACAAGATTCAAAACACAAAGTACAAGATATTAAATTGTACGCAAGGACGTTCGAAAATCCGGAACCGGGACATGAGTCAACTCTCAACGCTCGACGCAATGGACTAAAAATTACGAGTCAACTATGCACATAAATATAATATAATATATAATTAATTCTTAAAATTAATATATATATTATAATATATTTATAAATCATCGGTAAGAAAGAAGCCAAAGGATGGTGAGCTGTATTTTCAAACTCCGCGTCTCGCGAAGTTTGAAGGCAAAAGTTTCCGCGAGTCGCGGAGTACCCCTGAACTCAATTCCCTATAAAGCCAACCGAATTCTGATCATTTTCAATATCCAAATTCAATCTCTCTCTATATATGTATACGTAAATATATATTTATATTTTAATTTTAATTTTAATTATAATTCTAATAGTAAGGGTATGTTAGCAAATGTTGTAAGGGTATAAGTCGAAATTCTGTCCGTGTAACGCTACGCTATTTTTAATCATTGTAAGTTATGTTCAACCTTTTTAATTAAATGTCTCGTAGCTAAGTTATTATTATGCTTATTTAATTCGAAGTAATCATGATGTTGGGCTAATTACTAAAATTGGGTAATTGGGCTTTGTACCATAATTGGGGTTTGGACAAAAGAACGACACTTGTGGAAATTAGACTATGGGCTATTAATGGGCTTTATATTTGTTTAACTAAATGATAGTTTGTTAATGTTAATATAAAGATTTACAATTGGGCGTCCCTATAAATTACCATATACACTCGATCGGACACGATGGGCGAGGTATTTATATGTACGAATAATCGTTCATTTAACCGGACACGGGAATGGATTAATAGCCACTAGAATAATTAAAACAGGGGTAAAATTATGTACAAGGACACTTGGTATAATTGATAACAAAATATTAAAACCTAGGGTTACACTCAGTCGACATCCTGGTGTAATTATTAAACAAAGTATTAAAATCTTGTTACAGTTTAAGTTCCCAATTAGTTGGAATATTTAACTTCGGGTATAAGGATAATTTGACGAGGACACTCGCACTTTATATTTATGACTGATGGACTGTTATGGATAAAAACCAGACGGACATATTAAATAATCCAGGACAAAGGACAATTAACCCATGGGAATAAACTAAAAATCAACACGTCAAACATCATGGTTACGGAAGTTTAAATAAGCATAATTCTTTTATTTCATATTTAATTTCCTTTATTTTATATTTAATTGCACTTCTAATTATCGCATTTTTATTGTTATTGTATTTAATTGCACTTTTAATTATCGTACTTTTTAATTATCGCAAGTTTATTTTATCGCACTTTTATTATTCGCAATTTCATTATCGTTATTTACTTTACGCTTTAAATTAAGTCTTTTATTTATTTAATATTTTACATTTTGTTTTAACTGCGACTAAAGTTTTAAAATCGACAAACCGGTCATTAAACGGTAAAAACCCCCCTTTATAATAATAATATTACTTATATATATATATTTGTATTTTTATAAAAGTAAACTAATATACCGTTAAGCTTTGTTTAAAGATTTTCTCTGTGGAACGAACCGGACTTACTAAAAACTACACTACTGTACTATTAGGTACACTGCCTATAAGTGTTGTAGCAAGGTTTAAGTATATCCATTCTATAAATAAATAAATATCTTGTGTAAAATTGTATCGTATTTAATAGTATTTCCTGCTAAAATTTAATAGCTATTTTATATACACCTCGCATAACATCACCTGTACTGCGGCTATGTTTGAAGCAAGAAAGGCACGAAATTCTTCTTCGCTCATATTCAAGGTGTGTCGAGCAGTCAGTGCCATTTCCTTCAAAATAGTCAAATGAAACAAGTTAATCATACAGAATATTAAGAGTAGTCAATAGTATCTCGTAGCATAATATGAACTCATTTATAAAAGCTTTTTCTTCATATTAGCGTTTTATAAGTTTAAATTCGGGTAGTACCTACCCGTTAAGTTCATACTTAGTAGCTAATATACAATTTAACTACTACAATTCTATATGAAAAAAATGATTATAATAATATTTCGCGTTCAAACTTTTATACAATATTTTACAAACTTACAATACCGCTTATTTTACATATAGCATGAAATATAGCACACAATAACTTTGATATAAGATAGTTGTGAAGATAATTCTAGCTAGTACACAAGTCGTTCAGCAAAGGCAATAAAGACACGTAATTCATACATCCAGAAATAAGTCATGCATTCTGGTTTTACTAGGACTACTTCCCATCCTTGGTCTTGTGGAACATAACCGTTATGGCCATTGATAAGACAGCGTGTTGTAACGTCGTCAAAGGGACGAGGGTTATGTAATGTCCAACAGTCTCGTAACAACCTAAAAACCTCATTTCTTACCCCGATTACCGACTCCGTCACTTGTGGGAACGTTTTGTTTAATAGTTGTAGCCCGATGTTCTTTTTCTCACTTTGGTGAGAAGCGAACATTACTAACCCGTAAGCATAACATGCTTCTTTATGTTGCATGTTAGCCGCTTTTTCTAAATCATGAAGTCCTATGTTCGGATACATTGAGTCAAAATAATTTCTTAATCCGTTGCGTAAAATAGCACTTGGGTTCCCCGCAATATATGCGTCAAAGTAAACACATCGTAACTTATGGGTTTCCCAATGTGATATCCCCCATCTTTCAAATAAAAGTCTCTTATAAACCAAGGCATTCTTGGAACGTTCTTCGAATGTCTTACAAACTGATTTCGTCGTAAATACTTGTGCCGAAGAATTCTGACCGACTCTAGACAAGATTTCATCAATCATGTCTCCGGGTAGGTCTTCTAAAATATTGGGTTGTCTATCCATTTTGTGTTTTTATACTGTAAAATAGACAAGAGTTAGATTCATAAAAGTTACTTATTAATACAAGCAGTTTTTGTAGTGACCCGAACTTTTCCATGTTTATAGATATTAATTGAGATTGATATTTACATGATTAAATGTTTCCAACATGTTAAGCAATCAAACTTGTTAAGACTTGATTAATTGAAATATGTTTCATATAGACAATTGACCACCCAAGTTGACCGGTGATTCACGAACGTTAAAACTTGTAAAAACTATATGATGACATATATATGGATATATATATATATATAGTTAACATGATACTATGATAAGTAAACATATCATTAAGTATATTAACAATGAACTTCATATGTAAAAACAAGACTACTAACTTAATGATTTTTAAACGAGACATATATGTAACGATTATCATTGTAAAGACATTTAATGTATATATATCATATTAAGAGATATTCATACATGATAATATCATGATAATATAATAATTTAAAATCTCATTTGATATTATAAACATTGGGTTAACAACATTTAACAAGATCGTTAACCTAAAGGTTTCAAAACAACACTTACATGTAACGACTAACGATGACTTAACGACTCAGTTAAAATGTATATACATGTAGTGTTTTAATATGTATTTATACACTTTTGAAAGACTTCAATACACTTATCAAAATACTTCTACTTAACAAAAATGCTTACAATTACATCCTCGTTCAGTTTCATCAACAATTCTACTCGTATGCACCAGTATTCGTACTCGTACAATACACAGCTTTTAGATGTATGTACTATTGCTATATACACTCCAATGATCAGCTCTTAGCAGCCCATGTGAGTCACCTAACACATGTGGGAACCATCATTTGGCAACTAGCATGAAATATCTCATAAAATTACAAAAATATGAGTAATCATTCATGACTTATTTACATGAAAACAAAATTACATATCCTTTATATCTAATGCATACACCAACGACCAAAAACACCTACAAACACTTTCATTCTTCAATTTTCTTCATCTAATTGATCTCTCTCAAGTTCTATCTTCAAGTTCTAAGTGTTCTTCATAAATTCCAAAAGTTCTAGTTTCATAAAATCAAGAATACTTTCAAGTTTGCTAGCTCACTTCCAATCTTGTAAGGTGATCATCCAACCTCAAGAAATCTTTGTTTCTTACAGTAGGTTATCATTCTAATACAAGGTAATAATCATATTCAAACTTTGGTTCAATTTCTATAACTATAACAATCTTATTTCAAGTGATGATCTTACTTGAACTTGTTTTTGTGTCATGATTCTGCTTCAAGAACTTCGAGCCATGTAAGGATCCATTGAAGCTAGATCCATTTTTCTCTTTTCCAGTAGGTTTATCCAAGGAACTTAAGGTAGTAATGATGTTCATAACATCATTCGATTCATACATATAAAGCTATCTTATTCGAAGGTTTAAACTTGTAATCACTAGAACATAGTTTAGTTAATTCTAAACTTGTTCGCAAACAAAAGTTAATCCTTCTAACTTGACTTTTAAAATCAACTAAACACATGTTCTATATCTATATGATATGCTAACTTAATGATTTAAAACCTGGAAACACGAAAAACACCGTAAAACCGGATTTACGCCGTCGTAGTAACACCGCGGGCTGTTTTGGGTTAGTTAATTAAAAACTATGATAAACTTTGATTTAAAAGTTGTTATTCAGAGAAAATGATTTTTATTATGAACATGAAACTATATCCAAAAATTATGGTTAAACTCAAAGTGGAAGTATGTTTTCTAAAATGGTCATCTAGACGTCGTTCTTTCGACTGAAATGACTACCTTTACAAAAACGACTTGTAACTTATTTTTCCGACTATAAACCTATACTTTTCTGTTTAGATTCATAAAATAGAGTTCAATATGAAACCATAGCAATTTGATTCACTCAAAACGGATTTAAAATGAAGAAGTTATGGGTAAAACAAGATTGGATAATTTTTCTCATTTTAGCTACGTGAAAATTGGTAACAAATCTATTCCAACCATAACTTAATCAACTTGTATTGTATATTATGTAATCTTGAGATACCATAGACACGTATACAATGTTTCGACCTATCATGTCGACACATCTATATATATTTCGGAACAACCATAGACACTCTATATGTGAATGTTGGAGTTAGCTATACAGGGTTGAGGTTGATTCCAAAATATATATAGTTTGAGTTGTGATCAATACTGAGATACGTATACACTGGGTTGTGGATTGATTCAAGATAATATTTATCGATTTATTTCTGTACATCTAACTGTGGACAACTAGTTGTAGGTTACTAACGAGGACAGCTGACTTAATAAACTTAAAACATCAAAATATATTAAAAGTGTTGTAAATATATTTTGAACATACTTTGATATATATGTATATATTGTTATAGGTTCGTGAATCAACCAGTGGCCAAGTCTTACTTCCCGACGAAGTAAAAATCTGTGAAAGTGAGTTATAGTCCCACTTTTAAAATCTAATATTTTTGGGATGAGAATACATACAGGTTTTATAAATGATTTACAAAATAGACACAAGTACGTGAAACTACATTCTATGATTGAATTATCGAAATCGAATATGCCCCTTTTTATTAAGTCTGATAATCTAAGAATTAGGGAACAGACACCCTAATTGACGTGAATCCTAAAGATAGATCTATCGGGCCCAACAAGCCCCATCCAAAGTACCGGATGCTTTAGTACTTCGAAATTTATATCATATCCGAAGGGTGTACCGGAATGATGGGGATATTCTTATATATGCATCTTGTTAATGTCGGTTACCAGGTGTTCACCATATGAATGATTTTTATCTCTATGTATGGGATGTGTATTGAAATATGAAATATTGTGGTCTATTATTATGATTTGATATATATAGGTTAAACCTATAACTCACCAACATTTTTGTTGACGTTTTAAGCATGTTTATTCTCAGGTGATTATTAAGAGCTTCCGCTGTCGCATAGTTAAATAAGGACGAGATTTGGAGTCCATGCTTGTATGATATTGTGTAAAAACTGCATTCAAGAAACTTATTTTGTTGTAACATATTTGTATTGTAAACCATTATGTAATGGTCGTGTGTAAACAGGATATTTTAGATTATCATTATTTGATAATCTACGTAAAGCTTTTTAAAACCTTTATCTATGAAATAAAGGTTATGGTTTGTTTTAAAAATGAATGCATTCTTTGAAAAACGTCTCATATAGAGGTCAAAACCTCACAACGAAATCAATTAATATGGAACGTTTTTAATCAATAAGAACGGGACATTTTAGTTGGTATCCGAGCGTTGGTCTTAGAGAACCAGAAAATTTGCATTAGTGTGTCTTATCGAGTTTGTTAGGATGCATTAGTGATTCTGGACTTCGACCGTGTTTTCTTTAAAAATGATTGCTTAACATTTTTGTTGAAAACTATATATTTTTAACATATGAATATTATGTGATATATTAATCTCTTAACGTGTTTGATATTATGTGATAGATGTCTACCTCTAGAACAAGTCCCATTGACTCACCTAATAATAATGAAGAGTCAAATGTAAATTGGAATGATTCATGGACTGATTCACAAGTTCCCGAAGAGGAACCGGAAGAAGAGTCGGAACCGGAAGAAGAATCGGAACCGGACGAAGAATCAGAACCGGAAGAAGAATCGGAACTGGTGGTGGAAATAATAAAACGGTTAAGTAAAAGAGAATCCTCAACCAACCGACCAAGGTTAATTATGGTCAATGGTGTTTCCGCCAAGGAAGCAAAATATTGGGAGGATTACCAATTCTCCGATGAATCGGATTCCGACGAGAATTCCAATGATGTTATAGAAATTACCCCAACTGAATTTAAAAAGGCAAAAGAAAATAATAAGGGAAAGGGCATAAAAATAGAGAAATCTAATTCCAACCCCGATGAACTTTATATGTATCGTCAACCCCCGAAGTTCTTAAGTTGTAACAATGACCCGGGAACCTCTAAACCACCAGGTTTTTCTAAACCAATGTGGACAACGACGGCTCGTATTAGGGGAACATCATATATCCCTAGAAACTTGGCAAAACGAACCAAAACCGAAGAAGAAGAAACGAGCGAGTCGGAATAAGATAGTTGTATTCGTGTGGTGTAATATATGTAATATAGTGTTCTTATGCTTTATGATATATGTAAAAATTGCTTGTATTAATAAGTATTTTTTTATGAATCTAACTCTTGTCTATTTTACAGTTTAAAAACACAAAATGGATAGACAACCCAATATTTTAAGAGACCTACCCGGAGACATGATTGATGAAATCTTGTCTAGAGTCGGCCAGAATTCCTCGGCACAACTATTTGAGGCGAGATCAGTTTGTAAGACATTCGAAGAACGTTCCAAGAATGTCTTGGTTTATAAGAGACTTTCGTTTGAAAGATGGGTGATATCACATTGGGAAACCCATAAGTTACGATGTGTTTACTTTGACGCATATATTGCGGGGAACCCAAATGCTATTTTACGCAACGGGTTAAGAAATTATTTTGACTCAATATATCCGAATATTGGACTTCGTGATTTAGAAAAAGCGGCTAGCATGCAACATAAAGAAGCATGTTATGCTTACGGATTAGTAATGTTCGCTTCTCACCAAAGTGAGAACAAGAACATCGTGCTACAACTATTAAACAAAACGTTTCCACAAGTGACGGAGTCGGTAATTGGGGTAAGAAATGAGGTTTTTAGATTATTACGGGACTGTTGGACATTACGTAACCCTCGTCCCTTAGACGACGTTACAACACGCTGTCTTATCAACGGCCATAACGGTTATGTTGCACAAGACCAAGGATGGGAAGTAGTCCTAGTAAAACCAGAATGCATGACTTGTTTCTGGACGTATGAATTACGTGTCTTTATTGCCTTTGCTGAACGACTTGTGTACTAGCTAGAATTATCTTCACAACTATCTTGTATCAAAGTTATTGTGTGCTATATTTCATGCTTTATGTAAAATAAGCGGTATTGTAAGTTTGTAAAATATTGTATAAAAGTTTGAACGCGAAATATTATTATAATCAGTTTTTCATATAGAATTGTAGTAGTTGAATTGTATATTAGCTACTAAGTATGAACTTAACGGGTAGGTACTACCCGAATTTAAACTTATAAAACGCTAATATGAAGAAAAAGCTTTTATAAATGAGTTCATATTATGCTACGAAATACTATTAACTACTCTTAATATTCTGTATGATTAACTTGTTCCATTTGACTATTTTGAAGGAAATGGCACCGACTACTCGACACACCGTGAATATGAATGAAGAGGAATTCCGTACTTTTCTAGCTTCAAACATAGCCACAGTACAGGCTGCGCTACATACCAACAATAACCTTGGATCTAGCAGTACAGGAAATCGTGTAGGATGCACCTACAAAGAATTCACTGCCTGCAAACCTTTGGAATTTGATGGAACCGAAGGACCGATCTGAAATGTCCCGTTCTTATTGATTAAAAACGTTCCATATTAATTGATTTCGTTGCGAGGTTTTGACCTCTATATGAGACGTTTTTCAAAGACTGCATTCATTTTTAAAACAAACCATAATCTTTATTTCATAGATAAAGGTTTTAAAAAGCTTTACGTAGATTATCAAATAATGATAATCTAAAATATCCTGTTTACACACGACCATTACATAATGGTTTACAATACAAATATGTTACAACAAAATTAGTTTCTTGAATGCAGTTTTTACACAATATCATACAAGCATGGACTCCAAATCTCGTCCTTATTTAAGTATGCGACAGCGGAAGCTCTTAATAATCACCTGAGAATAAACATGCTTAAAACGTCAACAAAAATGTTGGTGAGTTATAGGTTTAACCTATATATATCAAATCATAATAATAGACCACAAGATTTCATATTTCAATACACATCCCATACATAGAGATAAAAATCATTCATATGGTGAACACCTGGTAACCAACATTAACAAGATGCATATATAAGAATATCCCCATCATTCCGGGACACCCTTCGGATATGATATAAATTTCGAAGTACTAAAGCATCCGGTACTTTGGATGGGGTTTGTTAAGCCCAATAGATCTATCTTTAGGATTTGCGTCAATTAGGGTGTCTGTTCCCTAATTCTTAGATTACCAGACTTAATAAAAAGGGGCATATTCGATTTCGATAATTCAACCATAGAATGTAGTTTCACGTACTTGTGTCTATTTTGTAAATCATTTATAAAACCTGCATGTATTCTCATCCCAAAAATATTAGATTTTAAAAGTGGGACTATAACTCACTTTCACAGATTTTTACTTCGTCGGGAAGTAAGACTTGGCCACTGGTTGATTCACGAACCTATAACAATATATACATATATATCAAAGTATGTTCAAAATATATTTACAACACTTTTAATATATTTTGATGTTTTAAGTTTATTAAGTCAGCTGTCCTCGTTAGTAACCTACAACTAGTTGTCCAAAGTTAGATGTACAGAAATAATTCGATAAATATTATCTTGAATCAATCCACGACCCAGTGTATACGTATCTCAGTATTGATCACAACTCAAACTATATATATTTTGGAATCAACCTCAACCCTGTATAGCTAACTCCAACATTCACATATAGAGTGTCTATGGTTGTTCCGAAATATATATAGATGTGTCGACATGATAGGTTGAAACATTGTATACGTGTCTATGGTATCTCAAGATTACATAATATACAATACAAGTTGATTAAGTTATGGTTGGAATAGATTTGTTACAAATTTTCACGTAGCTAAAATGAGAAAAATTATCCAATCTTGTTTTACCCATAACTTCTTCATTTTAAATCCGTTTTGAGTGAATCAAATTGCTACGGTTTCATATTGAACTCTATTTTATGAATCTAAACAGAAAAAGTATAGGTTTATAGTCGGAAAAATAAGTTACAAGTCGTTTTTGTAAAGGTAGTCATTTTAGTCGAAAGAACGACGTCTAGATGACCATTTTAGAAAACATACTTCCACTTTGAGTTTAACCATAATTTTTGGATATAGTTTCATGTTCATAATAAAAATTATTTTCTCAGAATAACAACTTTTAAATCAAAGTTTATCATAGTTTTTAATTAACTAACCCAAAACAGCCCGCGGTGTTACTACGACGGCGTAAATCCGGTTTTACGGTGTTTTTCGTGTTTCCAGGTTTTAAATCATTAAGTTAGCATATCATATAGATATAGAACATGTGTTTAGTTGATTTTAAAAGTCAAGTTAGAAGGATTAACTTTTGTTTGCGAACAAGTTTAGAATTAACTAAACTATGTTCTAGTGATTACAAGTTTAAACCTTCGAATAAGATAGCTTTATATATATGAATCGAATGATGTTATGAACATCATTACTACCTTAAGTTACTTGGATAAGCCTACTGGAAAAGTGAAAAATGGATCTAGCTTCAACGGATCCTTGGATGGCTCGAAGTTCTTGAAGCAGAATCATGACACGAAAACAAGTTCAAGTAAGATCATCACTTGAAATAAGATTGTTATAGTTATAGAAATTGAACCAAAGTTTGAATATGATTATTACCTTGTATTAGAATGATAACCTACTGTAAAAAACAAAGATTTCTTGAGGTTGGATGATCACCTTACAAGATTGGAAGTGAGCTAGCAAACTTGAAAGTATTCTTGATTTTATGTAACTAGAACTTGTAAAATATATGAAGAACACTTAGAACTTGAAGATAGAACTTGAGAGAGATAAATTAGATGAAGAAAATTGAAGAATGAAAGTGTTTGTAGGTGTTTTTGGTCGTTGGTGTATGGATTAGATATAAAGGATATGTAATTTTGTTTTCATGTAAATAAGTCATGAATGATTACTCATATTTTTGTAATTTTATGAGATATTTCATGCTAGTTGCCAAATGATGGTTCCCACATGTGTTAGGTGACTCACATGGGCTGCTAAGAGCTGATCATTGGAGTGTATATACCAATAGTACATACATCTAAAAGCTGTGTATTGTACGAGTACGAATACGAGTGCATACGAGTAGAATTGTTGATGAAACTGAATGAGGATGTAATTGTAAGCATTTTTGTTAAGTAGAAGTATTTTGATAAGTGTATTGAAGTCTTTCAAAAGTGTATAAATACATATTAAAACACTACATGTATATACATTTTAACTGAGTCGTTAAGTCATCGTTAGTCGTTACATGTAAGTGTTGTTTTGAAACCTTTAGGTTAACGATCTTGTTAAATGTTGTTAACCCAATGTTTATAATATCAAATGAGATTTTAAATTATTATATTATCATGATATTATCATGTATGAATATCTCTTAATATGATATATATACATTAAATGTCTTTACAACGATAATCGTTACATATATGTCTCGTTTAAAAATCATTAAGTTAGTAGTCTTGTTTTTACATATGTAGTTCATTGTTAATATACTTAATGATATGTTTACTTATCATAGTATCATGTTAACTATATATATATATCCATATATATGTCATCATATAGTTTTTACAAGTTTTAACGTTCGTGAATCACCGGTCAGCTTGGGTGGTCAATTGTCTATATGAAACATATTTCAATTAATCAAGTCTTAACAAGTTTGATTGCTTAACATGTTGGAAACATTTAATCATGTAAATATCAATCTCAATTAATATATATAAACATGGAAAAGTTCGGGTTACTACAGTACCTACCCGTTAAATAAATTTCGTCCCGAAATTTTAAGCTGTTGAAGGTGTTGACGAATCTTCTGGAAATAGATGCGGGTATTTCTTCTTCATCTGATCTTCACGCTCCCAGGTGAACTCGGGTACTCTACGAGCATTCCATCGAACCTTAACAATTGGTATCTTGTTTTGCTTAAGTCTTTTAACCTCACGATCCATTATTTCGACGGGTTCTTCGATGAATTGAAGTTTTTCGTTGATTTGGATTTCATCTAACGGAATAGTGAGATCTTCTTTAGCAAAACATTTCTTCAAATTCGAGACGTGGAAAGTGTTATGTACAGCCGCGAGTTGTTGAGGTAACTCAAGTCGGTAAGCTACTGGTCCGACACGATCAATAATCTTGAATGGTCCAATATACCTTGGATTTAATTTCCCTCGTTTACCAAATCGAACAACGCCTTTCCAAGGTGCAACTTTAAGCATGACCATCTCTCCAATTTCAAATTCTATATCTTTTCTTTTAATGTCAGCGTAGCTCTTTTGTCGACTTTGGGCGGTTTTTAACCGTTGTTGAATTTGGATGATCTTCTCGGTAGTTTCTTGTATAATCTCCGGACCCGTAATCTGTCTATCCCCCACTTCACTCCAACAAATCGGAGACCTGCACTTTCTACCATAAAGTTCTTCAAACGGCGCCATCTCAATGCTTGAATGGTAGCTGTTGTTGTAGGAAAATTCTGCTAACGGTAGATGTCGATCCCAACTGTTTCCAAAATCAATAACACATGCTCGTAGCATGTCTTCAAGCGCTTGTATTGTCCTTTCGCTCTGCCCATCAGTTTGTGGATGATAGGCAGTACTCATGTCTAGACGAGTTCCTAATACTTGCTGTAATGTCTGCCAGAATCTTGAAATAAATCTGCCATCCCTATCAGAGATAATAGAGATTGGTATTCCATGTCTGGAGACGACTTCCTTCAAATACAGTCGTGCTAACTTCTCCATCTTGTCATCTTCTCTTATTGGCAGGAAGTGTGCTGATTTGGTGAGACGATCAACTATTACCCAAATAGTATCAAAACCACTTACAGTCCTTGACAATTTAGTGATGAAATCCATGGTAATGTTTTCCCATTTCCATTCCGAGATTTCGGGTTGTTGAAGTAGACCTGATGGTTTCTGATGCTCAGCTTTGACCTTAGAACACGTCAAACATTCTCCTACGTATTTAGCAACATCGGCTTTCATACCCGGCCACCAAAAATGTTTCTTGAGATCCTTGTACATCTTCCCCGTTCCAGGATGTATTGAGTATCTGGTTTTATGAGCTTCTCTAAGTACCATTTCTCTCATATCTCCAAATTTTGGTACCCAAATCCTTTCAGCCCTATACCGGGTTCCGTCTTCCAGAATATTAAGATGCTTCTCCGATCCTTTGGGTATTTCATCCTTTAAATTTCCCTCTTTTAAAACTCCTTGTTGCGCCTCCTTTATTTGAGTAGTAATGTTATTATGAATCATTATATTCATAGATTTTACTCGAATGGGTTCTCTGTCCTTCCTGCTCAAGGCATCGGCTACCACATTTGCCTTCCCCGGGTGGTAACGAATCTCAAAGTCGTAATCATTCAATAATTCAATCCACCTACGCTGCCTCATATTCAGTTGTTTCTGATTAAATATGTGTTGAAGACTTTTGTGGTCGGTATATATAATACTTTTGACCCCATATAAGTAGTGCCTCCAAGTCTTTAATGCAAAAACAACCGCGCCTAATTCCAAATCATGCGTCGTATAATTTTGTTCGTGAATCTTCAATTGTCTAGACGCATAAGCAATCACCTTCGTTCGTTGCATTAATACACAACCGAGACCTTGCTTTGATGCATCACAATAAATCACAAAATCATCATTCCCTTCAGGCAATGACAATATAGGTGTCGTAGTTAGCTTTTTCTTCAATAACTGAAACGCTTTCTCTTATTCATCATTCCATTCAAATTTCTTCCCTTTATGCGTTAATGCAGTCAAGGGTTTTGCTATTCTGTAAAAGTCTTGGATGAACCTTCTGTAGTAACCAGCTAGTCCTAAAAACTGGCGTATGTTCAACTGTTTCTATCTTTGCCGGATCCACCTTAATACCTTCTTTGTTCACTATGTGACCGAGGAATTGAACTTCTTCCAACCAAAATGCACACTTTGAAAACTTAGCGTACAATTCTTCCTTCCTCAATACTTCTAACACCTTTCTCAAATGTTCACCGTGTTCTTGGTCATTCTTTGAGTAAATAAGTATGTCATCAATGAAAACAATGACAAACTTGTCAAGGTATGGTCCACACACTCGGTTCATAAGGTCCATGAACACAGCTGGTGCATTAGTTAAACCAAACGGCATGACCATAAACTCGTAATGACCGTAACGTGTTCTGAAAGCAGTCTTTGGAATATCATCTTCTTTCACCCGCATTTGATGATACCCGGAACGTAAGTCAATCTTTGAATAAACAGACGAGCCTTGTAGTTGATCAAATAAGTCATCGATTCTCGGTAGTGGGTAGCAGTTCTTGATGGTAAGTTTGTTCAACTCTCGGTAGTCGATACACAACCTGAATGTACCATCTTTCTTCTTGACAAACAAAACAGGAGCTCCCCACGGTGATGTGCTTGGTCGAATGAAACCACGCTCTAAAAGTTCTTGTAATTGGCTTTGTAGTTCTTTCATCTCGCTGGGTGCGAGTCTGTAAGGAGCACGAGCTATTGGTGCAGCTCCTGGTACAAGATCTATTTGAAATTCAACGGATCGATGTGGGGGTAATCCCGGTAATTCTTTCGGAAATACATCAGGAAATTCTTTTGCAACGGGAACATCATTGATGCTCTTTTCTTCAGTTTGTACTTTCTCGACGTGTGCTAGAACAGCATAGCAACCTTTTCTTATTAGTTTTTGTGCCTTCAAATTACTAATAAGATGTAGCTTCGTGTTGCCCTTTTCTCCGTACACCATTAAGGGTTTTCCTTTTTCTCGTATAATGCGAATTGCATTTTTGTAACAAACGATCTCCGCTTTCACTTCTTTCAACCAGTCCATACCGATTATCACATCAAAACTCCCTAACTCTACTGGTATCAAATCAATCTTAAATGTTTCGCTAACCAGTTTAATTTCTCGATTCCGACATATATTATCTGCTGAAATTAATTTACCATTTGCTAATTCGAGTAAAAATTTACTATCCAAAGGCGTCAATGGACAACTTAATTTAGCACAAAAATCTCTACTCATATATCTTCTATCCGCACCCGAATCAAATAAAACGTAAGCAGATTTATTGTCAATAAGAAACGTACCCGTAACAAGCTCCGGGTCTTCCTGTGCCTCTGCCGCATTAATATTGAAAACTCTTCCACGGCCTTGTCCATTCGTGTTCTCCTGGTTCGGGCAATTTCTAATAATGTGGCCCGGTTTTCCACATTTATAACAAACTACATTGGCATAACTTGCTCTGACACTACTTGCTCTGCCATTACTCGTTCCGACACCATTTGTTCCTTTCGTTCTATTAACCCCTGGTCCGTAGACCTCACACTTCGCCGCGCTATGACCATTTCTTTTACACTTGTTGCAAAATTTGGTGCAGAACCCCGAGTGATTCTTTTCACACCTTTGGCATAGCTGCTTCTGATTGTTGTTGTTGTTGCGGTTATTATTGTTGTTGGGATGATTGTTGTAGTTGCTGTTGTTGTTGTTGTTGTTGTTGTTGTTGTTGTTGTTGTTGTTGTTGTTGGGCCGTTTGTTGTAGTTGCGATTGATGTTGCGATTATTGTTGTAATTACTGTTGTTGTTGTATTGGTGATTCTTATCACTGTTTTCCTCCCACTTTCTTTTGACTTGCTTCACATTGGCCTCTTCAGCAGTCTGTTCTTTAATTCTTTCTTCAATCTAGTTCACGAGTTTGTGAGCCATTCTACATGCCTGTTGTATGGAGGCGGGCTCGTGTGAACTTATATCTTCTTGGATTCTTTCCAGTAATCCTTTCACAAATGCGTCGATCTTCTCTTCCTCATCTTCGAATGCTCCCGGACACAATAGGCACAATTCTGTGAATCGTCTTTCATACGTGGTAATATCAAATCCTTGGGTTAGTAACCCTCTAAGTTCTGTCTTGAGCTTATTGACCTCGGTTCTGGGACGGTACTTCTCATTCATCAAGTGCTTGAATGCTGACCACGGTAGTGCATACGCATCGTCTTGTCCCACTTGCTCTAGATAGGTATTCCACCATGTTAACGCGGAACCTGTGAAGGTATGCGTAGCGTACTTCACTTTGTCCTCTTCAGTACACTTACTTATGGCAAACACCGATTCGACCTTCTCGGTCCACCGTTTTAATCCGATCGGTCCTTCGGTTCCATCAAATTCCAAAGGTTTGCAGGCAGTGAATTCTTTGCAGGTGCATCCTACACGATTTCCTGTACTGCTAGATCCAAGGTTATTGTTGGTATGTAGCGCAGCCTGTACTGCGGCTATGTTTGAAGCTAGAAAAGTACGGAATTCCTCTTCATTCATATTCACGGTGTGTCGAGTAGTCGGTGCCATTTCCTTCAAAATAGTCAAATGGAACAAGTTAATCATACAGAATATTAAGAGTAGTTAATAGTATTTTGTAGCATAATATGAACTCATTTATAAAAGCTTTTTCTTCATATTAGCATTTTATAAGTTTAAATTCGGGTAGTACCTACCCGTTAAGTTCATACTTAGTAGCTAATATACAATTCAACTACTACAATTCTATATGAAAAACTGATTATAATAATATTTCGCGTTCAAACTTTTATACAATATTTTACAAACTTACAATACCGCTTATTTTACATAAAGCATGAAATATAGCACACAATAACTTTGATACAAGATAGTTGTGAAGATAATTCTAGCTAGTACACAAGTCGTTCAGCAAAGGCAATAAAGACATGTAATTCATACGTCCAGAAACAAGTCATGCATTCTGGTTTTACTAGGACTACTTCCCATCCTTGGTCTTGTGGAACATAACCGTTATGGCCGTTGGTAAGACAGCGTGTTGTAACGTCGTCAAAGGGACGAGGGTTACGTAATGTCCAACAGTCCCGTAACAATCTAAAAACCTCATTTCTTACCCCAATTACCGACTCCGTCACTTGTGGGAACGTTTTGTTTAATAGTTGTAAGCCGATGTTCTTGTTCTCACTTTGGTGAGAAGCGAACATTACTAATCCGTAAGCATAACATGCTTCTTTATGTTGCATGTTAGCCGCTTTTTCTAAATCACGAAGTCCAATATTCGGATATATTGAGTCAAAATAATTTCTTAACCCATTTCGTAAAATAGCATTTGGGTTCCCCGCAATATATGCGTCAAAGTAAACACATCGTAACTTATGGATTTCCCAATGTGATATCCCCCATCTTTCGAACGAAAGCCTTTTATAAACCAAGGCATTCTTGGAACGTTCTTCGAATGTCTTATAAACTGATCTCGCCTTAAATAGTTGTGCCGAAGAATTCTGACCGACTCTAGACAAGATTTCATCAATCATGTCTCCGGGTAGGTCTCTTAAAATATTGGGTTGTCTATCCATTTTATGTTTTTATACTGTAAAATAGACAAGAGTTAGCTTCATAAAAAAAATACTTATTTAATACAAGCAATTTTTACATATATCATAAAGCATAAGCACACTATATTACATATATTATACCACACGAATACAACTATCTTATTCCGACTCACTTGTTTCTTCTTCTTCGGTTTTGGTTCGTTTTGCCAAGTTTCTAGGGATATATAATGTGCCCCTAATACGAGCCGTAATTTTCCACATTGGTTTAGAAAAACCTGGTGGTTTAGAGGTTCCCGGGTCATTGTTACAACTTAAGGACTTCGGGGGTTGACGATACATATAAAGTTCATCGGGGTTGGAATTATATTTCTCTATTTTTATGCCCTTTCCCTTATTATTTTCTTTTGCCTTTTTAAATTCAGTTGGGGTAATTTCTATAACATCATCGGAATTCTCGTCGGAATCCGATTCATCGGAGAATTGGTAATCCTCCCAATATTTTGCTTCCTTGGCGGAAACACCATTGACCATAATTAACCTTGGTCGGTTGGTTGAGGATTTTCTTTTACTTAACCGTTTTATTATTTCCCCCGCCGGTTCTATTTCTTCATCTGGTTCCGATTCTTCTTCCGGTTCCGATTCTTCTTCCGGTTCCGACTCTTCTTCCGGTTCCTCTTCGGGAACTTGTGAATCAGTCCACGAATCATTCCAATTTACATTTGACTCTTCATTATTATTAGGTGAGTCAATGGGACTTGTTCTAGAGGTAGACATCTATCACATAATATCAAACGCGTTAAAAGATTAATATATCACATAATATTCACATGTTAAAAATATACAGTTTCCAACAAAATTTGTTAAGCAATCATTTTTCAAGTAAACACAGTCGAAGTCCAGACTCACTAATGCATCCTAACAAACTCGATAAGACACACTAATGCAAAATTCTGGTTCTCTAAGACCAACGCTCTGATACCAACTGAAATGTCCCGTTCTTATTGATTAAAAACGTTCCATATTAATTGATTTCGTTGCGAGGTTTTGACCTCTATATGAGACGTTTTTCAAAGACTGCATTCATTTTTAAAACAAACCATAATCTTTATTTCATAGATAAAGGTTTTAAAAAGCTTTACGTAGATTATCAAATAATGATAATCTAAAATATCCTGTTTACACACGACCATTACATAATGGTTTACAATACAAATATGTTACAACAAAATTAGTTTCTTGAATGCAGTTTTTACAAAATATCATACAAGCATGGACTCCAAATCTCGTCCTTATTTAAGTATGCGACAGCGGAAGCTCTTAATAATCACCTGAGAATAAACATGCTTAAAACGTCAACAAAAATGTTGGTGAGTTATAGGTTTAACCTATATATATCAAATCATAATAATAGACCACAAGATTTCATATTTCAATACACATCCCATACATAGAGATAAAAATCATTCATATGGTGAACACCTGGTAACCGACATTAACAAGATGCATATATAAGAATATCCCCATCATTCCGGGACACCCTTCGGATATGATATAAATTTCGAAGTACTAAAGCATCCGGTACTTTGGATGGGGTTTGTTAAGCCCAATAGATCTATCTTTAGGATTCGCGTCAATTAGGGTGTCTGTTCCCTAATTCTTAGATTACCAGACTTAATAAAAAGGGGCATATTCGATTTCGATAATTCAACCATAGAATGTAGTTTCACGTACTTGTGTCTATTTTGTAAATCATTTATAAAACCTGCATGTATTCTCATCCCAAAAATATTAGATTTTAAAAGTGGGACTATAACTCACTTTCACAGATTTTTACTTCGTCGGGAAGTAAGACTTGGCCACTGGTTGATTCACGAACCTATAACAATATATACATATATATCAAAGTATGTTCAAAATATATTTACAACACTTTTAATATATTTTGATGTTTTAAGTTTATTAAGTCAGCTGTCCTCGTTAGTAACCTACAACTAGTTGTCCAAAGTTAGATGTACAGAAATAATTCGATAAATATTATCTTGAATCAATCCACGACCCAGTGTATACGTATCTCAGTATTGATCACAACTCAAACTATATATATTTTGGAATCAACCTCAACCCTGTATAGCTAACTCCAACATTCACATATAGAGTGTCTATGGTTGTTCCGAAATATATATAGATGTGTCGACATGATAGGTCGAAACATTGTATACGTGTCTATGGTATCTCAAGATTACATAATATACAATACAAGTTGATTAAGTTATGGTTGGAATAGATTTGTTACTAATTTTCACGTAGCTAAAATGAGAAAAATTATCCAATCTTGTTTTACCCATAACTTCTTCATTTTAAATCCGTTTTGAGTGAATCAAATTGCTATGGTTTCATATTGAACTCTATTTTATGAATCAAAACAGAAAAAGTATAGATTTATAGTCGGAAAAATAAGTTACAAGTCATTTTTGTAAAGGTAGTCATTTCAGTCGAAAGAACGACGTCTAGATGACCATTTTAGAAAACATACTTCCACTTTGAGTTTAACCATAATTTTTGGATATAGTTTCATGTTCATAATAAAAATCATTTTCTCAGAATAACAACTTTTAAATCAAAGTTTATCATAGTTTTTAATTAACTAACCCAAAACAGCCCGCGGTGTTACTACGACGGCGTAAATCCGGTTTTACGGTGTTTTTCGTGTTTCCAGGTTTTAAATCATTAAGTTAGCATATCATATAGATATAGAACATGTGTTTAGTTGATTTTAAAAGTCAAGTTAGAAGGATTAACTTTTGTTTGCGAACAAGTTTAGAATTAACTAAACTATGTTCTAGTGATTACAAGTTTAAACCTTCGAATAAGATAGCTTTATATGTATGAATTGAATGATGTTATGAACATCAATACTACCTTAAGTTCCTTGGATAAACCTACTGGAAAAGATAAAAATGGATCTAGCTTCGACGGATCCTTGGATGGCTCGAAGTTCTTGAAGCAGAATCATGACACGAAAACAAGTTCAAGTAAGATCATCACTTGAAATAAGATTGTTATAGTTATAGAAATTGAACCAAAGTCTGAATATGATTATTACCTTGTATTAGAATGATAACCTACTATAAGAAACAAAGATTTCTTGAGGTTGGATGATCACCTTACAAGATTGGAAGTGAGCTAGCAAACTTGAAAGTATTCTTGATTTTATGTAACTAGAACTTGTAAAATATATGAAGAACACTTAGAACTTGAAGATAGAACTTGAGAGAGATCAATTAGATGAAGAAAATTGAAGAATGAAAGTGTTTGTAGGTGTTTTTGGTCGTTGGTGTATGGATTAGATATAAAGGATATGTAATTTTGTTTTCATGTAAATAAGTCATGAATGATTACTCATATTTTTGTAATTTTATGAGATATTTCATGCTAGTTGCCAAATGATGGTACCCACATGTGTTAGGTGACTCACATGGGCTGCTAAGAGCTGATCATTGGAGTGTATATACCAATAGTACATACATCTAAAAGCTGTGTATTGTACGAGTACGAATACGGGTGCATACGAGTAGAATTGTTGATGAAACTGAATGAGGATGTAATTGTAAGCATTTTTGTTAAGTAGAAGTATTTTGATAAGTGTATTGAAGTCTTTCAAAAGTGTATAAATACATATTAAAACACTACATGTATATACATTTTAACTGAGTCGTTAAGTCATCGTTAGTCGTTACATGTAAGTGTTGTTTTGAAACCTTTAGGTTAACGATCTTGTTAAATGTTGTTAACCCAATGTTTATAATATCAAATGAGATTTTAAATTATTATATTATCATGATATTATCATGTATGAATATCTCTTAATATGATATATATACATTAAATGTCTTTACAACGATAATCGTTACATATATGTCTCGTTTAAAAATCATTAAGTTAGTAGTCTTGTTTTTACATATGTAGTTCATTGTTAATATACTTAATGATATGTTTACTTATCATAGTATCATGTTAACTATATATATATCCATATATATGTCATCATATAGTTTTTACAAGTTTTAACGTTCGTGAATCACCGGTCAGCTTGGGTGGTCAATTGTCTATATGAAACATATTTCAGTTAATCAAGTCTTAACAAGTTTGATTGCTTAACATGTTGGAAACATTTAATCATGTAAATATCAATCTCAATTAATATATATAAACATGGAAAAGTTCGGGTCACTACACGATCGGATTGAAACGGTGGACTGAGAAGGTCGAATCGGTGTTTGCCATAAGTAAGTGTACTGAAGAGGACAAAGTGAAGTACGCTACGCATACCTTCACAGGTTCTGCATTAACATGGTGGAATACCTATCTAGAGCAAGTGGGACAAGACGATGTGTACGCACTACCGTGGTCAGCATTCAAGCACTTGATGAACGAGAAGTACCGTCCCAGAACCGAGGTCAATAAGCTCAAGACAGAACTTAGAGGGTTACGAACCCAAGGATTTGATATTACCACGTACGAAAGACGATTCACAGAATTGTGCCTATTGTGTCCGGGAGCATTCGAAGATGAGGAAGAGAAGATCGACGCATTTGTGAAAGGATTACCGGAAAGAATCCAAGAAGATATAAGTTCACACGAGCCCGCCTCTATACAACAGGCATGTAGAATGGCTCACAAACTAGTGAACCAGATTGAAGAAAGAATTAAAGAACAGACTGCTGAAGAGGCCAATGTGAAGCAAGTCAAAAGAAAGTGGGAGGAAAACGGTGATAAGAATCACCAATACAACAACAACAACAATTACAACAATAATCGCAACAATTATCCCAACAATCGCAACATCAATCGTAACTACAACAAACGGCCCAACAATAACAACAACAACAGCAACAGCAACTACAACAATCATCCCAACAACAATAATAACCGCAACAACAACAACAATCAGAAGCAGCTATGCCAAAGGTGTGAAAAGTATCACTCGGGGTTCTGCACCAAATTTTGCAATAAGTGTAAAAGAAATGGTCATAGCGCGGCGAAGTGTGAGGTCTACGGACCAGGGGTTAATAGAACGAAAGGAACAAATGGTGTCGGAACAAGTAATGGCGGAGCAAGTAGTGTCGGAGCAAGTTATGCCAATGTAGTTTGTTATAAATGTGGAAAACTGGGCCACATTATTAGAAATTGCCCGAACCAGGAGAACACGAATGGACAAGGCCGTGGAAGAGTTTTCAATATTAATGCGGCAGAGGCACAGGAAGACCCGGAGCTTGTTACGGGTACGTTTCTTATTGACAATAAATCTGCTTACGTTTTATTTGATTCGGGTGCGGATAGAAGCTATATGAGTAGAGATTTTTGTGCTAAATTAAGTTTTCCATTGACGCCTTTGGATAGTAAATTTTTACTCGAATTAGCAAATGGTAAATTAATTTCAGCAGATAATATATGTCGGAATCGAGAAATTAAACTGGTTAGCGAAACATTTAAGATTGATTTGATACCAGTAGAGTTAGGGAGTTTTGATGTGATAATCGGTATGGACTGGTTGAAAGAAGTGAAAGCGGAGATCGTTTGTTACAAAAATGCAATTCGCATTATACGAGAAAAAGGAAAACCCTTAATGGTGTACGGAGAAAAGGGCAACACGAAGCTACATCTTATTAGTAATTTGAAGTCACAAAAACTAATAAGAAAAGGTTGCTATGCTGTTCTAGCACACGTCGAGAAAGTACAAACTGAAGAAAAGAACATCAATGATGTTCCCATTGCAAAAGAATTTCCCGATGTATTTCCGAAAGAATTACCGGGATTACCCCCACATCGATCTGTTGAATTTCAAATAGATCTTGTACCAGGAGCTGCACCAATAGCTCGTGCTCCTTACAGACTCGCACCCAGCGAGATGAAAGAACTGCAAAGCCAATTACAAGAACTTTTAGAGCGTGGTTTCATTCGACCAAGCACATCACCGTGGGGAGCTCCTGTTTTGTTTGTCAAGAAGAAAGATGGTACATTCAGGTTGTGTATCGACTACCGAGAGTTGAACAAACTTACCATCAAGAACCGCTATCCACTACCGAGAATCGACGACTTATTTGATCAACTACAAGGCTCGTCTGTTTATTCAAAGATTGACTTACGTTCCGGGTATCATCAAATGCGGGTGAAAGAAGATGATATTCCAAAGACTGCTTTCAGAACACGTTACGGTCATTACGAGTTTATGGTCATGCCGTTTGGTTTAACTAATGCACCAGCTGTGTTCATGGACCTTATGAACCGAGTGTGTGGACCATACCTTGACAAGTTTGTCATTGTTTTCATTGATGACATACTTATTTACTCAAAGAATGACCAAGAACACGGTGAACATTTGAGAAAGGTGTTAGAAGTATCGAGGAAGGAAGAATTGTACGCTATGTTTTCAAAGTGTGCATTTTGGTTGGAAGAAGTTCAATTCCTCGGTCACATAGTGAACAAAGAAGGTATTAAGGTGGATCCGGCAAAGATAGAAACTGTTGAAAAGTGGGAAACCCCGAAAACTCCGAAACACATACGCCAGTTTTTAGGACTAGCTGGTTACTACAGAAGGTTCATCCAAGACTTTTCCAGAATAGCAAAAACCTTGACTGCATTAACGCATAAAGGGAAGAAATTTGAATGGAATGATGAACAAGAGAAAGCGTTTCAGTTATTGAAGAAAAAGCTAACTACGGCACGTATATTGTCATTGCCTGAAGGGAATGATGATTTTGTGATTTATTGTGATGCATCAAAGCAAGGTCTCGGTTGTGTATTAATGCAACGAACGAAGGTGATTGCTTATGCGTCTAGACAATTGAAGATTCACGAACAAAATTATACGACGCATGATTTGGAATTAGGCGCGGTTGTTTTTGCATTAAAGACTTGGAGGCACTACTTATATGGGGTCAAAAGTATTATATATACCGACCACAAAAGTCTTCAACACATATTTAACCAGAAACAACTGAATATGAGACAGCGTAGGTGGATTGAATTATTGAATGATTACGACTTTGAGATTCGTTACCACCCGGGGAAGGCAAATGTGGTAGCTGATGCCTTGAGCAGGAAGGATAGAGAACCCATTCGAGTAAAATCTATGAATATAATGATTCATAATAACCTTACTACTCAAATAAAGGAGGCGCAACAAGGAGTTTTAAAAGAGGGAAATTTAAAGGATGAAATACCCAAAGGATCGGAGAAGCATCTTAATATTCGGGAAGACGGAACCCGGTATAGGACTGAAAGGATTTGGGTACCAAAATTTGGAGATATGAGAGAAATGGTACTTAGAGAAGCTCATAAAACCAGATACTCAATACATCCTGGAACGGGGAAGATGTACAAGGATCTCAGGAAATATTTTTGGTGGCCGGGTATGAAAGCCGATGTTGCTAAATACGTAGGAGAATGTTTGACGTGTTCTAAGGTCAAAGCTGAGCATCAGAAACCATCAGGTCTACTTCAACAACCCGAAATCCCAGAATGGAAATAGGAAAACATTACCATGGATTTCATCACTAAATTGCCAAGGACTGCAAGTGGTTTTGATACTATTTGGGTAATAGTTGATCGTCTCACCAAATCAGCACACTTCCTGCCAATAAGAGAAGATGACAAGATGGAGAAGTTAGCACGACTGTATTTGAAGGAAGTCATATCCAGACATGGAATACCAATCTCTATTATCTCTGATAGGGATGGCAGATTTATTTCAAGATTCTGGCAGACATTACAGCAAGCATTAGGAACTCGTCTAGACATAAGTACTGCCTATCATCCACAAACTGATGGGCAGAGCGAAAGGACGATACAAACGCTTGAAGACATGCTACGAGCATGTGTTATTGATTTCGAAAACAGTTGGGATCGACATCTACCGTTAGCAGAATTTTCCTACAACAACAGCTACCATTCAAGCATTGAGATGGCGCCGTTTGAAGCACTTTATGGTAGAAAGTGCAGGTCTCCGATTTGTTGGAGTGAAGTGGGGGATAGACAGATTACGGGTCTGGAGATTATACAAGAAACTACCGAGAAGATCATCCAAATTCAACAACGGTTGAAAACCGCCCAAAGTCGACAAAAGAGCTACGCTGACATTAAAAGAAAAGATATAGAATTTGAAATTGGAGAGATGGTCATGCTTAAAGTTGCACCTTGGAAAGGCGTTGTTCGATTTGGTAAACGAGGGAAATTAAATCCAAGGTATATTGGACCATTCAAGATTATTGATCGTGTCGGACCAGTAGCTTACCGACTTGAGTTACCTCAACAACTCGCGGCTGTACATAACACTTTCCACGTCTCGAATTTGAAGAAATGTTTTGCTAAAGAAGATCTCACTATTCCATTAGATGAAATCCAAATCAACAAAAAACTTCAATTCATCGAAGAACCCGTCGAAATAATGGATCGTGAGGTTAAAAGACTTAAGCAAAACAAGATACCAATTGTTAAGGTTCGATGGAATGATCGTAGAGGACCCGAGTTCACCTGGGAGCGTGAAGATCAGATGAAGAAGAAATACCCGCATCTATTTCCAGAAGATTCGTCAACACCTTCAACAGCTTAAAATTTCGGGACGAAATTTATTTAACGGGTAGGTACTGTAGTGACCCGAACTTTTCCATGTTTATATATATTAATTGAGATTGATATTTACATGATTAAATGTTTCCAACATGTTAAGCAATCAAACTTGTTAAGACTTGATTAATTGAAATATGTTTCATATAGACAATTGACCACCCAAGTTGACCGGTGATTCACGAACGTTAAAACTTGTAAAAAATATATGATGACATATATATGGATATATATATAGTTAACATGATACTATGATAAGTAAACATATCATTAAGTATATTAACAATGAACTACATATGTAAAAACAAGACTACTAACTTAATGATTTTTAAACGAGACATATATGTAACGATTATCGTTGTAAAGACATTTAATGTATATATATCATATTAAGAGATATTCATACATGATAATATCATGATAATATAATAATTTAAAATCTCATTTGATATTATAAACATTGGGTTAACAACATTTAACAAGATCGTTAACCTAAAAGTTTCAAAACAACACTTACATGTAACGACTAACGATGACTTAACGACTCAGTTAAAATGTATATACATGTAGTGTTTTAATATGTATTTATACACTTTTGAAAGACTTCAATACACTTATCAAAATACTTCTACTTAACAAAAATGCTTACAATTACATCCTCGTTCAGTTTCATCAACAATTCTACTCGTATGCACCCGTATTCGTACTCGTACAATACACAGCTTTTAGATGTATGTACTATTGGTATATACACTCCAATGATCAGCTCTTAGCAGCCCATGTGAGTCACCTAACACATGTGGGAACCATCATTTGGAAACTAGCATGAAATATCTCATAAAATTACAAAAATATGAGTAATCATTCATGACTTATTTACATGAAAACTAAATAACATATCCTTTATATCTAATCCATACACCAACGACCAAAAACACCTACAAACACTTTCATTCTTCAATTTTCTTCATCTAATTGATCTCTCTCAAGTTCTATCTTCAAGTTCTAAGTGTTCTTCATAAATTCCAAAAGTTCTAGTTTCATAAAATCAAGAATACTTTCAAGTTTGCTAGCTCACTTCCAATCTTGTAAGGTGATCATCCAACCTCAAGAAATCTTTGTTTCTTACAGTAGGTTATCATTCTAATACAAGGTAATAATCATATTCAAACTTTGGTTCAATTTCTATAACTATAACAATCTTATTTTAAGTGATGATCTTACTTGAACTTATTTTCGTGTCATGATTCTGCTTCAAGAACTTCGAGCCATCCAAGGATCCATTGAAGCTAGATCCATTTTTCTATTTTCCAGTAGGTTTATCCAAGGAACTTAAGGTAGTAATGATGTTCATAACATCATTCGATTCATACATATAAAGCTATCTTATTCGAAGGTTTAAACTTGTAATCACTAGAACATAGTTTAGTTAATTCTAAACTTGTTCGCAAACAAAAGTTAATCCTTCTAACTTGACTTTTAAAATAAACTAAACACATGTTCTATATCTATATGATATGCTAACTTAATGATTTAAAACCTGGAAACACGAAAAACACCGTAAAACCGGATTTACGCCGTCGTAGTAACACCGCGGGCTGTTTTGGGTTAGTTAATTAAAAACTATGATAAACTTTGATTTAAAAGTTGTTATTCTGAGAAAATGATTTTTATTATGAACATGAAACTATATCCAAAAATTATGGTTAAACTCAAAGTGGAAGTATGTTTTCTAAAATGGTCATCTAGACGTCGTTCTTTCGACTGAAATGACTACCTTTACAAAAACGACTTGTAACTTATTTTTCCGACTATAAACCTATACTTTTTCTGTTTAGATTCATAAAATAGAGTTCAATATGAAACCATAGCAATTTGATTCACTCAAAACGGATTTAAAATGAAGAAGTTATGGGTAAAACAAGATTGGATAATTTTTCTCATTTTAGCTACGTGAAAATTGGTAACAAATATATTCCAACCATAACTTAATCAACTTGTATTGTATATTATGTAATCTTGAGATACCATAGACACGTATACAATGTTTCGACCTATCATGTCGACACATCTATATATATTTCGGAACAACCATAGACACTCTATATGTGAATGTTGGAGTTAGCTATACAGGGTTGAGGTTGATTCCAAAATATATATAGTTTGAGTTGTGATCAATACTGAGATACGTATACACTGGGTCGTGGATTGATTCAAGATAATATTTATCGATTTATTTCTGTACATCTAACTGTGGACAACTAGTTGTAGGTTACTAACGAGGACAGCTGACTTAATAAACTTAAAACATCAAAATATATTAAAAGTGTTGTAAATATATTTTGAACATACTTTGATATATATGTATATATTGTTATAGGTTCGTGAATCAACCAGTGGCCAAGTCTTACTTCCCGACGAAGTAAAAATCTGTGAAAGTGAGTTATAGTCCCACTTTTAAAATCTAATATTTTTGGGATGAGAATACATGCAGGTTTTATAAATGATTTACAAAATAGACACAAGTACGTGAAACTACATTCTATGGTTGAATTATCGAAATCGAATATGCCCCTTTTTATTAAGTCTGGTAATCTAAGAATTAGGGAACAGACACCCTAATTGACGCGAATCCTAAAGATAGATCTATCGGGCCCAACAAGCCCCATCCAAAGTACCGGATGCTTTAGTACTTCGAAATTTATATCATATCCGAAGGGTGTCCCGGAATGATGGGGATATTCTTATATATGTATCTTGTTAATGTCGGTTACCAGGTGTTCACCATATGAATGATTTTTATCTCTATGTATGGGATGTGTATTGAAATATGAAATCTTGTGGTCTATTATTATGATTTGATATATATAGGTTAAACCTATAACTCACCAACATTTTTGTTGACGTTTTAAGCATGTTTATTCTCAGGTGATTATTAAGAGCTTCCGCTGTCGCATAGTTAAATAAGGACGAGATTTGGAGTCCATGCTTGTATGATATTGTGTAAAAACTGCATTCAAGAAACTTATTTTGTTGTAACATATTTGTATTGTAAACCATTATGTAATGGTCGTGTGTAAACAGGATATTTTAGATTATCATTATTTGATAATCTACGTAAAGCTTTTTAAAACCTTTATCTATGAAATAAAGGTTATGGTTTGTTTTAAAAATGAATGCAGTCTTTGAAAAACGTCTCATATAGAGGTCAAAACCTCGCAACGAAATCAATTAATATGGAACGTTTTTAATCAATAAGAACGGGACATTTCAGTTTTTACATATATCATAAAGCATAAGCACACTATATTACATATATTACACCGCACAAATACAATTATCTTATTCCGATTCACTCGTTTCTTCTTCTTCGAACTTGGTTCTTTTTGCTAAGTTTTTAGGGATATATGATGTTCCCCTAATACGAGCTGTCGTTTTCCACAACGGTTTAGAAAAACCTGGTGGTTTAGAGGTTCCCGGGTCATTGTTACAACTTAAGGACTTCGGGGGTTGACGATACATATAAAGTTCATCGGGGTTGGAATCAGATTTCTCTATGTTAATGCCTTTCCCCTTATTATTTTCTTTTGCCTTTTTAAATTCAATTGGGGTAATTTCTATAACATCATCGGAATTATCATCGGAATCCGATTCATCGGATAATTGGTAATCCTCCCAATATTTTGCTTCCTTGGCGGAAACACCATTGACCATAATTAACCTTGGTCGGTTGGTTGAGGATTTTCTTTTACTTAACCGTTTTATTATTTCCCCCACCGGTTCTATTTCTTCTTCCAGTTCCTCCTCCTCCGGTTCCTCCTCTTCCGGTTCTTCTTCTTCCGGTTCCGTTTCCTCTTCTTCCGGTTCTTCGAGAACTTGTGAATCTTGCCAATATATATTCGACTCTTCGTTATTATTAGATGAGTCAATGGGATTTGTGCTAGAGGTAGACATCTATCACACAATATCAAATATGTTAAGAGAATAATATATCACATAATATTTACATGTTAATAATATATAGTTTCCAACAAAAATGTTAAACAATCATTTTTAAAGAAAACACGGTCGAAGTCCAGACTCACTAATGCATCCTAACAAACTCGATAAGACACACTAATGCAAATTTTCTGGTTCTCTAAGACCAACGCTCGGATACCAACTGAAATGTCCCGTTCTTATTGATTAAAAACGTTCCATATTAATTGATTTCGTTGCGAGGTTTTGATCTCTATATGAGGCATTTTTCCAAATACTACATTCATTTTTAAAACAAACCATAACCTTTATTGTAATGCCCCGTCCTAATCCATCTGGACGAAGTCATCAACATTTGATCCCAGAGCGATGATCGACTCCAAGTAATGTCCTTAAAATGAGTAAATGCACAGCGGAAGATTTCTTTCATACCTGAGTTTAAACATGCTTTAAAGTGTCAACCAAAAGGTTGGTGAGTTCATAAGTTTATCATAACACAATAAAATTCATCATTTTGATAGACCACAAGATTTAAATCCTACATGGTACAAATGGGCCCGAATCCTATACCCACCTGTAATGTACATGCGATATCTTTTAAATACAGTACACATTTCTCGTGTACGAAATCCATATTTCATAAATCAAAATAACCGTACACATATTCCGTGCACAAAAATAACATACACATAACCTGTGTATAAAATCATTCTCTCGATACATAACATTCATATCAATTGTGGCAATTATCATGTCCACATAATTCAAAGGTGGCAATTATCATATCCACATAATTCAATGGTGGCAATTATCATGTCCACATAATTCAACAATAATCCGCAGAACTTCTGTCTGCATAATAATTCATTCGAGAAATGTTTTACTTGTGTCTATCTCGTCAAACATTTATAAAAGCATTTCATGCATTCGCAGTTTAAAATATATTTCAAAAGCATTTAGTAAAGCAGTTGTAAAAAACAGCGCATGTATTCTCAGTCTCAAAAATGTAAAGAGTAAAAGGGAGCAAATGAAACTCATCTAATGTATTTTGTAGTAAAAATACATATGACGACATTTAACAAGTGTAGGGTTGGCCTCGGATTCACGAACCTATATCATTTGTATATATATTAAAACATATAATAACAAGTAAACATGTTTATATACTAATATTATTAGTATACTTTTTATTTTAATATTTTATATGTTATATTAATAAATAATTTAATTATAGCTATTTTATATATTTTAAAATAATAATTAATATTTATATCAGATTCTTTTAAGGTATTTTAATGTAGATCATTTATTATAAATATTATCTATTAATGCTTAAATATTATATAATGTATTAAAACTTAATATTTATATAATTGTAATATTTATTTGTAAAAATAATAATAATAATAATAATAATAAGAATAAAAATAATGATAATTTTAGTAGAAATGATAATTTCAATAATAATGAAAGTGTTGATAAAAATGATAATTTTTCTAAAAATGATAATATAAATAATAATGATGTTTTTAATAATAATGATAAAAATAATATTAATATTAGTAATAATAATAATAATAATGATATAAATTATCTTAATAATAATGCTTATAATAATAATAGTAATGATATATGTTAATAATGATAGTAATTGTAATGATAAAAATAATATTAATAAAAATAATACTAATAATAATAATATAAAAATAATAATAGTTATACCATTAATCATCTTCATCGTTCTACATTATTTTTATCATTATTCTTACATCATTTTTATTCGTATAACACGTTTATATTCAAATTGAGAGTTCTCATATACAATCTTAAATTTGATGATTTATTATCATAATGAATCTCTTTTTATCAACCTTTATAATCATAATCATCTTTTATATCTTAATCTTCTTATTATATCGAAATCTTAATATTATACCATAATACTTCTACCTTATCAACTTAACACTAATATCATTATAACATTTACAAAGATTACATTTTATCATTGTTCTTAATATTTAATATAAATCTTAACCTTTTTAAGATTATATTTATCTTTTCAAAATCCCAATTTTAAATCATAATAATCATAATGATAATAATACTAATAATAATACTAGCTATAAAATTAACCATTTTACTACAACTAATAATAATGGTAATAACATTTATAATATTAACTTTAGTAATAACAATAATAATAATAATCATAATAATAACAATAAAAATTGTAATAGAATTAAAAGTAAAAGTGTTATACCCTTTAAAACATCCTCTAAAAAGAATTGTCCAAGACGGGACTCGAACCCGCGACCTTTTGTTCAAACCCACACGCTCTCAACATTACACCATGTCTGTTTTTCTATTTATATATGAATCGAAATGTTTTTAACCCGCTCTCATAATTTCTGTTTTGTTTCCTTTTCCTCTTTCACAAATGTAATTGATCAAGGCCCATGATACACGGCCCGACAGCAAAACCAGTCTTGGCCCATGTTGTATTACATATATTGATGATTCAGTATTTGAGCACTGGTAGTGACCGAAGGGATAACAAAAATATATAAATATCACCGAAGCATAATGGGACATAAAGTGGCCATTTTGTTTAACTTGGACAATTACAGATGTTGGCCATAAAATCTCTACTTGAACCCACTGATGGAAAAGCATAACAGTGTTGGCCATGAATTCATCTCACATGCATTAATCTTATAATTGTTTATTAAACTCATGGACCACACATGCTCTCCACTAATTCATTTGCTTATCTCTTTAACTTGGGATCCATTTTGTGTAGTATTAATCAAAACAGAAAAAAATATGCTTTGCTCTCAATCACAAATAAATAGCAGCACGAATGATAGTGATTCAGCAAGAATAAAGTGAGAGAAAGAGGAGAGAGATAGGGAGTTGTTCATGGTGGTTATTAACCGAAAGGAAGCAGAAGAAAAGGTAATAGTTGGTTCATAAACAGAAAACGTGAACGGTAACAATCGATTACAATGATGTGTGGTTTCAAAGGGTGTGAAGGTGGTGTTTGTTATGGATGAAGATGTTGGTGATGATTGTAAAATGGTAGTGATTCATGGGTGCGGTTTTTGGGTCTCGAAAGTAAACAGAAGAAAGGAAATGGTAGCAGTGGCAGAAAACGAGTGATGAGGTGTTGTTGGTTGAGGTGATCGAGTAAGAAAGATTTGTAACAAGTATTAGTTGGTTTAAGGTGGCGGATTATTGTAGCTTATGGTGATTTGTTTATAAGTGATTGTAGAGGTGTCGTGAAAATGATGAATTTATTCACAATGGAAGATGAGATAGAGGGAGATTGAGGTGACGGTCATGGTGGTGGCAGTGATGGTTCAAACAAGGTGATAGGTGTCGGTGCCGAGGTGATGTCTTGGTGATTTTGAAGAAAGGTGATCATGGAGGCTCTCAGTATAATAAGGAGAGGAAAAAAGTAATGAGTGTGAGTAATTGATCAAATGTGACACGTGTGAATGGTAAGACTTCATGATTCTTAACAACTGGATTAATTGTTTTGTAGCTGAAGTTTCGAGTATCGACTAGTACTCAAATAGATGAAAGGACAGAAAGCAGATTCCATTGTAACAGAATTTGGTTGTATTATGGTAATTGAGATCGATCGTACCAATTTAATAGACAGGGACAAAAATTGGTAAAAGTTTGATTGTAACCTTGAACTGAATCGATCCTTTTTCTTTATTTATAAATGCGTATATATATAGTTATATAATTGTTTTTAATATATGAATCCGTATTTATTTATATAGTTTATATATCTGTTTTATATATTTTTATATATGAAATCTGTGTATATTAATATGATATATCTATATATCTGTTTAGTTAGTTATATCAGTATTTTACATGAGCTATAATATTATTTATAATACAACTTTAATATTTAACATTAATATTAATAATAATAACAAACTAATAATAATAATAATTAATAGATAAAATAATAATATTAATGATATTAAGATTATAGTAATACTAATAAGAATAATGACAATAATAAATTGATAATTTTAGTAATCAAGTTAATAATACTTTCAATGACCCTAATAATAATTAAATTTATAATGGTACTAATAATGGTCATAATAACAAGGATTGTAGTATTATTATTAGTTATAATAATAATGATATTAACATTGAAAATTATAATATTACTGATAACAATAATATAACAAATCAAATGCATCAATTTTAGTTTATAATTTGTAGTAATATTAATAGTACTGATAATAGTGTTTATAATAATAATATAACAACTAGGATTAACTTGCATTTATATGTCAATCAAACCGTTTAATGTTTTGTTAATATTTTCCCAGATTAACAATCACACATATGTATATATTCATACATATCTATTTACACATAATTGTTCGTGAATCATCAGGTATGGTCAAAGGGTAATTGATTACATGAATATAGATTTCAAAACTTTCGAGACTCAACATTACAGATTTTGCTTTTCGTGTCAAAATCATATAAAGATTAAAGTTTAAATTTGGTCGGAAATTGACGGGTCATCACAGTACCTACCTGTTAAAGAAATTTCGTCCCGAAATTTGAGTGAGGTGGTCATGGCTAACAATAAAAATGTTTTCATGACGAATATGAGTTGATAAATATCGTTTTATCATTATTGAGTAATATAAATAAAACGATTCGATTATACGGAGCGTACGAGTGAAGCTATCATAAAACAGTGAAATGAAAGGATAAGGATTTGCCTTAGCTTTTGATAGAGTCAGGGGTGAATTCCGGAATTCAAGAGATTTAAAGAAATCTTGAGAATCTATAAAATCTGATTCTTCGGGAAATGAGGGAATTATGATTTCTATAATTAAATACGGTGATCTGCCCGATTACTCTGTCTGATATTTCCATTATAAATTCAACTCTTCCGTTCCATTATTCCCACCATTCCTATACTTTCTTTCTTAGTTCGTACATCCTAAAGATTGTGAAAATGCTTAATCCAATTCTAATCCTTGATATTTTCCTAATTATCATTTCTGTCATTCTTCCCTTCAGTCTTCTACCAGAGAAATCTATTTACTTTCACTATTACCTTAGGGTGATACTATTCTTAATTCTATCGTGTCCTTATATTGCTATTCATATTAATATCCATGGTTTGCAACCTCCGTGTTGTTATTGAGCTTTATATCCTCATTTATATTTCGGAGCTCCATGCTTTTGTTTTCTCTTCCCGATATTAAATAGATCAAGTAATGGTCCAGAATTCGTAGATATGGAGTTTCGAATGAACTTAATGTTCTAAACAAGAAAGAACATAATAGCACGATTTGATTTGTCAAATTACAAGAATCACTAAGAATTGAACTATCAAGAATATACTTTCTTGATATATTAAGAAGTTAAGCAGAATGAAAGAGTTATGTAACATGACACATGATGACGTTATAATCTGTGAATCATCATGTTCCATTTGGAAATTCAGCATGACTTACTGTAATATAATTACGTTGATCAAGTGTCATTATATTATACTAACTCATGCATCAATTTCCAACACTTCTCCACAATTCATTCATAATTTATACTTAGATTTTACAGAAGTTTCCAATATAATGGAATACAGAAAACACGAAGAGGTAGATAATTTCGGACAAGAATATTTACGAAAATATCCTCAGAAATATCGAAGATATTTATGATGATATTTTGGAGTTTCTAAGTTCGAAGGTTGATGAAGAAAAATTTTCCGCAAGATTTTAACATGACCTCGGAACAAGATATTCTCTAAAGATTTCATCGGATCCAAAATTACCTGGATCCTTTAAATATAGGGTTTGGTCCTTGTATTTGTCCTTGGTCTCCTTCATGGTTAGCTCAATCCATTTTTCAGTTCCAACTTTTCTGAGCTTTTCCAACATACTATTCTTTATCATTAAACTTCCGATGATTAAGGTCGTTTACGGTTGTCTACAGTTTCTACTGCTTCATTCAGCTTTTTTTTTTCATTCCGAGTATTGGTTTGTAGACTGAGTGATGTTCAGAATTTCAGAATGAAAGACCATAATTCTAAAAGATAAATGTTATACATATAATTGTTGATGTAGATATGATGTGCGTTTTCAAAGTACTGATTGTTGGTTCCCGTTAATTGGTATGGCAGTTCTCGTTACAAGATGCGGATGAGTATATGATAGGGTTTCAATAAATAAATATAATGATTTATCGGAGAGATTTAAACCAACAAACAACGAGGTTGCTGGTACGTCTACTGGTAATATAGTAGAATATAAAAGGTTCTCCGGTAATAATAAAAGAGCACGCATATATATCAAGGTTATAATAAGGTTGTTTTGAACGAAAAGTAGAAGTTATCTTGCTGGAGCTGTGACAAAATTAGCTACTTTGAAAAAGAGTGGAAATGTTATTTTGAGTAATAATAACACTAAGGAATTAGCACGGTTACATGTTAAACGTTTACTCAGTTTCCGAGAGTTTTTCAGGTGTTTAACTATATGCATAAATCTTTTCTTCCGTAGATGATGTGCGGTTGGTTCATCCTCTATTTTGAGGTGTTTTCAAGAATCATGAAAGGTTTGAACGCAGATTGTAATCATCAAGATACAAATGAGGTTTAAGATGAAATCAAGTGGCAAACTTGAAGAGATGTTTAGTTTCATATGTTATAATCAATATTTTAATTTATTTTAATTGTCCAATGTTATTAGTCCACAGTCGATAGTCCAGAGTTACCAGTCCAATAAATCATATATAGTTTAATATATAATATTCGAATTAATTAATACGTATCGTGACCCGTGTACATGTCTCAGACTCGATCACAACTCAAATTATATATATTATTTGAGAATCAACATCAACACTGTATAGAGAACTCGATCATTACTGCATATAGAGTGTCTATGGTGATTCCAAATAATATATATAGATGCGTCGATATGATATGTCAAAACCTTGTATACGTGTCCCGATATTTAAAGTGTGTAAAATAAATAACAGAAATTAAATGACGATAAATAAAATTGTGATAATTAAATTGCGATAAATAAACTGCGATAAATAAAATGTAATCAGTTAGCTAAGAACAGTTAGCTAGGAACAGTTAGCGTGGATTCTTAATAAAATTCCTCATAGTTAATTTGTTTGTTTCTAACAAATTTTATTTTGTCAAATGTTTTCTTCATTATGCCACTTGTTGAATTCTGATAAATCAAAATCCAAATATGAAATTGGATGAATATGGTTATTCTGTGGTGAACGGATTTGTATATCGATGGATGTAAGTAGGATAGTAAACGACTGTTGAATCAGCTTCGAAGAATGTACAATGTAACTTATTAATGTAAAATCTAAATATTCCTCGGGTATTACCTACCCGTTAAAATATTTTCACCATTAACAGTTTGTACAAAAGAATTTTTAATTACAATCTTTATGAAAATATACTTACATGTATATCTTCTTCATATGTAATATAGATTTAATGAGTTAATATGATATTAAACTCATTTGATTTACCGTTAGAACATGAATATATAATCTCTAAAACGTTAGAGATTACATAATCGTCATGTCGAACGAAGATAAAATAGATAGAACGATACGTAGAACGATGATTATGCTCGTGGTACAGAATGTGCTATTGAGGCATATGATGTTGAAACTGGGTTTATTGGTGGTACGGTTGGTGCTGGTGATGTTGCTGAAGCTGGTAAGTTTTGCACCATACTTTCCAAATTGATTACTCGAGCGCGAAGTTTGTTGACTTCTTCTATTATTCCGGGATGATTGTCGGTCGAAACAAGCGGATGAATAAGGTTTAGAATTGTGGATAGAATATAATCGTTTCGAGCTATTCTGGAAATGAGGCTGAAAATGGTGTTTCAGATAGGTTCGCCGGTAAGTGTTTCGGGTTCTTCACCAAGAGGTGAATTAGGTTGGTGGAAAGGATCGCCTTCTTATTATCTCCAATGACTTAGTAGGAAACGAACCCATCAGATTAGTTGGGGATGGCTGATTGGTTGATCCATTCTGGTCACACTGCTTTCGGAGCTCGAGTGAAAATCCATATCGGAATAGCTGTCGGAATTCGAGGAACTTGAACTGGTTGAGGGATTCATCTCGTACGATTAGATGAAGGATTTTCGATAAGAATTAGATTATAGGATGTAGATTAGTACCCTGCAATACATAATATACATATGCATATATAATACTAAAATCCCATATGTTACGGAGGAATCTACGGAAGTTGTCAGGAAAAGTCTACAGTAACAGATATGCTAAGATATGAATTAGCAGATACGCTAAGATACGAATTTTTGTCTATACACTATTCATGCAATCATTGCAGTAAGATGTGTCTAGACTAAGGATGATAAGCAGATGATTTCCGACTATAAATGATAAGCAAAACTTTTGACGTGCAGACACGGTCGAAGTCCAGACTCACTAATGCACCTAAACAACTATCAGTTAGACACACTGATGCAAGACCTGGTTCGCTAAGACCATCGCTCTGATACTAACTGTGATGCCCCGTCCTAATCCATCTGGACGAAGTCATCAACATTTGATCCCAGAGCGATGATCGACTCCAAGTAATGTCCTTAAAATGAGCAAATGCACAGCGGAAGATTTCTTTCATACCTGAGATTAAACATGCTTTAAAGTGTCAACCAAAAGGTTGGTGAGTTCATAAGTTTATCATAACACAATAAAATTCATCATTTTGATAGACCACAAGATTTAAATCCTGCATGGTACAAATGGGCCTGAATCCTATACCCACCTGTAATGTACATGCGATATCTTTTAAATACAGTACACATTTCTCGTGTACGAAATCCATATTTCATAAATCAAAATAAACCGTACACATATTCCGTGCACAAAAATAACATACACATAACCTGTGTATAAAATCATTCTTTCGATACATAACATTCATATCAATTGTGGCAATTATCATGTCCACATAATTCAATGGTGGCAATTATCATGTCCACATAATTCAATGGTGGCAGTTATCATGTCTACATAATTCAACAATAATCCGCAGAACTTCTGTCTGCATAATAATTCATTCGAGGAATGTTTTGCTTGTGTCTATCACGTCAAACATTTATACAAGAATTTCATGCATTCGCAGTTCAAAATATATTTCAAAAGCATTTAGTAAAGCAGTTGTAAAAAACAGCGCATGTATTCTCAGTTCCAAAAATGTAAATAGTAAAAGGGAGCAAATGAAACTCACCTAATTTATTTTGTAGTAAAAATACATATGACGATATTTAACAAGTGTAGGGTTGGCCTCGGATTCACGAACCTATATAATTTGTATATATATTAAAACATATAATAACAAGTAAACATGTTAATATACTAATATTATTAGTATACTTTTTATTTTAATATTTTATATGTTATATTAATAAATAATTTAATTATAGCTATTTTATATATTTTAAAATAATAATTAATATTTATATCAGATTCTTTTAAGGTATTTTAATGTAGATCATTTATTATAAATATTATCTATTAATGCTTAAATATTATATAATGTATTAAAACTTAATATTTATATAATTGTAATATTTATTTGTAAAAATAATAATAATAATAATAATAATAATAATAATAATAATAATAATAATAAAAATAATGATAATTTTAGTAGAAATGATAATTTCAATAATAATGAAAGTGTTGATAAAAATGATAATTTTTCTAAAAATGATAATATAAATAATAATGATGTTTTTAATAATAATGATAAAAATAATATTAATATTAGTAATAATAATAATAATAATAATGATATAAATTATCTTAATAATAATGCTTATAATAATAATAATAATAATGATATATGTTAATAATGAGAGTAATTGTAGTGATAAAAATAATATTAATAAAAATAATACTACTAAAAATAATATAAAAATAATAATAGCTATACCATTAATCATCTTCATCGTTCTACATTATTTTTATCATTATTCTTACATCATTTTTATTCGTATAACACGTTTATATTCAAATTGAGAGTTCTCATATACAGTCTTAAATTTGATGATTTATTATCATAATGAATCTCTTTTTATCTACCTTTATAATCATAATCATCTTTTATATCGTAATCTTCTTATTATATCGAAATCTTAATATTATACCATAATACTTCCACCTTATCAACTTAACACTAATATCATTATAACATTTACAAAGATACATTTTATCATTGTTCTTAATATTTAATATAAATCTTAACCTTTTTAAGATTATATTTATCTTTTCAAAATCCCAATTTTAAATCATAATAATCATAATGATAATAATACTAATAATACTGATAATAATACTAGCTATAAAATTAACCATTTTACTACAACTAATAATAATGGGAATAACATTTATAATATTAACTTTAGTGATAACAATAATAATAATAATCATAATAATAACAATAATAATTGTAATAGAATTAAAAGTAAAAGTGTTATACCCTTTAAAACATCCTCTAAAAAGAATTGTCCAAGACGGGGCTCGAACCCGCGACCTTATGTTCAAACCCACACGCTCTCAACATTACACCATGTCTGTTTTTCTGTTTATATATGAACCGAAATGTTTTTAACCCGCTCTCATAATTTCTGTTTCATTTCCTTTTCCTCTTTCACAAATGTAATTGATCAAGGCCCATGATACACGGCCCGATAGCAAAACCAGTCTTGGCCCATGTTGTATTACATATATTGATGATTCAGTATTTGACCACTGGTAGTGACCGAAGGGATAACAAAAATATATAAATATCACCGAAGCATAATGGGACATAAAGTGGCCATTTTGTTTAACTTGGACAATTACAGATGTTGGCCATAAAATCTCTACTTGAACCCACCGATGGAAAAGCATAACAGTGTTGGCCATGAATTCATCTCACATGCATTAATCTTATAATTGTTTATTAAACTCATGGACCACACATGCTCTCCACTAATTCATTTGCTTATCTCTTTAACTTGAGATCCATTTTGTGTAGTATTAATCAAAACAGAAAAAATATGCTTTGCTCTCGATCACAAATAAATAGCAGCACGAATGATAGTGATTCAGCAAGAATAAAGTGAGAGAAAGAGGAGAGAGATAGGGAGTTGTTCATGGTGGTTATTAACCGAAAGGAAACAGAAGAAAAGGTGATAGTCGGTTCATAAACAGAAAACGTGAACGGTAACAATCGATTACAGTGATGTGTGGTTTCGAAGGGTGTGAAGGTGGTGTTTGTTATGGATGAAGATGTTGGTGATGATTGTAAAATGGTAGTGATTCATGGGTGTGGTTTTTGGGTCTCGAAAGTAAACAGAAGAAAGGAAATGGTAGTAGTGGCAGAAAACGAGTGATGAGGTGTTGTTGGTTGAGGTGATCGAGTAAGAAAGATTTGTAACAAGTATTAGTTGGTTTAAGGTGGCGGATTATTGTAGCTTATGGCGATTTGTTTATAAGTGATTGTAGAGGTGTCGTGAAAATGATGAATTTATTCACAATGGAAGATGACATAGAGGGAGATTGAGGTAACGGTCATGGTGGTGGCAGTGATGGTTCAAACAAGGTGATAGGTGTCGGTGTCGAGGTGATGTCTTGGTGATTTTGAAGAAAGGTGATCATGAAGGCTCTCTTTATAATAAGGAGAGGAAAAAGTAATGAGTGTGAGTAATTGATCAAATGTGACACGTGTGAATGGTAAGACTCCATGATTCTTAACAACTGGATTAATTGTTTTGTAGCTGAAGTTTCGAGTATCGACTAGTACTCAAACAGATGAAAGGACAGAAAGCAGATTCCATTGTAACAGAATTTGGTTGTATTATGGTAATTGAGATCGATCGTACCAATTTAATAGACAGGGACAAAAATTGATAAAAGTTTGATTGTAACCTTGAACTGAATCAATCCTTTTTCTGTATTTATAAATGCGTATATATAGTTATATAATTGTTTTTAATATATGAATCCGTATTTATTTATATAGTTTATATATCTGTTTTATATATTTTTATATATGAAATCTGTGTATTTTAATATGATATATCTATATATCTGTTTAGTTAGTTATATCAGTATTTTACATGAGCTATAATATTATTTATAATACAACTTTAATATTTAACATTAATATTAATATTAATAATAATAACAAACTAATAATAATAATAATTAATAGAGAAAATAATAATATTAATGATATTAAGATTATAGTAATACTAATAAGAATAATGACAATAATAAATTGATAATTTTTGTAATTAAGTTAATAATACTTTCAATGACCCTAATAATAATTAAATTTATAATGGTACTAATAATGGTCATAATAACAAGGATTATAGTTTTATTATTAGTTATAATAATAATGATATTAACATTGAAAATTATAATATTACTAATAACAATAATATAACAAATCAAATGCATCAATTTTAGTTTATAATTTGTAGTAATATTAATAGTACTGATAATAGTGTTTATAATAATAATATAACAACTAGGATTAACTTGCTTTTATATGTCAATCAAACCGTTTAATGTTTTGTCAATATTTTCCCAGATTAACAATCACACATATGTATATATTCATACATATCTATTTACACATAATTGTTCGTGAATCGTCAGGCATGGTCAAAGGGTAATTGATTACATGAATATAGATTTCAAAACTTTCGAGACTCAACATTACAGATTTTGCTTTTCGTGTCGAAATCATATAAAGATTAAAGTTTAAATTTGGTCGAAAATTGACGGGTCGTCACATTTATTTCATCAATAAAGGTTTAAAAAGCTTTACGTAGATTATCAAATAATGATAATCTAAATTATCCTGTTTACACACGACCATTACATAATGGTTTACAATACAAATATGTTACATCGAAATACGTTTCTTAAATGCAGTTTTTATATAATATCATACAAGCATGGACTCCAAATCTTGTCCTTATTTTAGTATGCAACAGCGGAAGCTCTTAGTATTCACCTGAGAATAAACATGCTTTAAACGTCAACAAAAATGTTGGTGAGTTATAGGTTTAGCCTATATATATATATATATATATATATATAAATATATATATATATATATATATATATATATATATATATATATATATATATATATATATATATCAAATTGTAACAATAGACCACAAGATTTCATATTTCAATACACATCCCATACATAGAGATAAAAATCATTCATATGGTGAACACCTGGTAACCGACATTAACAAGATGCATATATAAGAATATCCCCATCATTCCGGGACACCCTTCGGATATGATATAAATTTCGAAGTACTAAAGCATTTGGTACTTTGGATGGGGTTTGTTAGGCCCAATAGATCTATCTTTAGGATTCGCGTCAATTAGGGTGTCTGTTCCCTAATTCTTAGATTACCAGACTTAATAAAAAAAAGGGCATATTCGATTTCAATAATTCAACCATAGAATTTAGTTTCACGTACTTGTGTCTATTTTGTAAATCATTTATAAAACCTGCATGTATTCTCATCCCAAAAACATTAGATTTTAAAAGTGGGACTATAACTCACTGTCACAGATTTTTACTTCGTCGGGAAGTAAGACTTGGCCACTGGTCGATTCACGAACCTATAACAAATATGTACATATATATCAAAGTATGTTCAAAATATATTTACAACACTTTTAATACATTTTGATGTTTTAAGTTTATTAAGTCAGCTGTCCTCGTTAGTAACCTACAACTAGTTATCCACAGTTAGATGTACAGAAATAAATCGATATATATATATATATATATATATATATATATATATATATATATATATATATATATATATATATATATATATATATATATATATATATATATATATATATATATATTATCTTGAATCAATCCACGACCCAGTGTATACACGTCTCAGGCTAGATTACAACTCAAAGTATATATATTTTTGGAATCAACCTTAACCCTGTATAGCTAACTCCCACATTACTGCATATAGAGTGTCTATGGTTGTTCCAAATAATATATACACATGGGTCGATATGATATGTCAAAACATTTGCATACGTGTCTATTGAAATGTCCCATTCTTATTGATTAAAAACGTTCCATATTAATTGATTTCGTTGCGAGGTTTTGACCTCTATATGAGACGTTTTTCAAAGACTGCATTCATTTTTAAAACAAACAATAACCTTTATTTCATAAATAAAGGTTTAAAAAACTTTACGTAGATTATCAAATAATGATAATCTAAAATATCCTGTTTACACACGACCATTACATAATGGTTTACAATACAAATATGTTACATCGAAATCAGTTTCTTGAATGCAGTTTTTACACAATATCATACAAACATGGACTCCAAATCTTGTCCTTATTTTAGTATGCAACAGCGGAAGCTCTTAATATTCACCTGAGAATAAACATGCTTTAAACGTCAACAAAAATGTTGGTGAGTTATAGGTTTAACCTATATATATCAAATCGTAACAATAGACCACAAGATTTCATATTTCAATACACATCCCATACATAGAGATAAAAATCATTCATATGGTGAACACCTGGTAACTGACATTAACAAGATGCATATATAAGAATATGCCCATCATTCCGGGACACCCTTCGGATATGATATAAATTTCAAAGTACTAAAGCATCCGGTACTTTGGATGGGGTTTGTTAGACCCAATATATCTATCTTTAGGATTCGCGTCAATTAGGGTGTCTGTTCCCTAATTCTTAGATTACCAGACTTAATAAAAAGGGGCATATTCGATTTCGATAATTCAACCATAGAATGTAGTTTCACGTACTTGTGTCTATTTTGTAAATCATTTATAAAACCTGCATGTATTCTCATCCCAAAAATATTAGATTTTAAAAGTGGGACTATAACTCACTTTCACAGATTTTTACTTCGTCGGGAAGTAAGACTTGGCCACTGGTTGATTCACGAACCTATAACAATATATACATATATATCAAAGTATGTTCAAAATATATTTACAACACTTTTAATATATTTTGTTGTTTTAAGTTTATTAAGTCAGCTGTCCTCGTTAGTAACCTACAACTAGTTGTCCACAGTTAGATGTACAGAAATAAATCGATAAATATTATCTTGAATCAATCCACGACCCAGTGTATACGTATCTCAGTATTGATCACAACTCAAACTATATATATTTTGGAATCAACCTCAACCCTGTATAGCTAACTCCAACATTCACATATAGAGTGTCTATGGTTGTTCCGAAATATACATAGATGTGTCGAAATGATAGGTCGAAACATTGTATACGTGTCTATGGTATCTCAAGATTACATAATATACAATACAAGTTGATTAAGTTATGGTTGGAATAGATTTGTTACCAATTTTCACGTAGCTAAAATGAGAAAAATTATCCAATCTTGTTTTACCCATAACTTCTTCATTTTAAATCCGTTTTGAGTGAATCAAATTGCTATGGTTTCATATTGAACTCTATTTTATGAATCTAAATAGAAAAAGTATGGGTTTATAGTCCGAAAAATAAGTTACAAGTTGTTTTTGTAAAGGTAGTCATTTCAGTAGAAAAAACGACGTCTAGATGACCATTTTAGAAAACATACTTCCACTTTGAGTTTAACCATAATTTTTGGATATAGTTTCATGTTCATAATAAAAATCATTTTCTCAGAATAACAACTTTTAAATCAAAGTTTATCATAGTTTTTAATTAACTAACCCAAAACAGCCCGCGGTGTTACTACGACGGCGTAAATCCGGTTTTACGGTGTTTTTCGTGTCTCCAGGTTTTAAATCATTAAGTTAGCATATCATATAGATATAGAACATGTGTTTAGTTGATTTGAAAAGTCAAGTTAGAAGGATTAACTTTTATTTGCGAACAAGTTTAGAATTAACTAAACTATGTTCTAGTGATTACAAGTTTAAACCTTCGAATAAGATAGCTTTATATTTATGAATCGAATGATGTTATGAACATCATTACTACCTTAAGTTCCTTGGATAAACCTACTGGAAAAGAGAAAAATGGATCTAGGTTCAACGGATCCTTGGATGGCTCGAAGTTCTTGAAGCAGAATCATGACACGAAAACAAGTTCAAGTAAGATCATCACTTGAAATAAGATTGTTATAGTTATAGAAATTGAACCAAAGTTTGAATATGATTATTACCTTGTATTAGAATGATAACCTACTGTAAGAAACAAAGATTTCTTGAGGTTGGATGATCACCTTACAAGATTGGAAGTGAGCTAGCAAACTTGAAAGTATTCTTGATTTTATGTAACTAGAACTTGTAGAATATATGAAGAACACTTAGAACTTGAAGATAGAACTTGAGAGAGATCGATCAGATGAAGAAAATTGAAGAATGAAAGTGTTTGTAGGTGTTTTTGGTCGTTGGTGTATGGATTAGATATAAAGGATATGTAATTTTGTTTTCATGTAAATAAGTCATGAATGATTACTCATATTTTTGTAATTTTATGAGATATTTCATGCTAGTTGCCAAATGATGGTTCCCACATGTTTTAGGTGACTCACATGGGCTGCTAAGAGCTGATCATTGGAGTGTATATAGCAATAGTACATACATCTAAAAGCTGTGTATTGTACGAGTACAAATACGGGTGCATACGAGTAGAATTGTTGATGAAACTGAACGAGGATGTAATTGTAAGCATTTTTGTTAAGTAGAAGTATTTTGATAAGTGTATTAAAGTCTTTCAAAAGTGTATAAATACATATTAAAACACTACATGTATATACATTTTAACTGAGTCTTTAAGTCATCGTTAGTCGTTACATGTAAGTGTTGTTTTGAAACCTTTAGGTTAACGATCTTGTTAAATGTTGTTAACCCAATGTTTATAATATCAAATGAGATTTTAAATTATTATATTATCATGATATTATCATGTATGAATATCTCTTAATATGATATATATACATTAAATGTCTTTACAACGATAATTGTTACATATATGTCTTGTTTAAAAATCATTAAGTTAGTAGTCTTGTTTTTACATATGTAGTTCATTTTTAATATACTTAATGATATGTTTACTTATCATAGTATCATGTTAACTATATATATATCCATATATATATGTCATCATATAGTTTTTATAAGTTTTAACGTTCGTGAATCACCGGTCAACTTGGGTGGTCAATTGTCTATATGAAACATATTTCAATTAATCAAGTCTTAACAAGTTTGATTTCTTAACATGTTGGAAACATTTAATCATATAAATATCAATCTCAATTAATATATATAAACATGGAAAAGTTTGGGTCACTACAGTACCTACCCGTTAAATAAATTTCGTCCCGAAATTTTAAGTTGTTGAAGGTGTTGACCAATCTTCTGGAAATAGATGCGGGTATTTCTTCTTCATCTGATCTTCACGCTCCCAGGTGAACTCGGGTCCTCTACGAGCATTCCATCGAACCTTAACAATTGGTATCTTATTTTGCTTAAGTCTTTTAACCTCACGATCCATTATTTCGACGGGTTCTTCGATGAATTGGAGTTTTTCGTTGATTTGGATTTCATCTAACGGAATAGTGAGATCTTCTTTAGCAAAATATTTCTTCAAATTCAAGACTTGGAAAGTGTTATGTACAGCCGCGAGTTGTTGAGGTAACTCAAGTCGGTAAGCTACTGGTCCGACACGATCAATAATCTTGAATGGTCCAATATACCTTGGATTTAATTTCCCTTGTTTACCAAATCGAACAACACCTTTCCAAGGTGCAACTTTAAGCATGACCATCTCTCCAATTTCAAATTCTATATCTTTTCTTTTAATGTCAGCGTAGCTCTTTTGTCGACTTTGGGCGGTTTTCAACCGTTGTTGAATTTGGATGATCTTCTCGGTAGTTTCTTGTATAATCTCCGGAACCGTAATCTGTCTATCCCCCACTTCACTCCAACAAATCGGAGACCTGCACTTTCTACCATAAAGTGCTTCAAACGGCACCATCTCAATGCTTGAATGGTAGCTGTTGTTGTAGGAAAATTCTGCTAACGGTAGATGTCGATCCCAACTGTTTTCGAAATCAATAACACATGCTCGTAGCATGTCTTCAAGCGTTTGTATCGTCCTTTCGCTCTGCCCATCAGTTTTTGGATGATAGGCAGTACTCATGTCTAGACGAGTTCCTAATGCTTGCTGTAATATCTGCCAGAATCTTGAAATAAATCTGCCATCCCTATCAGAGATAATAGAGATTGGTATTCCATGTCTGGAGATGACTTCCTTCAAATACAGTCGTGCTAACTTCTCCATCTTGTCATCTTCTCTTGTTGGCAGGAAGTGTGCTGATTTGGTGAGACGATCAACTATTACCCAAATAGTATCAAAACTACTTGCAGTCCTTGGCAATTTAGTGATGAAATCCATGGTAATGTTTTCCCATTTCCATTTCGGGATTTCGGGTTGTTGAAGTAGACCTGATGGTTTCTGATGCTCAGCTTTGACCTTAGAACACGTCAAACATTCTCCTACGTATTTAGCAACATCGGCTTTCATACCCGGCCACCAAAAATGTTTCTTGAGATCCTTGTACATCTTCCCCGTTCCAGGATGTATTGAGTATCTGGTTTTATGAGCTTCTCTAAGTACCATTTCTCTCATATCTCCAAATTTTGGTACCCAAATCCTTTCAGCCCTATACCGGGTTCCGTCTTCCCGAATATTAAGATGCTTCTCTGATCCTCTGGTTATTTCATCCTTTAAATTTCCCTTTTTTAAAACTCCTTGTTGCGCCTCCTTTATTTGAGTAGTAAGGTTATTATGAATCATTATATTCATAGATTTTACTCAAATGGGTTCTCTGTCCTTCCTGCTCAAGGCATCGGCTACCACATTTGCCTTCCTCGGGTGGTAACGAATCTCAAAGTCGTAATCATTCAATAATTCAATCCACCTACGCTGCCTCATATTCAGTTGTTTCTGATTAAATATGTGTTGAAGACTTTTGTGGTCGGTATTTATAATACTTTTAACCCCATATAAGTAGTGCCTCCAAGTCTTTAATGCAAAAACAACCGCGCATAATTCCAAATCATGCGTCGTATAATTTTGTTCGTGAATCTTCAATTGTCTAGACGCATAAGCAATCACCTTCGTTCGTTGCATTAATACACAACCGAGACCTTGCTTTGATGCGTCACAATAAATCACAAAATCATCATTCCCTTCAGGCAATGACAATATAGGTGTCGTAGTTAGCTTTTTCTTCAATAACTGAAACGCTTTCTCTTGTTCATCATTCCATTCAAATTTCTTCCCTTTATGCGTTAATGCAGTCAAGGGTTTTGCTATTCTGGAAAAGTCTTGGATGAACCTTCTGTAGTAACCAGCTAGTCCTAAAAACTGGCGTATGTGTTTCGGAGTTTTCGGGGTTTCCCACTTTTCAACAGTTTCTATCTTTGCCGGATCCACCTTAATACCTTCTTTGTTCACTATGTGACCGAGGAATTGAACTTCTTCCAACCAAAATGCACACTTTGAAAACTTAGCGTACAATTCTTCCTTCCTCAATACTTCTAACACCTTTCTCAAATGTTCACCGTGTTCTTGGTCATTCTTTGAGTAAATAAGTATGTCATCAATGAAAACAATGACAAACTTGTCAAGGTATGGTCCACACACTCGGTTCATAAGGTCCATGAACACAGCTGGTGCATTAGTTAAACCAAACGGCATGACCATAAACTCGTAATGACCGTAACGTGTTCTGAAAGCAGTCTTTGGAATATCATCTTCTTTCACCCGCATTTGATGATACCCGGAACGTAAGACAATCTTTGAATAAACAGACGAGCCTTGTAGTTGATCAAATAAGTCGTCGATTCTCGGTAGTGGGTAGCGGTTCTTGATGGTTAGTTTGTTCAACTCTCGGTAGTCGATACACAACCTGAATGTACCATCTTTCTTCTTGACAAACAAAACAGGAGCTCCCCACGGTGATGTGCTTGGTCGAATGAAACCACGCTCTAAAAGTTCTTGTAATTGGCTTTGCATTTCTTTCATCTCGCTGGGTGTGAGTCTGTAAGGAGCACGAGCTATTGGTGCAGCTCCTGGTACAAGATCTATTTGAAATTCAACGGATCGATGTGGGGGTAATCCCGGTAATTCTTTCGGAAATACATCAGGAAATTCTTTTGCGACGGGAACATCATTGATGCTCTTTTCTTCAGTTTGTACTTTCTCGACGTGTGCTAGAACAGCATAGCAACCTTTTCTTATTAGTTTTTGTGCCTTCAAATTACTAATAAGATGTAGCTTCGTGTTGCCCTTTTCTCCGTACACCATTAAGGGTTTTCCTTTTTCTCGTATAATGCGAATTGCATTTTTGTAACAAACGATCTCTGCTTTCACTTCTTTCAACCAGTCCATACCGATTATCACATCAAAACTCCCTAACTCTACTGGTATCAAATCAATCTTAAATGTTTCGCTAACCAGTTTAATTTCTCGATTCCGAAATATATTATCTGCTGAAATTAATTTACCATTTGCTAATTCGAGTAAAAATTTACTATCCAAAGGCGTCAATGGGCAACTTAATTTAGCACAAAAATCTCTACTCATATAGCTTCTATCCGCACCTGAATCAAATAAAACGTAAGCAGATTTATTGTCAATAAGAATTGTACCCGTAACAAGCTCCGGGTCTTCCTGTGCCTCTGCCGCATTAATATTGAAAACTCTTCCGCGGCCTTGTCCATTCGTGTTCTCCTGGTTCGGGCAATTTCTAATAATGTGGCCCAGTTTTCCACATTTATAACAAACTACATTGGCATAGCTTGCTCCGACACTACTTGCTCCGCCATTACTCATTCCGACACCATTTGTTCCTTTCGTTCTATTAACCCCTGGTCCGTAGACCTCACACTTCGCCGCGCTATGACCATTTCTTTTACACTTGTTGCAAAATTTGGTGCAGAACCCCGAGTGATACTTTTCACACCTTTGGCATAGCTGCTTCTGATTGTTGTTGTTGTTGCGGTTATTATTGTTATTGGGATGATTGTTGTAGTTGCTGTTGTTGTTGTTGTTGTTGTTGGGCCATTTGTTGTAGTTGCGATTGATGTTGCGATTGTTGGGATAATTATTGCGATTATTGTTGTAATTACTGTTGTTGTTGTATTGGTGATTCTTATCACCGTTTTCCTCCCACTTTCTTTTGACTTGCTTCACATTGGCCTCTTCAGCAGTCTGTTCTTTAATTCTTTCTTCAATCTGGTTCACTAGTTTGTGAGCCATTCTACATGCTTGTTGTATGGAGGCGGGCTCGTGTGAACTTATATCTTCTTGGATTCTTTCCGGTAATCCTTTCACAAATGCGTCGATCTTCTCTTCCTCATCTTCGAATGCTCCCGGACACAATAGGCACAATTCTGTGAATCGTCTTTCGTACGTGGTAATATCAAATCCTTGGGTTCGTAACCCTCTAAGTTCTGTCTTGAGCTTATTGACCTCGGTTCTGGGACGGTATTTCTCGTTCATCAAGTGCTTGAATTCTGACCACGGTAGTGCGTACGCATCGTCTTGTCCCACTTGCTCTAGATAAGTATTCCACCATGTTAACGCAGAACCTGTGAAGGTATGCGTAGCGTACTCCACTTTGTCCTCTTCAGTACACTTACTTATGGCAAACACCGATTCGACCTTCTCGGTCCACCGTTTCAATCCGATCGGTCCTTCGGTTCCATCAAATTCCAAAGGTTTGCAGGCAGCGAATTCTTTGTAGGTGCATCCAACACGATTTCCTGTACTGCTAGATCCAAGGTTAATGTTGGTATGTAGCGCAGCCTGTACTGCGGCTATGTTTGAAGCTAGAAAAGTACGGAATTCCTCTTCATTCATATTCACGGTGTGTCGATTAGTCGGTGCCATTTCCTTCAAAATAGTCAAATGGAACAAGTTAATCATACAGAATATTAAGAGTAGTTAATAGTATTTCGTAGCATAATATGAACTCATTTATAAAAGCTTTTTCTTCATATTAGCGTTTTATAAGTTTAAATTCGGGTAGTACCTACCCGTTAAGTTCATACTTGGTAGCTAATATACAATTCAACTACTACAATTCTATATGAAAAACTGATTATAATAATATTTCGCGTTCAAACTTTTACACAATATTTTATAAACTTACAATACCGCTTATTTTACATATAGCATGAAATATAGCACACAATAAATTTGATACAAGATGGTTGTGAAGATAATTCTAGCTAGTACACAAGTCGTTCAGCAAAGGCAATAAAGACACGTAATTCATACGTCCAGAAACAAGTCATGCATCCTGGTTTTACTAGGAATACTTCCCATCCTTGGTCTTGTGGAACATAACCGTTATGGCCGTTGATAAGACAGCGTGTTGTAACGTCGTCAAAGGGACGAGAGTTACGTAATGTCCAACAGTCCCGTAACAATCTAAAAACCTCATTTCTTACCCCAATTACCGACTCCGTCACTTGTGGGAACGTTTTGTTTAATAGTTGTAGCCCGATGTTCTTGTTCTCACTTTGGTGAGAAGCAAACATTACTAATCTGTAAGCATAACATGCTTCTTTATGTTGCATGTTAGCCGCTTTTTCTAAATCACGAAGTCCAATATTCGGATATATTGAGTCAAAATAATTTCTTAACCCATTGCGTAAAATAGCATTTGGGTTCCCCGCAATATATGCGTCAAAGTAAACACATCGTAACTTATGGATTTCCCAATGTGATATCCCCCATCTTTCGAACGAAAGCCTTTTATAAACCAAGGCATTCTTGGAACGTTCTTCGAATGTCTTACAAACTGATCTCGCCTTAAATAGTTATGTCGAAGAATTCTGACCGACTCTAGACAAGATTTCATCAATCATGTCTCCGGGTAGGTCTCTTAAAATATTGGTTTGTCTATCCATTTTGTGTTTTTATACTGTAAAATAGACAAGAGTTAGATTCATAAAAAAATACTTATTAATACAAGCAATTTTTACATATATCATAAAGCATTAGCACACTATATTACTTATATTACACCACACGAATACAACTATCTTATTCCGACTCGCTTGTTTCTTCTTCTTCGGTTTTGGTTCGTTTTTCCAAGTTTCTAGGGATATATGATGTTCCCCTAATACGAGCCGTCGTTATCCACATTGGTTTAGAAAAACCTGGTGGTTTAGAGGTTCCCGGGTCATTGTTACAACTTAAGGACTTCGGGGGTTGACGATACATATAAAGTTCATCGGGGTTGGAATTAGATTTCTCTATTTTTATGCCCTTTCCCTTATTATTTTCTTTTGCCTTTTTAAATTCAGTTGGGGTAATTTCTATAACATCATCGGAATTCTCGTCAGAATCCGATTCATCGGAGAATTGGTAATCCTCCCAATATTTTGCTTCCTTAGCGGAAACACCATTGACCATAATTAACCTTGGTCGGTTGGTTGAGGATTTTCTTTGACTTAACCGTTTTATTATTTCCCCCACTAGTTCTATTTCTTCATCCGGTTCCGATTCTTCTTCCGGTTCCGATTCTTCTTCCGGTTCCGACTCTTCTTCCGATTCCTCTTCGGGAAATTGTGAATCAGTCCACGAATCATTCCAATTTACATTTGACTCTTCATTATTATTAGGTGAGTCAATGAGACTTGTTCTAGAGGTAGACATCTATCACATAATATCAAACGCGTTAAGAGATTAATATATCACATAATATTCACATGTTAAAAATATATAGTTTCCAACAAAATTTGTTAAGCAATCATTTTTCAAGTAAACACGGTCGAAGTCCAGACTCACTAATGCATCCTAACAAACTCGATAGGACACACTAATGCAAAATTCTGGTTCTCTAAGACCAACGCTCGGATACCAACTGAAATGTCCCGTTCTTATTGATTAAAAACGTTCCATATTAATTGATTTCGTTACGAGGTTTTGACCTCTATATGAGACGTTTTTCAAAGACTGCATTCATTTTTAAAACAAACCATAACCTTTATTTCATAAATAAAAGTTTAAAAAGCTTTACGTAGATTATCAAATAATGATAATCTAAAATATCCTGTTTACACACGACCATTACATAATGGTTTACAATACAAATATGTTACATCGAAATCAGTTTCTTGAATGCAGTTTTTACACAATATCATACAAACATGGACTCCAAATCTTGTCCTTATTTTAGTATGCAACAGCGGAAGCTCTTAATATTCACCTGAGAATAAAATGCTTTAAACGTCAACAAAAATGTTGGTGAGTTATAGGTTTAACCGATATATATCAAATCGTAACAATAGACCACAAGATTTCATATTTCAATACACATCCCATACATAGAGATAAAAATCATTCATATGGTGAACACCTGGTAACTGACATTAACAAGATGCATATATAAGAATATGCCCATCATTCCGGGACACCCTTCGGATATGATATAAATTTCGAAGTACTAAAGCATCCGGTACTTTGGATGGGGTTTGTTAGGCCCAATATATCTATCTTTAGAATTCGCGTCAATTAGGGTGTCTGTTCCCTAATTCTTAGATTACCAGACTTAATAAAAAGGGGCATATTCGATTTCGATAATTCAACCATAGAATGTAGTTTCACGTACTTGTGTCTATTTTGTAAATCATTTATAAAACCTGCATGTATTCTCATCCCAAAAATATTAGATTTTAAAAGTGGGACTATAACTCACTTTCACAGATTTTTACTTCGTCGGGAAGTAAGACTTGGCCACTGGTTGATTCACGAACCTATAACAATATATACATATATATCAAAGTATGTTCAAAATATATTTACAACACTTTTAATATATTTTGTTGTTTTAAGTTTATTAAGTCAGCTGTCCTCGTTAGTAACCTACAACCAGTTGTCCACAGTTAGATGTACAGAAATAAATCGATAAATATTATCTTGAATCAATCCACGACCCAGTGTATACGTATCTCAGTATTGATCACAACTCAAACTATATATATTTTGGAATCAACCTCAACCCTGTATAGCTAACTCCAACATTCACATATAGAGTGTCTATGGTTGTTCCGAAATATATATAGATGTGTCGACATGATAGGTCGAAACATTGTATACGTGTCTATGGTATCTCAAGATTACATAATAAACAATACAAGTTGATTAAGTTATGGTTGGAATAGATTTGTTACCAATTTTCACGTAGCTAAAATGAGAAAAATTATCCAATCTTGTTTTACCCATAACTTCTTCATTTTAAATCCGTTTTGAGTGAATCAAATTGCTATGGTTTCATATTGAACTCTATTTTATGAATCTAAATAGAAAAAGTATGGGTTTATAGTCGGAAAAATAAGTTACAAGTTGTTTTTGTAAAGGTAGTCATTTCAGTCGAAAAAACGACGTCTAGATGACCATTTTAGAAAACATACTTCCACTTTGAGTTTAACCATAATTTTTGGATATAGTTTCATGTTCATAATAAAAATAATTTTCTCAGAATAACAACTTTTAAATCAAAGTTTATCATAGTTTTTAATTAACTAACCCAAAACAGCCCGCGGTGTTACTACGACGGCGTAAATCCGGTTTTACGGTGTTTTTCGTGTCTCCAGGTTTTAAATCATTAAGTTAGCATATCATATAGATATAGAACATGTGTTTAGTTGATTTTAAAAGTCAAATTAGAAGGATTAACTTTTGTTTGCGAACAAGTTTAGAATTAACTAAACTATGTTCTAGTGATTACAAGTTTAAACCTTCGAATAAGATAGCTTTATATGTATGAATCGAATGATGTTATGAACATCATTACTACCTTAAGTTCCTTGCATAAACCTACTGGAAAAGAGAAAAATGGATCTAGCTTCAACGGATCCTTGGATGGCTCGAAGTTCTTGAAGCAGAATCATGACACGAAAACAAGTTCAAGTAAGATCATCACTTGAAATAAGATTGTTATAGTTATAGAAATTGAACCAAAGTTTGAATATGATTATTAACTTATATTATAATGATAACCTACTGTAAGAAACAAAGATTTCTTGAGGTTGGATGATCACCTTACAAGATTGGAAGTGAGCTAGCAAACTTGAAAGTATTCTTGATTTTATGTAACTAGAACTTGTAGAATATATGAAGAACACTTAGAACTTGAAGATAGAACTTGAGAGAGATCAATTAGATGAAGAAAATTGAAGAATGAAAGTGTTTGTAGGTGTTTTTGGTCGTTGGTGTATGGATTAGATATAAAGGATATGTAATTTTGTTTTCATGTAAATAAGTCATGAATGATTACTCATATTTTTGTAATTTTATGAGATATTTCATGCTAGTTGCCAAATGATGGTTCCCACATGTGTTAGGTGACTCACATGGGCTGCTAAGAGCTGATCATTGGAGTATATATACCAATAGTACATACATCTAAAAGCTGTGTATTGTACGAGTACGAATACGGGTGCATACGAGTAGAATTGTTGATGAAACTGAACGAGGATGTAATTGTAAGCATTTTTGTTAAGTAGAAGTATTTTGATAAGTGTATTGAAGTCTTTCAAAAGTTTATAAATACATATTAAAACACTACATGTATATACATTTTAACTGAGTCGTTAAGTCATCGTTAGTCGTTACATGTAAGTGTTGTTTTGAAACCTTTAGGTTAACGATCTTGTTAAATGTTCTTAACCCAATGTTTATAATATCAAATGAGATTTTAAATTATTATATTATCATGATATTATCATGTATGAATATCTCTTAATATGATATATATACATTAAATGTCTTTACAACGATAATCGTTACATATATGTCTCGTTTAAAAATCATTAAGTTAGTAGTCTTGTTTTTACATATGTAGTTCATTTTTAATATACTTAATGATATGTTTACTTATCATAGTATCATGTTAACTATATATATATCCATATATATATGTCATCATATAGTTTTTACAAGTTATAACGTTCGTGAATCACCGGTCAATTTGGGTGGTCAATTGTCTATATGAAACATATTTCAATTAATCAAGTCTTAACAAGTTTGATTGCTTAACATGTTGGAAACATTTAATCATGTAAATATCAATCTCAATTAATATATATAAACATGGAAAAGTTTGGGTCACTACATCTATTGTAGTGACCCGAACTTTTCCATGTTTATATGTATTAATTGAGATTGATATTTACATGATTAAATGTTTCCAACATGTTAAGCAATCAAACTTGTTAAGACTTGATTAATTGAAATAGGTTTCATATAGACAATTGACCACCCAAGTTGACCGGTGATTCACGAACGTTAAAACTTGTAAAAAAACTATATGATGACATATATATGGTTATATATATAGTTAACATGATATTATGATAAGTAAACATATCATTAATTATATTAACAATGAACTACATATGTAAAAACAAGACTACTAACTTAATGATTTTGAAACGAGACATATATGTAACGTTTATCGTTGTAACGACATTTAATGTATATATATCATATTAAGAGATATTCGTACATCATAATATCATGATAATATAATAATTTAAAATCTCTTTTGATATTATAAACATTGGGTTAACAACATTTAACAAGATCGTTAACCTAAAGGTTTCAAAACAACACTTACATGTAACGACTAACGATGACTTAACGACTCAGTTAAAATGTATATACATGTAGTGTTTTAATATGTATTTATACACTTTTGAAAGACTTCAATACACTTATCAAAATACTTCTACTTAACAAAAATGCTTACAATTACATTCTCGTTCAGTTTCATCAACAATTCTACTCGTATGCACCCGTATTCGTACTCGTACAATACACAGCTTTTAGATGTATGTACTATTGGTATATACACTCCAATGATCAGCTCTTAGCAGCCCATGTGAGTCACCTAACACATGTGGGAACCATCATTTGGCAACTAGCATGAAATATCTCATAAGATTACAAAAATATGAGTAATCATTCATGACTTATTTACATGAAAACAAAATTACATATCCTTTATATCTAATCCATACACCAACGACCAAAAACACCTACAAACACTTTCATTCTTCAATTTTCTTCATCTAATTGAACTCTCTCAAGTTCTATCTTCAAGTTCTAAGTGTTCTTCATAAATTCCAAAAGTTCTAGTTTCATAAAATCAAGAATACTTTCAAGTTTGCTAGCTCACTTCCAATCTTGTAAGGTGATCATCCAACCTCAAGAAATCTTTGTTTCTTACAGTAGGTTATCATTCTAATACAAGGTAATAATCATATTCAAACTTTGGTTCAATTTCTATAACTATAACAATCTTATTTCAAGTGATGATCTTACTTGAACTTGTTTTTGTGTCATGATTTTGCTTCAAGAACTTTGAGCCATCCAAGGATCCATTGAAGCTAGATCCATTTTTCTCTTTTCCAGTAGGTTCATCCAAGGAACTTAAGGTAGTAATGATGTTCATAACATCATTCGATTCATACATATAAAGCTATCTTATTCGAAGGTTTAAACTTGTAATCACTAGAACATAGTTTAGTTAATTCTAAACTTGTTCGCAAACAAAAGTTAATCCTTCTAACTTGACTTTTAAAATCAACTAAACACATGTTCTATATCTATATGATATGCTAACTTAATGATTTAAAACCTGGAAACACGAAAAACACCGTAAAACCGGATTTACGCCGTCGTAGTAACACCGCGGGCTGTTTTGGGTTAGTTAATTAAAAACTATGATAAACTTTGATTTAAAAGTTGTTATTCTGAGAAAATGATTTTTATTATGAACATGAAACTATATCCAAAAATTATGGTTAAACTCAAAGTGGAAGTATGTTTTCTAAAATGGTCATCTAGACGTCGTTCTTTCGACTGAAATGACTACCTTTACAAAAACGACTTGTAACTTATTTTTCCGACTAGAAACCTATACTTTTTTTGTTTAGATTCATAAAATAGAGTTCAATATGAAACCATAGCAATTTGATTCACTCAAAACGGATTTAAAATGAAGAAGTTATGGGTAAAACAAGATTGGATAATTTTTCTCATTTTAGCTACGTGAAAATTGGTAACAAATCTATTTCAACCATAACTTAATCAACTTGTATTATATATTATGTAATCTTGAGATACCATAGACACGTATACAATGTTTCGACCTATCATGTCGACACATCTATAATATTTCGGAACAACCATAGACACTCTATATGTGAATGTTGGAGTTAGCTATACAGGGTTGAGGTTGATTCCAAAATATATATAGTTTGAGTTGTGATCAATACTGAGATACGTATACACTGGGTCGTGGATTGATTCAAGATAATATTTATCGATTTATTTCTGTACATCTAACTGTGGACAACTAGTTGTAGGTTACTAACGAGGACAGCTGACTTAATAAACTTAAAACATCAAAATATATTAAAAGTGTTGTAAATATATTTTGAACATACTTTGATATATATGTATATATTGTTATAGGTTCGTGAATCAACCAGTGGCCAAGTCTTACTTCCCGACGAAGTAAAAATCTGTGAAAGTGAGTTATAGTCCCACTTTTAAAATCTAATATTTTTGGGATGAGAATACATGCAGGTTTTATAAATGATTTACAAAATAGACACAAGTACGTGAAACTACATTCTATGGTTGAATTATCGAAATCGAATATGCCCCTTTTTATTAAGTCTGGTAATCTAAGAATTGGGGAACAGACACCCTAATTGACGCGAATCCTAAAGATAGATCTATTGGGCCTAACAAACCCCATCCAAAGTACCGGATGCTTTAGTACTTCGAAATTTATATCATATCCGAAGGGTGTCCCGGAATGATGGGGATATTCTTATATATGCATCTTGTTATTGTCGGTTACCAGGTGTTCACCATATGAATGATTTTTATCTCTATGTATGGGATGTGTATTGAAATATGAAATCTTGTGGTCTATTGTTACGATTTGATATATATAGGTTAAACCTATAACTCACCAACATTTTTGTTGACGTTTTAAGCATGTTTATTCTCAGGTGATTATTAAGAGCTTCCGCTGTCGCATACTTAAATAAGGACAAGATTTGGAGTCCATGCTTGTATGATATTGTGTAAAAACTGCATTCAAGAAACTTATTTTGTTGTAACATATTTGTATTGTAAACCATTATGTAATGGTCGTGTGTAAACAGGATATTTTAGATTATCATTATTTGATAATCTACGTAAAGCTTTTTAAACCTTTATTGATGAAATAAAGGTTATGGTTTGTTTAAAAATGAATGCAGTCTTTGAAAAACGTCTCATATAGAGGTCAAAACCTCGCAACGAAATCAATTAATATGGAACGTTTTTAATCAATAAGAACGGGACATTTCAGTTGGTATCAGAGCGTTGGTCTTAGAGAACCAGAAAATTTGCATTAGTGTGTCTTATCGAGTTTGTTAGGATGCATTAGTGAGTCTGGACTTCGACCGTGTTTTCTTTAAAAATGATTGCTTAACATTTTTGTTGGAAACTATATATTTTTAACATATGAATATTATGTGTTATATTAATCTCTTAACGTGTTTGATATTATGTGATAGATGTCTACCTCTAGAACAAGTCCCATTGACTCACCTAATAATAATGAAGAGTCAAATGTAAATTGGAATGATTTGTGGACTGATTCACAAGTTCCCGAAGAGGAACCGGAAGAAGAGTCGGAACCGGAAGAAGAATCGGAACCGGAAGAAGAATCGGAACCGGATGAAGAAATAGAACCGGTGGGGGAAATAATAAAACGGTTAAGTAAAAGAAAATCCTCAACCAACCGACCAAAGTTAATTATGGTCAATGGTGTTTCCGCCAAGGAAGCAAAATATTGGGAGGATTACCAATTCTCCGATGAATCGGATTCCGACGAGAATTCCGATGATGTTATAGAAATTACCCCAACTGAATTTAAAAAGGCAAAAGAAAATAATAAGGGAAAGGGCATAAAAATAGAGAAATCTAATTCCAACCCCGATGAACTTTATATGTATCGTCAACCCCCGAAGTCCTTAAGTTGTAACAATGACCCGGGAACCTCTAAACCACCAGGTTTTTCTAAACCAATGTGGATAACAACGGCTCGTATTAGGGGAAAATCATATATCCCTAGAAACTTGGCAAAACGAACCAAAACCGAAGAAGAAGAAACAAGCGAGTCGGAATAAGATAGTTGTATTCATGTGGTGTAATATATGTAATATAGTGTGCTTATGCTTTATGATATATGTAAAAATTGCTTGTATTAATAAGTATTTTTTTATGAATCTAACTCTTGTCTATTTTACAGTATAAAAACGCAAAATGGATAGACAACCCAATATTTTAAGAGACCTACCCGGAGACATGATTGATGAAATCTTGTCTAGAGTCGGTCAGAATTCCTCGGCACAACTATTTAAGGCGAGATCAGTTTGTAAGACATTCGAAGAACGTTCCAAGAATGTCTTGGTTTATAAGAGACTTTCGTTTGAAAGATGGGGGATATCACATTGGGAAACCCATAAGTTACGATGTGTTTACTTTGACGCATATATTGCGGGGAACCCAAATGCTATTTTACGCAACGGGTTAAGAAATTATTTTGACTCAATATATCCGAATATTGGACTTCGTGATTTAGAAAAAGCGGCTAACATGCAACATAAAGAAGCATGTTATGCTTACGGATTAGTAATGTTCGCTTCTCACCAAAGTGAGAACAAGAACATCGGGCTACAACTATTAAACAAAACGTTTCCACAAGTGACGGAGTCGGTAATTGGGGTAAGAAATGAGGTTTTTAGATTATTACGGGACTGTTGGACATTACGTAACCCTCGTCCCTTTGATGACGTTACAACATGCTGTCTTATCAACGGCCATAACGGTTATGTTGCACAAGACCAAGGATGGGAAGTAGTCCTAGTAAAACCAGAATGCATGACTTGTTTCTGGACGTATGAATTACGTGTCTTTATTGCCTTTGCTGAACGACTTGTGTACTAGCTAGAATTGTCTTCACAACTATCTTGTATCAAAGTTATTGTGTGCTATATTTCATGCTTTATGTAAAATAAGCGGTATTGTAAGTTTGTAAAATATTGTATAAAAGTTTGAACGCGAAATATTATTATAATCAGTTTTTCATATAGAATTGTAGTAGTTGAATTGTATATTAGCTACTAAGTATGAACTTAACGGGTAGGTACTACCCGAATTTAAACTTATAAAACGCTAATATGAAGAAAAAGCTTTTATAAATGAGTTCATATTATGCTACGAAATACTATTAACTACTCTTAATATTCTGTATGATTAACTTGTTCCATTTAACTATTTTGAAGGAAATGGCACCGACTACTCGACACACCGTGAATATGAATGAAGAGGAATTCCGTACTTTTCTAGCTTCAAACATAGCCGCAGTACAGGCTGCGCTACATACCAACAATAACCTTGGATCTAGCAGTACAGGAAATCGTGTAGGATGCACCTACAAAGAATTCACTGCCTGCAAACCTTTGGAATTTGATGGAACCGAAGGACCGATCGGATTGAAACGGTGGACCGAGAAGGTTGAATCGGTGTTTGCCATAAGTAAGTGTACTGAAGAGGACAAAGTGAAGTACGCTACGCATACCTTCACAGGTTCTGCGTTAACATGGTGGAATACCTATCTAGAGCAAGTGGGACAAGATGATGCGTACGCACTACCGTGGTCAGCATTCAAGCACTTGATGAACGAGAAGTACCGTCCCAGAACCGAGGTCAATAAGCTCAAGACAGAACTTAGAGGGTTACGAACCCAAGGATTTGATATTACCACGTACGAAAGACGATTCACAGAATTGTGCCTATTGTGTCCGGGAGCATTCGAAGATGAGGAAGAGAAGATCGACGCGTTTGTGAAAGGATTACCGGAAAGAATCCAAGAAGATATAAGTTCACACGAGCCCGCCTCCATACAACAGGCATGTAGAATGGCTCACAAACTAGTGAACCAGATTGAAGAAAGAATTAAAGAACAGACTGCTGAAGAGGCCAATGTGAAGCAAGTCAAAAGAAAGTGGGAGGAAAACGGTGATAAGAATCACCAATACAACAACAACAGCAATTACAACAATAATCGCAACAATTATCCCAACAATCGCAACATCAATCGCAACTACAACAAACGGCCCAACAACAACAACAACAACAACAACAACAGCAACTACAACAATCATCCCAACAACAATAATAACCGCAACAACAACAACAATCAGAAGCAACTATGCCAAAGGTGTGAAAAGAATCACTCGGGGTTCTGCACCAAATTTTGCAACAAGTGTAAAAGAAATGGTCATAGCGCGGCGAAGTGTGAGGTCTACGGACCAGGGGTTAATAGAACGAAAGGAACAAATGGTGTCGGAATGAGTAATGGCGGAGCAAGTAGTGTCGGAGCAAGTTATGCCAATGTAGTTTGTTATAAATGTGGAAAACCAGGCCACATTATTAGAAATTGCCCGAACCAGGAGAACACGAATGGACAAGGCCGTGGAAGAGTTTTCAATATTAATGCGGTAGAGGCACAGGAAGACCCGGAGCTTGTTACGGGTACGTTTCTTATTGACAATAAATCTGCTTACGTTTTATTTGATTCGGGTGCGGATAGAAGCTATATGAGTAGAGATTTTTGTGCTAAATTAAGTTGTCCATTGACGCCTTTGGATAGTAAATTTTTACTCGAATTAGCAAATGGTAAATTAATTTCAGCAGATAATATATGTCGGAATCGAGAAATTAAACTGGTTAGCGAAACATTTAAGATTGATTTGATACCAGTAGAGTTAGGGAGTTTTGATGTGATAATCGGTATGGACTGGTTGAAAGAAGTGAAAGCAGAGATCGTTTGTTACAAAAATGCAATTCGCATTATACGAGAAAAAGGAAAACCCTTAATGGTGTACGGAGAAAAGGGCAACACGAAGCTACATCTTATTAGTAATTTGAAGGCACAAAAACTAATAAGAAAAGGTTGCTATGCTGTTCTAGCACACGTCGAGAAAGTACAAACTGAAGAAAAGAGCATCAATGATGTTCCCATTGCAAAAGAATTTTCCGATGTATTTCCGGAAGAATTACCGGGATTACCCCCACATCGATCCGTTGAATTTCAAATAGATCTTGTACCAGGAGCTGCACCAATAGCTCGTGCTCCTTACAGACTCGCACCCAGCGAGATGAAAGAACTACAAAGCCAATTACAAGAACTTTTAGAGCGTGGTTTCATTCGACCAAGCACATCACCGTGGGGAGCTCCTGTTTTGTTTGTCAAGAAGAAAGATGGTACATTCAGGTTGTGTATCGACTACCGAGAGTTGAACAAACTTACCATCAAGAACCGCTACCCACTACCGAGAATCGATGACTTATTTGATCAACTACATGGCTCGTCTGTTTATTCAAAGATTGACTTACGTTCCGGGTATCATCAAATGCGGGTGAAAGAAGATGATATTCCAAAAACTGCTTTCAGAACACGTTACGGTCATTACGAGTTTATGGTCATGCCGTTTGGTTTAACTAATGCACCAGCTGTGTTCATGGACCTTATGAACCGAGTGTGTGGACCATACCTTGACAAGTTTGTCATTGTTTTCATTGATGACATACTTATTTACTCAAAGAATGACCAAGAACACGGTGAACATTTGAGAAAGGTGTTAGAAGTATTGAGGAAGGAAGAATTGTACGCTAAGTTTTCAAAGTGTGCATTTTGGTTGGAAGAAGTTCAATTCCTCGGTCACATAGTGAACAAAGAAGGTATTAAGGTGGATCCGGCAAAGATAGAAACTGTTGAAAAGTGGGAAACCCCGAAAACTCCGAAACACATACGCCAGTTTTTAGGACTAGCTGGTTACTACAGAAGGTTCATCCAAGACTTTTCCAGAATAGCAAAACCCTTGACTGCATTAACGCATAAAGGGAAGAAATTTGAATGGAATGATGAACAAGAGAAAGCGTTTCAGTTATTGAAGAAAAAGCTAACTACGGCACCTATATTGTCATTGCCTGAAGGGAATGATGATTTTGTGATTTATTGTGATGCATCAAAGCAAGGTCTCGGTTGTGTATTAATGCAACGAACGAAGGTGATTGCTTATGCGTCTAGACAATTGAAGATTCACGAACAAAATTATACGACGCATGATTTGGAATTAGGCGCGGTTGTTTTTGCATTAAAGACTTGGAGGCACTACTTATATGGGGTCAAAAGTATTATATATACCGACCACAAAAGTCTTCAACACATATTTAATCAGAAACAACTGAATATGAGGCAGCGTAGGTGGATTGAATTATTGAATGATTACGATTTTGAGATTCGTTACCACCCGGGGAAGGCAAATGTGGTAGCCGATGCCTTGAGCAGGAAGGATAGAGAACCCATTCGAGTAAAATCTATGAATATAATGATTCATAATAACATTACTACTCAAATAAAGGAGGCGCAACAAGGAGTTTTAAAAGAGGGAAATTTAAAGGATGAAATACCCAAAGGATCGGAGAAGCATCTTAATATTCGGGAAGACGGAACCCGGTATAGGGCTGAAAGGATTTGGGTACCAAAATTTGGAGATATGAGAGAAATGGTACTTAGAGAAGCTCATAAAACCAGATACTCAATACATCCTGGAACGGGGAAGATGTACAAGGATCTCAAGAAACATTTTTGGTGGCCGGGTATGAAAGCCGATGTTGCTAAATACGTAGGAGAATGTTTGACGTGTTCTAAGGTCAAAGCTGAGCATCAGAAACCATCAGGTCTACTTCAACAACCCGAAATCCCGGAATGGAAATGGGAAAACATTACCATGGATTTCATCACTAAATTGCCAAGGACTGCAAGTGGTTTTGATACTATTTGGGTAATAGTTGATCGTCTCACCAAATCAGCACACTTCCTACCAATAAGAGAAGATGACAAGATGGAGAAGTTAGCACGACTGTATTTGAAGGAAGTCGTCTCCAGACATGGAATACCAATCTCTATTATCTCTGATAGGGATGGCAGATTTATTTCAAGATTCTGGCAGACATTACAGCAAGCATTAGGAACTCGTCTAGACATGAGTACTGCCTATCATCCACAAACTGATGGGCAGAGCGAAAGGACGATACAAACGCTTGAAGACATGCTACGAGCATGTGTTATTGATTTCGGAAACAGTTGGGATCGACATCTACCGTTAGCAGAATTTTCCTACAACAACAGCTACCATTCAAGCATTGAGATGGCGCCGTTTGAAGCACTTTATGGTAGAAAGTGCAGGTCTCCGATTTGTTGGAGTGAGGTGGGGGATAGACAGATTACGGGTCCGGAGATTATACAAGAAACTACCGAGAAGATCATCCAAACTCAACAACGGTTGAAAACCGCCCAAAGTCGACAAAAGAGCTACGCTGACATTAAAAGAAAAGATATAGAATTTGAAATTGGAGAGATGGTCATGCTTAAAGTTTCACCTTGGAAAGGCGTTGTTCGATTTGGTAAACGAGGGAAATTAAATCCAAGGTATATTGGACCATTCAAGATTATTGATCGTGTCGGACCAGTAGCTTACCGACTTGAGTTACCTCAACAACTAGCGGCTGTACATAACACTTTCCACGTCTCGAATTTGAAGAAATGTTTTGCTAAAGAAGATCTCACTATTCCGTTAGATGAAATCCAAATCAACGAAAAACTCCAATTCATCGAAGAACCCGTCGAAATAATGGATCGTGAGGTTAAAAGACTTAAGCAAAACAAGATACCAATTGTTAAGGTTCGATGGAATGCTTGTAGAGGACCCGAGTTCACCTGGGAGCGTGAAGATCAGATGAAGAAGAAATACCCGCATCTATTTCCAGAAGATTCGTCAACACCTTCAACAGCTTAAAATTTCGGGACGAAATTTATTTAACGGGTAGGTACTGTAGTGACCCGAACTTTTCCATGTTTATATGTATTAATTGAGATTGATATTTACATGATTAAATGTTTCCAACATGTTAAGCAATCAAACTTGTTAAGACTTGATTAATTGAAATAGGTTTCATATAGACAATTGACCACCCAAGTTGACCGGTGATTCACGAACGTTAAAACTTGTAAAAAAACTATATGATGACATATATATGGTTATATATATAGTTAACATGATATTATGATAAGTAAACATATCATTAATTATATTAACAATGAACTACATATGTAAAAACAAGACTACTAACTTAATGATTTTGAAACGAGACATATATGTAACGTTTATCGTTGTAACGACATTTAATGTATATATATCATATTAAGAGATATTCGTACATCATAATATCATGATAATATAATAATTTAAAATCTCTTTTGATATTATAAACATTGGGTTAACAACATTTAACAAGATCGTTAACCTAAAGGTTTCAAAACAACACTTACATGTAACGACTAACGATGACTTAACGACTCAGTTAAAATGTATATACATGTAGTGTTTTAATATGTATTTATACACTTTTGAAAGACTTCAATACACTTATCAAAATACTTCTACTTAACAAAAATGCTTACAATTACATTCTCGTTCAGTTTCATCAACAATTCTACTCGTATGCACCCGTATTCGTACTCGTACAATACACAGCTTTTAGATGTATGTACTATTGGTATATACACTCCAATGATCAGCTCTTAGCAGCCCATGTGAGTCACCTAACACATGTGGGAACCATCATTTGGCAACTAGCATGAAATATCTCATAAGATTACAAAAATATGAGTAATCATTCATGACTTATTTACATGAAAACAAAATTACATATCCTTTATATCTAATCCATACACCAACGACCAAAAACACCTACAAACACTTTCATTCTTCAATTTTCTTCATCTAATTGAACTCTCTCAAGTTCTATCTTCAAGTTCTAAGTGTTCTTCATAAATTCCAAAAGTTCTAGTTTCATAAAATCAAGAATACTTTCAAGTTTGCTAGCTCACTTCCAATCTTGTAAGGTGATCATCCAACCTCAAGAAATCTTTGTTTCTTACAGTAGGTTATCATTCTAATACAAGGTAATAATCATATTCAAACTTTGGTTCAATTTCTATAACTATAACAATCTTATTTCAAGTGATGATCTTACTTGAACTTGTTTTTGTGTCATGATTTTGCTTCAAGAACTTTGAGCCATCCAAGGATCCATTGAAGCTAGATCCATTTTTCTCTTTTCCAGTAGGTTCATCCAAGGAACTTAAGGTAGTAATGATGTTCATAACATCATTCGATTCATACATATAAAGCTATCTTATTCGAAGGTTTAAACTTGTAATCACTAGAACATAGTTTAGTTAATTCTAAACTTGTTCGCAAACAAAAGTTAATCCTTCTAACTTGACTTTTAAAATCAACTAAACACATGTTCTATATCTATATGATATGCTAACTTAATGATTTAAAACCTGGAAACACGAAAAACACCGTAAAACCGGATTTACGCCGTCGTAGTAACACCGCGGGCTGTTTTGGGTTAGTTAATTAAAAACTATGATAAACTTTGATTTAAAAGTTGTTATTCTGAGAAAATGATTTTTATTATGAACATGAAACTATATCCAAAAATTATGGTTAAACTCAAAGTGGAAGTATGTTTTCTAAAATGGTCATCTAGACGTCGTTCTTTCGACTGAAATGACTACCTTTACAAAAACGACTTGTAACTTATTTTTCCGACTAGAAACCTATACTTTTTTTGTTTAGATTCATAAAATAGAGTTCAATATGAAACCATAGCAATTTGATTCACTCAAAACGGATTTAAAATGAAGAAGTTATGGGTAAAACAAGATTGGATAATTTTTCTCATTTTAGCTACGTGAAAATTGGTAACAAATCTATTTCAACCATAACTTAATCAACTTGTATTATATATTATGTAATCTTGAGATACCATAGACACGTATACAATGTTTCGACCTATCATGTCGACACATCTATAATATTTCGGAACAACCATAGACACTCTATATGTGAATGTTGGAGTTAGCTATACAGGGTTGAGGTTGATTCCAAAATATATATAGTTTGAGTTGTGATCAATACTGAGATACGTATACACTGGGTCGTGGATTGATTCAAGATAATATTTATCGATTTATTTCTGTACATCTAACTGTGGACAACTAGTTGTAGGTTACTAACGAGGACAGCTGACTTAATAAACTTAAAACATCAAAATATATTAAAAGTGTTGTAAATATATTTTGAACATACTTTGATATATATGTATATATTGTTATAGGTTCGTGAATCAACCAGTGGCCAAGTCTTACTTCCCGACGAAGTAAAAATCTGTGAAAGTGAGTTATAGTCCCACTTTTAAAATCTAATATTTTTGGGATGAGAATACATGCAGGTTTTATAAATGATTTACAAAATAGACACAAGTACGTGAAACTACATTCTATGGTTGAATTATCGAAATCGAATATGCCCCTTTTTATTAAGTCTGGTAATCTAAGAATTAGGGAACAGACACCCTAATTGACGCGAATCCTAAAGATAGATCTATTGGGCCTAACAAACCCCATCCAAAGTACCGGATGCTTTAGTACTTCGAAATTTATATCATATCCGAAGGGTGTCCCGGAATGATGGGGATATTCTTATATATGCATCTTGTTATTGTCGGTTACCAGGTGTTCACCATATGAATGATTTTTATCTCTATGTATGGGATGTGTATTGAAATATGAAATCTTGTGGTCTATTGTTACGATTTGATATATATAGGTTAAACCTATAACTCACCAACATTTTTGTTGACGTTTTAAGCATGTTTATTCTCAGGTGATTATTAAGAGCTTCCGCTGTCGCATACTTAAATAAGGACAAGATTTGGAGTCCATGCTTGTATGATATTGTGTAAAAACTGCATTCAAGAAACTTATTTTGTTGTAACATATTTGTATTGTAAACCATTATGTAATGGTCGTGTGTAAACAGGATATTTTAGATTATCATTATTTGATAATCTACGTAAAGCTTTTTAAACCTTTATTGATGAAATAAAGGTTATGGTTTGTTTAAAAATGAATGCAGTCTTTGAAAAACGTCTCATATAGAGGTCAAAACCTCGCAACGAAATCAATTAATATGGAACGTTTTTAATCAATAAGAACGGGACATTTCATCTATGGTATCCCAAAATTACATAATATATTAGAATACATGTATAATACAATATAAGTTAGCTAGGATATGATTTGTATAGAATTGTTAATATTTCCCGTAGCTACAAAAATAAAAAAATATCCAATCTTGTTTTACCCATAACTTCTTCATTTTAAATCCGTTTTGAGTGAATCAAATTGCTATGGTTTCATATTGAACTCTATTTTATGAATCTAAAGAGAAAATGTATAGGTTTATAGTTAGAAATATAAGTTACAAGTCATTTTTGTAAGAGGTAGTCATTTCAGTCGAAAAAACGACGTCTTGATGACCATTTTGAAAAACATACTTCCACTTTGAGTTTAACCATGGTTTTTAGATATAGTTTCATGTTCAAAAGAAAAATCGTTTTCCCAGAAGAACAACTTTTAAATCAAAGTTTATCATAGTTTTTAATTATCAAACCCAAAACAGCCCGCGGTGTTACTACGACGGCGTATGTCCAGTTTTACGGTGTTTTTCGTGTTTTCAGGTTTTAAATCATTAAGTTAGCATATCATATAGATATAGAACATTTGTTTAGTTGATTTTAAAAGTCAAGTTAGAAGGATTAACTTTTGTTTGGGAACAAGTTTAGAATTAACTAAACTATGTTCTAGTGATTTCAAGTTTAAACCTTCGAATAAGATAGATTTATATGTATGAATCGAATGATGTTATGAACATCATTACTACCTCAATTTTTGTGGATAAACCTACTGGAAAAGCGACAAATGGATCTAGCTTCAAAGGATCTTGGATGGCTTGAAAGTTCTTGAAGTAGAATCATGACACGAAAACAAGTTCAAGTAAGATTTCCACTCGAAATAAGATTGTTATAGTTATAGAAATTGAATCAAAGTTTAAATATGAGTATTACCTTATATTAGAAAGATATCTTACTGTAAATAAGAAAGATTTATTGAGGTTGGATGATCACTCTACAAGATTGGAAGCAAGCTACCAAACTTGGAAGTGTTCTTGATTTTATGAAACTAGAACTTGTAGAATTTATGAAGAACACTTAGAACTTGAAGATAGAACTTGAGAGAGATAAATTAGATGAAGAAAATTGAAGAATGAAAGTGTTTGTAGGTGTTTTTAGTCGTTGGTGTATGGATTAGATATAAAGGATATGTAATTTTGTTTTCATGTAAATAAGTCATGAATGATTACTCATATTTTTGTAATTTTATGAGATATTTCATGCTAGTTGCCAAATGATGGTTCCCACATGTGTTAGGTGACTCACATGGGCTGATAATAGCTGATCATTGGAGTGTATATACCAATAGTACATACATCTAAATGCTGTGTATTGTACGAGTACGAATACGGGTGCATACGAGTAGAATTGTTGATGAAACTGAACGAGGATGTAATTGTAAGCATTTTTGTTAAGTAAAAGTATTTTGATAAGTGTCTTGAAGTCTTTCAAAAGTGTATGAATACATATTAAAACACTACATGTATATACATTTTAACTGAGTCGTTAAGTCATCGTTAGTCGTTACATGTAAGTGTTGTTTTGAAACCTTTAGATTAACTATCTTGTTAAATGTTGTTAACCCAATGTTTATAATATCAAATGAGATTTTAAATTATTATATTATCATGATAATATGATGTATGAATATCTCTTAATATGATATATATACATTAAATGTCGTTACAACGATAATCGTTACATATATGTCTCGTTTCAAAATTATTAAGTTAGTAGTCTTGCTTTTACATATGTAGTTCATTGTTAATATACTTAATGATATGTTTACTTATCATAATATCATGTTAACTATATATATATATATATATCCATATATATGTCATCATATAGTTTTTACAAGTTTTAACATCCGTGAATCACCGGTCAACTTGGGTGGTCAATTGTCTATATGAAACCTATTTCAATTAATCAAGTCTTAACAAGTTTGATTGCTTAACATGTTGGAAATACTTAATCATGTAAATAATAATTTCATTTAATATATATATAAACATGGAAAAATTCGGGTCACTACATAAGACACTCTTTAGAAAGCAAAACCTAACTAGGTCTAAATAGACGTCCGAGTAGCCTTAAGAAATAATCGAACATACATAAAAAGGCTATATCTTTGCACCTTGAAAGTTTTGATAAACTTAGGGCATTCTTACTTGGTCATGCATGAGAAATGGTAAAAAGTTTGCAATACATTATTTTCTAAGAAGTATTAGAATGAAATCTTAATTATGCAGATGAATATTCATGACTTGGTTATTGATCCAATTAACAATTTTCCTTGTAAAAAGTTCTTTAAACTTAAAGATGATAAGTTTGCAATATACTTGATAGAGAAACTTGATTTCCTTATTGTATGCTTTACACTCTAGGCTTAACTCTAGGCTTTCGCTCATTATACACCAGTTATAAATGATCAAGCATATTTTCACGAGGTCAAGGTGAATCTACGCTTGAGTGTATAATAGGATTTAAGGACTAACAACATTCGGACCTCCGACACTTAGTCGTGGATAACCCACATCGGTATCATTTTGATTCCGACAGGGTGGCCGATTTGAGAGTCCACCAACAACCTAGCATACGAGGTTGAGTGGCCCAAAGACATGAAGGTGTTATAGTTCGATACATACCTGAAAGTCTTTAAGATCGTATGAAGATTTGTTCGTACGATGAAGATAAGTATGTTGTTGTTTACGTATGAGTAAACGAATACCTTTTTAGGGTTTATGAGCTATGTATTTATAGGCTCACAAATTAGGGTTTCGATAGAATCTCTTCCCTAATTAAATGCAATCTTATCCCAACTAACTTTTGTTAATTAAGGAAAAGAATCCAAATTGATTATACTGTACATTCTTCTAGAATATACTAGACCCTTATGCAAGTATACGAAAATCGCATCAGATGGTATATGCGCATAAGGTACGGCTATACCCGTGCCATATCTCTGACATGGCAATTTGCGTGCAGTTTAGGGCTTTGGATGCGTAATTCGCATAGTCTTGCGGATATGCGTATCATTAAGTCCCTCCAGTTCGATGTTATATACAATGCCAATAAGTGTATAGCGTCGAAGTAATTTAAAATAAAATAATAGCACAGAATAATGCCCAATGATTACACCGGATCATAGGAGTTTGTATTTAAATGTATTGGCGATACACATAGGACATTATATGCGTGTATGTGTAACCAACCGCCGTTTGCATTTAATGCGATATATTCGTATAGTTGAAAAATCGTCCGTTCGACTGTAATTCCTATATTCGAGGTGACAGCTGTCATTGTTTACCCTAGGGATAATGATGACAGTATATGCAACTGCCTAGAGTTGCTATCGTACGCCGATTGTTAATTAATTCACGTAGATTGATACACGTGTACACTCAAGAATTGCCCGTGTCATTTTCATTTATACTTGCCTATAAATAGCCAATTTACCCTTTTTGGGTTTTACAAGCTCCTCTCTTATTTCAAATTTTGCTCTTTTTCCTGCAGCCATTTACTTTTCCGTTCATATTCAGTTATCCAAAGGTCCTTGCTTTCTTTCCTTCCTTCTCTTTTATTTACATTTTTTAATCTTGCATCAATCTGCCATGTCTTCTGACAAGAACGTGAAGGATATAGAATCTTCGATTACTGAAACGGAGATTCGCCGAATCGTCAAACAATATCCCCTAATCGAATAATATTCTTTGATTGCCCCTTTAAACGGCCAGCGGGCTAACGAACCACCGGAGCTAATGATTGCCGTTTACAACAAGGTTATGGAGATTGGTAATACCCGTATTCCTCCAACCCCTTTTTTCATGGAAGTTCTTCGCCATTACTCAATCAGTATTAGCCAACTTCACCCTTATGGTGCCAATCGCATTTCTATTTTTGAAATGTGGTGTCGTGCCAACGGTCGCCAACCGTCTTTATCCATTTATACCAACCTGTTTCGTGCCTCGATGAGTGATGAGAGTTGGTATTCGTTTAACAATGTTGCCAAGTTTTGTGTTACTCTAAAACAGGGTGTGAAAGGGGCGTGGAAAAAATCATTTTTTTTGTTAAAGCTACTTGCGTTTCTGAAGATTACAATATCAATCTTGTCTGGTATTCTGGAAAGAAGGGGGAGAAAAACAAACCTTTGCCTATTCTTCCTGAGGAAGATAAATTTTACAAGTCTTACCTCAATCTTCAGCTTCCATCTCGCGTATATCCCAATGTACCCTTAGTTCTTGGCTGCATTTCAACCCACTGGACGCATTCTGATAAGTGTCCTGTGATGATTAGAAACAAGAAGGGTATATCCCATTTTACCTGTATTACCCCGGGCATGTACTTAATTTCTTTTTGTTATACTTTTATGTGCTTTTGTATTTGCAGAAATGGATTTAAATGAGTTTATGATGTTGAAGGCGTCCGATAGCGTTGCTTTTGGACAGAAAGATCTGCATGATACTGATTCTGACGTTCAACCAGAAATCATCAAGGCTCCAACTAATCCAGCTGCCCCTGCAACCTCGAAGGATAGGACAACTAGCATGCGGCAAGAAAGAGAAACTGACGTATCTTCCTTCATTGAAATTTAACAGTCCCCTATTGTGGAGACTTCTAAAGCGGTTGGAAAAAGGCCAATTATCGGTAAGCGCCCGTTACGCTCTATGTAATAACATTATATATATTTCACCCTTCTTTTTTTAACACTACTCCTTTTTTTGCAGATGTTAGTAAGCCGATTGAAATTAACCAAGAGGTGCAATCTAACAACCGTGATCCTGCCCCAGAAGCCCAGGCATCCCAGACTGACCCAAATTCTCCCGTGTTTCGCCAATCATATGTGGATCCGAATTTTTCCCGCAAGCTTCCACCATTTCAAAGGCGCACCGACCTCTATTCGGATTCCCTTTCACTGGACACTAGTCACAACAAGCGTGCTCGACTCAACATTCCGACTAGCTTTTCTTTATCCCCTGACATGAATTTGGTTTATTTTGATGAGTTTTTTAAGATATATGTTCCCACTTTTACTCAGCAGTTCTCGCATCTTTGTGCATGTGCTCCTTCCAGCCTTGCTGCGAAGTTTGAGCATCTTTCTCCTGAGCAAGATCTTTACATTGATACACAGGCCACGATGTTCAATCTTGCCAAAGATATTAGTTGCTTGAAATAGAAATCCAATTCCATAATTCTTGGTCATAAACATCTGTCGCGTGAGCAAAGGGAATTTGCCAAGCTTGATGCCGAGAAACAACAGATATCGGAACAACTTCATCAGGAGGTTGCAGCTCGTTTGAAGGTGGAGGACAGGAATACTCATCTTATGGGTGAGTGCCAACATTTATTGAATGAAATTAAAACTGTTCGAGCTAATCTTGAGACTCATGTGAATAATCTATCGCTACAACTTGGTACTGCGTCTTCTGAGAACTACCAGCTTAAAAAGCATTATGAGGAGCTGGACGCGAAGCACCAAACAGTTGTTAGTGAGCGTGATTCTCTTAAGGCCAAATGCTCAAGCCTCCAAACTCAATACTCGATTTTAATATCTGGTCTTCCTGAAATTGCGAAGCATATCATGGCTTGCTTGAGTGTTCGCATTCCGTTTGGTCAGGCTATAGTTGCTGCACGTGCTTATGAGCGATCACGTTTCTGGGATGTTGTGAAATCAAACCTTGCTGTACCAGATATTCTTTCGGTACCAATTTTGAATGAACTTGTGGAAGATGCTGACGGAAAGTGCACTGAGGCCTGTGCAGCTTTAGCAAATTTGAGGATTCCTCGTTTAGAGGAATTGGCTGAAAATGGGGACTTTTCATCCCGACAAGTGGTTGATGATATGCTTGTGTAGGCTTGCAAGCGTTTTGGGTTGGAGGGACAGTGATTGTCTGCTTTCCAATTGTTATTTTTCGCCAGCGAGGGGTGGGCCCGGCAGTTTAAGGGTTTCGCATCCCTATATCTATATTTATTTATTTTTGTTTGAAAAGCATGATATACGTCTGATCGCTGCGGGCGAGGATTGTATATTCTCCTTAGTGTAGGGCACCATTCCAATTAAGCCACCCCTAGTATATTAGTATGTTTGTAGGAAATAATTATCTTAAACGATATGCATAAGAGTAGAATTTTATCCTTTTAGGTATCTGCCTTTTTTTATACTTTTTTTTAAGTATTCTTGTGCTTATCGTTAGGCCTTTGTGACCTTTCCGTATGGATATTTTAATATATTTTGCTATATGCTTTCATACTTATTTGCAAATTTATAAGCGGTTTTCTTTAAACATTTGCACTTGTATGCGCATTATAGCATATGAATAAATGTTATTCGTATATGACGGGAGCGACCCTTCTATATACGCATGATCTTTTTATTCTTGCATCTTAGCAAAGCAAACCAATGTTTATACATATTATACTCTTGAGATTAAAATTGTTTGTACGCATTGATAAACCAATATCGAATCCGTCTATATAAGCAACCCAATACTTATTTCAAGAGTCTTCTGGACAATCCAATATCCGTGGTACTAACAAGTAACCAAACTTGTATTTTATAGTCATGACTTTGCAAGTCTCCGTCTTGCGCGGTATACAACCGTTTGAAACAAACTAATGTTTTACTACTGTTACCATTAAAAATAGTACTAGTAACCAAACTAAACTATGCCACTTGAGACTCGGAGTGTGTCCCTGTGCAGCTTAAGGGGCATGCAATCAATCAAAATGTAAAAATGCACAAGTTATGGGCTTAAATTGCATGATTCAATTTATTATTAAAAATAATTCAAACGATAGAAATAAAAACATAACAAAATTTCAACAGATGTTTGTGTGATCAATCCTACTGTTGATATCTTTTGCTTTTTGAGCCGTTTATTTTTACGTATGCAAGGCGCACTCTGTCAATTTACTTTCAAGCCCTCGTGCCCCTTTTGTTGCTTTTCCCAGTAAACATATTATCTGGGTCATTCACCACGCAGTAACTTCTGGGTTTTTTATTATTCGCTTTCCTTACCGTTATTAATATGGCAGTGCCATCATCTTCTTGCATTTTAACCCAGTGTCCCTTTCGTGGCATTTTTCCTTTTGACTCTCTTTTACTTGCCTCAATCATTTCACGAACGGTCTTCAGAGGTTTGTTACTGATATGGTGTTTATTCCACCAATCACTCGAGTGCCGTTGTTTTAAACGCCATAAACCTCCTGCTAATATAATGTCCGAAAATAAATTTCAATCTGGCTTAGTGTAAAATATTTAACTTAACTGTTATTTTATGTATGTAATTTACCTCCCCTTGACGACCATGTTTGAATGATGTCAGTAGATGTTCAGGTGCGCACGCTTTGCTTTATAGCGAACTCAGGCGCATCATTCTTTACAGCTGTACTGATTTTTGACATTGCACATAAGTAGTTTGTTGGCTTGATGTGTTCGTACACCCATGCATTTTGCTTTTGCATCACAAGCTGCTCTTCTTTGGCATTAGGTAATTTTTCTACCCTTGCATGTGCTGCTTTTCTCTTATTCCTTGGTTTGCTCTTTTTCATTAAGCTCACAATGTGGATGCGGATCCTTTTGCCTTGTTTTCTTTTGATCTCCTTGTTTATTTTAACACTTTTTATGAGGTTTTCCAAACCCTGCATCTTGTTTTATTATAATAGCGTGTAATTTCTTCAACGTATTTTTATGCATCCTCGTCACATAGTTAAGCGCTTATTGTCATTGTTTACATTTTCTCTGAGCTAAATTTTGATTGCTCCAAAAATTTGCGCAGTTAGTTTTTCTGAGAATTATATTTTACTAGTTTTCGCAACATCAAATACAAAATTGAAATATTTACGTATACAACGTACCTGTGAGCATAATGTTTCTTCGATTGTCTGATCCATTTGCTGTTTATTTGACTCTGCATCTTTGCATCCCCGCCTTATGCCTTTTTGTATCGTTCTCACTTTTCTATCCACTTCTCATTTTATAGTTGCCACTCCCCACCTTGTAGGGAATCTTAATAGACCGTGTATTGTGAATAGTATGGCTCCTAGTTTTTGCAAGGTGTTTCAGCTTATCAGCGCGTTATGTTCAGCTTTCGACTTGACTATAGCAAATTCAATCTCAACATCCTTTCTCTTTTTACCATTGTTAAGCTCTCGTAATTCTAACTTAACCCTAACCGTCCCCAATGACGGGACCAGTTCACCAGCAAAATCATATAAAGTAACTGCTTTCTTTTTTAGCTGCGACTTTACTGATCTTGGTAGCGACATATAACAATGTTCATATATGATATCCACGTCGCAGCCAGTATACACACACAAACCCTTAAGTTCTTGATTACAACTTTTGATGTACCCCTTAACTATCACGGGTGTATTGAACCATTGCCTTTCATTTGCTCCGAATGAGATTAACTCTTTTTTCCAATCTTTGACTTCTTTTAATTCTGTCATTACGTTCTTACTCGTTACCATATTTATGGTTTTTTCGCTTCTCCCGCTATTGACTCGCTTTTCTTCTGCCACGGGTATTCTTTTTCCTGCCTTGACTTACTACCCTCTGTTTTGGCCGATTTCTTTAAGTGCTGCAACCTTCCCCTTTTTAGTTCTGCGACCACCTTCTCGATTAACTACCTACATTTGTTAGTTTCATGACCAAAATCGTCGTGGAAATCACAGAATTTGGTTTTATCCTTCTTTGCGTAATTGGGTAGCGGTGCTGGAGCTTCAACTGTTCTACATACTGGCTCAGTTGCTAATATTTCCTTTGATGTTTTGCTGAGGTCTTTTATGATTTCATAATTATCGTCATGGGCGCTCTTATTTCTATAATTGCCTCCTCCTCTGCTGCTGTTGAACCTGCAGTATTTATTGTTACTGTTGTAACTTCCGCCTTTTAACGGGCTATTGTTATTGTACCTCTTTGCGGACCCAGAGTTTTTGCCCTGATCGCGGTGGTGATCATCATCGTTATTTCTGCCCATGTAATTTCTCCAGCAATTTTGCATGTCTTCTTGTGCCCGCATATAATCATGTGCTTCTTTTATTGCTTCCGCAAATGTTTGCGGAACTTTCCTTCGCAACCTGTGCCATAAAGACAGGTGTTTTTCTGTATCAAGGCAGTGTATAAATCCTGACACCTTTTGGCTTTCTGGCAGATCTGGTATTTTGGCCACTTCTTTTGTGTACCTATCAATAACCTCACCCAAAGATTCTTTAGGTTTTTATTTGATGTCGTGACATTCTACGTGCGTTCTTCTTCGTGCATGCAGACTATGAAAGTTAAGTAGAAAACGGGATCTTAAGTCTGCATAACCTGTTATGCTCCTGGGGGTTAGATTATTGAACCACTCCCGTGCTACCTACTCCCTGCGGCACAATTGGTAACATATGACATACTACCGCATCTCCCCAATTATGGGTTCTCGCAGTTCCTTCAAACCTTTGTAGGAAGTCATCGGGGTCTGACAACCCATCATAACTTTCTAATGTTAACGGTATTACAGGTGCTTCTGGAAACGGTTGATTCGTTATGTGTGCGGCGAAGTTTTCTATGGTGGGAGCCACCTCTAGAGATTGTCTTGCTTTATGCCCTTGCATCACTGCAAACCAGTTTTGCTTAAACTCCTGGAATTGCGTTGGCTCATTAAGTGCTTGTGCTAGGTGTGAGGACCTCGACCTTATCCTCCCGGACGAAGTCTTCAACATTTGGTTCCATTGCGATGATCGACTCCAAGTAAGGTCCTTAGTATGAGCTAATGCACAGCGGAAGACTTAATTCGTACCTGAGAATAAACATGCTTTAAAATGTCAACATAAAGTTGGTGAGATATATAGGTTTGATGCTAGCAGTATTATAACTATGGACCACAAGATTTACAGTTTATAAACATAATACACTCGCAAGTGTATGAAAAGCATTCCAATCAGTGGGCACCCGGTAACTAGCCTTAACAAGAGTGTGTACCCCTGAGTTATAATAATATGTGCACCGAATCAAGTGCGTTCCGTTAACCTCGAAGTACTAAACACCCGTTCTTCTAGTTTACTAGAACAACATCTGGGTGGGGGTGTAAAACCCGATAGATCTATCTTTAGGATTCGCGCCTACCAGTTCATAAACCAATAGTTAAAGTTACCAAGCTAGGGGATTTTTGATTCAAACCCATGTAGAACGTAATTTTAGTCACTTGTGTCCATAACGTAAATCATTTATAAAAATAGCGCATATATTCTCAGCCCAAAAATATTTAAAGTTTAAAAGGGGACTATATACTCACCAAATGTATTTTGTAGTAAAAATACATATAACATCATTTAACAAGTGTAGGGTTGGCCTCGGATTCACGAACCTATATCATTTGTATATGTATTAATACACATATATTTGTAATCGAACAACTCACATTCTATTAATGATATACTTGTTATCTTAATAAATTATCTGTTTTATGTATTAAATATAGTTTTATGTAGCTAATTGCTAATTAGTAAAATAATATTGGTAATAATATTATTTTATGATAATAATGATAATACTTAAAATAGTTATAGTAACAAGATAGTTTTAATGATAATAAAATGGTTACTTAAATAATAATAAAAAAAAATTAATAATTTTAGATAAAAAAAATTTTATTAGTAATGATAATATTAATAATGGTAGTTTTAATAATAATAATAATAATAATAATAATAATCCTATTATTAATAGTATTCAATAATACTAATACTAATAATAGCATTATTTGTAATGCTTAATAATAACAATAATATTAATTATAATGAAATTTAAAAATAAAGCTACCTTGAAAAATAGCTCAAAAAAAAGAGTTGTCCAGTACGGGACTCGAACCCTCGACCACCCACTCATCCACACAACCTCTTAACCAACCATCCGCCCTTTTCATTTCTGTTTTATGATAACGAATAAATATACATAATCCATTTATATTCTGACCCAGTCTCCTTCTCCTACATCGTGGTTTAAACTATTAGATACCCAATATCGAATTAACCAGAATAACCAAACTTGGATTTTATAAATGAAACTGAGAACGATTTTAAAATAAAGATTTTAAATAATTAAACTCAGCTAATCAGATAATAAAATTAGAAATCAAAACAGGAGTGCTGTTCGTCGCTGATTATAAAAAAAAAAATTCGAACTTCGATTTCCAGCACGTATTAGACCAAATATATAATACGAAATAGATTGTAAAAACATTTTATAAACTGATTGTAACCTTAATTGAATCTGAAACGTCAAAATGAAAACGAATTTCACGAAAACAATTTGTTTGACTTTTAAAATCCCAAACTTTAACTTCAAAATTCTCAATTGATAGAACGAATTGAGATTTGAAACTTCACAGGAAGTTTACATATACGATTCCTAACGAAACCACAACGAAACCACATTTTTAGTTTTCTAAAATTCAATTGAAATCGAATTTTGGGCAAAAAGTATCAATAACAGGTGTATCGCCATATATCTGGTTTCTGTTATATATTTTTTTTTTATAGTTTCAAGCGAGCAAATAATGGTATATATAATACCAAGGATCGTAAACAGTTGATAAAAACAGAAATTGATTGATTAACTTGTTTTCTTGTGGTAATGGAATCAACAAACGTTCACGGATCAATAGATAGCAAATAGGAGCAGATAAAGATAATAAAGGAAAAAAAAAACGCGTGTATATGTGTACATATCTGTTATCTGTATCTATATATCCTTATCTATTATTTAAATAATACAATTAATTTTATTAATTAGTAATATAACTATAATAATGATACACTTAATAATGATAATAATAATAATTTATAATAGAATGCTATTTATTATTTTTAATAAGTGTGATAATAATAATTATAAAATTTATAACAACAATATTATTAATAATAATAATACTAATTATAATAATACCAATATTAATAATAATGTAACAATTCAAATATATCAAACATAATATTAATAATACATATTTATTTTAATACAGATAATGAAATAATAACATTAATATCACAACTATATTGTAACTAGTATTATATATTATTAATCATATATTTTATAATAATAGTAAATGATAATATTAATACAAATAAGAATAAAAAGTATATAATTAATTATAATAATAACATTTAGCAATAATTCTAACAATATTGATAATACAAATAATTACATAAGTTGTATTATATTGACAATTTTAATAATTTTTTTTTTAATGACTTTAGTATTAATAATATTAATAACCCTATTAGTAATACAAATACACAATAATAATAATAATAACAATAACATTAATAAAGATAGTAATAATATTATTAACAATTTAAATGTATCGAATCTTATATCTAAATATTATAATAATATACATAATACTGATATTAATATTAATAATATTTATTTTATGAAAGCAATAGTAGCATATTATCACTTTGTTAACGTTACCAATTAATAAGTATATATCGTATATACACATAAATGTTCGTGAATCGTCAGGCTTGGTCAAAGGGTAGCTAGTTATCCAAATATAGATTTCAAACTTTTTCGACTCTAAATTACCGATTTTGATTATCGTATCGGAAACATATAAAGGTTAAGGTTTAAATTTGGTCGGAAATTTCCGGGTCGTTACACTAGGTGTGGAGGTGCAACTTGCTGTAATTGTGAAATAAAATTATTCGAGCTGCTTGGCTCTAGCTGGTTATAAGGTGCACTCCCCTGGTCACCCTGATGTTGAATTTGCGTTAACCCACCTACATTTGGTTGGGATGATGCATAAGTCATCTTTGCTTGTAGTGGCGCTACTGTAATGTATGAACCATCTAGGTTTCTCAAACCCAATCTTCTAATTTCTTCCTGCGCACTTGCCAGAGTAACCCTCAAAGTTTGAGTTTCTGGTTCTACCATTGTGATAATTGGAATTGTTCCTACATACGTAGTTTTCGCCATTAGCTTGGCATTACCTGGCGGAGATTCATACCCAATGTCTGTTTCTTTAGAGCGTATGTAGCTAGTGTTGGCTGGAGATCCGAAACTTATTTTTCTGGAGACATCATGCGTCCCGTTTCTGTTTCTTTGAAATGTACGTAACTAGTTTCTACTCCTGGGGGTGTGTCTTCCCCAACACTCTGCAGCCACTCACTTTCTGCCTCCGCCATGGTCGGAGGAATCATTTTTCCCATCTCGGCACTTGTCGGCCCCATTATGATAGCCTCTGTCGAAGGGGGTTTTGATACCTTTTTCCCTTCTGCCGCAGATTCCTATTTTGATGTTTGTGCAGGTGTTCGTTGACCTGTAAATGCCGGAAAATTCGGCTTCGAACCTTTGTTGCCCACTGTAACGACCCGGATTTTTCCGATCGTTTTATACATATGAGATTAATAATTACATAAATTAAACATTACCAACATGATAAGCAATCCATTTTGTTGAGTCTTGTGTTTTTGAAAAGGGTTTTACACAACGTTTGACCGTCCAATTTGATCTATGATATCACGAACTATATAATATATGATAATTATACGATTGTGTACATATACGTATTTATACATATTTAACATGATCTAAGGATGGTTTAACATCTCATTGTGTACTAATAACAATGAGTTATAAGTATGCTTTGAGACTACTAACTTAAGTTTTCAAAACGGTAACTATACGTAGCGTTCTTTGACATATATACCTATAACCTATAATGATTATACAAGTATCGTATAAATACGTATTTAATTACTTTTAAAGGGCTTAAATACATAAAACAATATAAGTATATTCACAAAAGATAGTTATATTTGAATTCTCGTTCCCTTTCCTCAAGATTTCTACACGTATACCTAGGGTATATGTAACCGTATTGTATGCAGCTTCTAGATGTATTTACTATTGGTATATACACCTTTAATCATTCATTCTTAGCAGCCATCTTAGAGTCAAAAACATGTGGAACCATTATTTAACAACTTGTATGACTAATGAGCTAAAAAACAAACTTAAGGATTTTTTTCTATATAACAAGTAAATTCATTTTTATGATTTCACCCCATTTTTCCATTCCATTTTCTCATACTTACACTCCAAATTCTCTCTTAAAATACGCCTAACATCATACTTGATCATCTCCAAGCATTTTCACCATCTTTTAGCTTCATAATCAAGGTAAAACTTTGTTTAAACTTTGATTCAATTCATGTAAGTTAATCATCTTAAATCAAGATATAAGCTTACTTACAACCTTTGTTTCTTTCATGATTTCACCTCTTAATCTTTCAAGTCATCAAGAACAAGTTCATATCTTGTTTAATCAGTAACTTTCTTCATCATACTTGAGGTATAACTGTAAAGACCCGTCCTAATCGATCCGGACAAAGTCCACATTGATTATAAACGATTCACAATAGTTGATTACATCGCGAGGTACTTGACCTCTATATGATACATTTTACAAACATTGCATTCATTTTTGAAAAGACAATCTTTCATTACATCGAAAGTTGATAACATGCATACCATTTCGTAATATATCTTACTATAATTGACTTAATAATAATCTTGATGAACTCAACGACTCGAATGCAACGTCATTTGAAATATGTCATGAATGACTCCAAGTAATATTTCTAAGATGAGAAAATGCACAGCGGAAGATTTTTTTTGTACCTGAGAATAAACATGCTTTAAAGTGTCAAACAAAAGGTTGGTGAGTTCATTAGTTTAACATAAATAATCATTTCATAATTTTAATAGACCACAAGATTTCATATTTCCATTTCTCATAAACATACGTCCAATGCATAGAGACAAAAATATCATTCATATGGATTGAACACCTGGTAATCGACATTCACAATATGCATATTAGAATATCCCCATCATTCCGGGATCCTCCTTCGGACATGATATAAATTTCGAAGTACTAAAGCATCTGGTACTTTGGATGGGGTTTGTTGAGCCCGATAGATCTATCTTTAGGATTCGCGTCAATTAGGGTGTCTGTTCCCTAATTCTTAGATTACCAGACTTAAAAAAAGGGGCATATTCGATTTCGATCATTCAACCATATAATGTAGTTTCAATTACTTGTGTCTATTTCGTAAAACAGTTATAAAAACAGCGCATGTATTCTCAGTTCCAAAAATATATATTGCAAAAGCATTTAAAAAGGGATTAATGAAACTCACCTAATGTATTTTGTAGTAAAAATACATATGACTATATTGAACAACTGAACAATGCAGGGTTGACCTCGGATTCACGAACCTATATCATTTGTATATTTATTAATATTCATAGTTGTAATTGAATACAAGTATATATAAATGTATTAGTTATATTATATATATATATATATATATATATATATATATATATATATATATATATATATATATATATATGTTTTATATGTTCATTTTGTATATAAAGATATTAAATTTTTGTTATGTTACATGTGTTAAATATGTATATTTATGTATGTATTTAGTTTGTTTATCAAACAGTAGTTTTATTATACTAAGTTAATATTCGTAAAGATAAATGATGATAATAACATTAATAATATACATATGTTAATAATAAACCTATTAGTGATAATACAATGATATTAATAATAGTACTTGTAACAATATTAATTTTACTGTTTATGGTGGTTATGATATTAATGATTTACTAATAATAATAATAATAACTTTGTCAAAAAATGCTAATATTAATAAAGATATTGTTAAAAATGATACATTTGTTTAATAATAATAATAATAATAATACTAAGAGTTACAAAAGTGATACTAGTACTAATATTAATGAGAAAAATGATAACTCGTATTATATTCCATAATAATAATAACCTTAATCATAATAATATTAACACATATACTAGTAACAATATCTATATCTCGTAAATGATACAATTTAACAATAATCAACATATCAATAATACTTATAGCAATCATAATAATAATACTAATAATAATAACAATGATAATAATAATAATGATATTAATAATAAGAATAATAATAATAATAATAATACTTATTCCCTTTATAATAGCTAAGTTAATAATAATGATAATAATAACATCAAGTAATAATACTTGTAATAATAATACAATACAATCAATAATGATAATAAAAATAGTAATGATTCTTAAAATATAAAACTACCTCATAAAAAAGGAGTCCCAAAAAAAATAGCTGTCCAAACTGGGACTCGAACTCGCGACCTCTCGAACACCCGAACACACACTAAACCACTCCTCCATTCTAACTTTTCTGATTTATTTCATATTCAAATTTATTTAACTTAATTTTCTGTGTTCCTCCTTCCTTCTTCTTCAAACCAATCGTGTAACCCAATAACCAACCATAACTACAAATTAGGAACCTGACTCATAACAAAATAGGAACGAACCATTTGTGTGTTTCGATTTATCAGAAGAGAAACAAAAAATAAATAAAAATAAAAGAAGCAGCCACTGTGTTCGTCGCTGAATAATAAAAAAAAATGATTTTCGCCATATATAATGTTATAGCTAAAGGTTATAACATGAAATAGTTTGTGAATCATTAATAGAAACTATCTAAATTATCAATTGATTTTAAAACGTAAAAACAACCTCGAATTTTACCATGAACAAATTTGTTGACTTTTTTTACTCAAGACTTTGACTCCTAAATTCGAGCTCGATAGGACGAATTGAAGTTTGTAATTTTGCAGATAGTTCAACTATAAGTATCCTAACACATCTGCATATTTTGATTTTGAAAATTAAGTTGAAATCAAATTATTGCAGAAAAGTTGTGGTGACATAGGTTTCGAGCTGCAAACAAATATATATTTTTTTTATAAATCGAGGCTGAAAGTAATTAATTGATTTTGTTGGTAAATAAGTGAATGATTTTTCCAATCACAAGCATAAATCGTTTACTTTGTACTCTTCTTATATCTCGACAGATTACTCAGACAAATACAAAGAACTTTAAAGTTGAAATGGACTTATAACCAATTTTGTTATTGTCTGTAAGGATTTTATTTTAATATTAATAATTATGAATATATATTAATAATAAACAAAGTACTGATAATAATTATAATAGAATTAATAATATTAATATTAATAATCAAAATATTACCAATATTAATGAGATTGATGATTAAAAGTATTGGGAACAATGACAATACTAATTTTGAATAACAATGATAAATGTAACAAATCATATATGTTACTTATATATATATAAAATACTAATACTGATCTTATTATTATTAATTAATTCTAATAATATTAGTAATATTAATACTAGTACAAATATTAAGGTTCATAAAAGTAACAATATTACAACAACTATATCCTAACTTGTGATTATGTAAATTTTGTGTATTAAGTAATATTTAATAATTATATAATATCTCATATATTAATATTTATTGAATATTTAATATTTATTCTTTTAATATATATTTCAGTATACATATAATTATATATAGAATTCACATATCTATATAAATTTATTTTAATTACAAGTTAATTATTTTGTACTTTATTTTTACATATTTAATTCTAGTGTTTAAATTATATTTTATAATTTCAAATTATTTATATATTTATTTTTATATATAAATACATTTTTATTTACAAACAAATGTTCGTGAATCGTCGGGCACAGTCAAAGGGTTAAATGGATATATGAAATAGTTCAAAACTTTCGAGACTCAACATTGCAGACTTTGATTATCGTGTCGGAAACATTCAAGATTTAGTTTAAATTTGGTCGGAAATTTCCGGGTTGTCACAGTACCTACCCGTTAAAGAAATTTCGTCCTGAAATTTGAGTGACGTGGTCATGGCTAACAATAAAAATGTTTTCATGACGAATATGAATTGACAAAATAGAGTTTTATCAACATTGAGTAATATTGATAAAATAATTTGATTACTCGAAGCGTACGAGTGAAGCTATCACAAAAGTGTTGTCTTAACTTTTGACGTAGTCACTTTTGAATTTAGAAAATAAGGTTTATCTTAACTTTTGACGTCGTCTTGGTTGAATTCTGGAATTCAAGGGATTTAAAGAAAATCTTGAAGATCTATAAGATCTGATTCTTCGGTAAGGAAATTAGGATTCCCTTTAAATGCGATCATCTGTTTTGATTGCTCTGTCGGATATTCTACTATAAATTCACCCACATCGTTTCCTTAAAACTCACACCTTCTATTCTTCCTCCCTCAACTCATACTTTAAAGCATTCATTAATATGCTCCATCCAGTTCTGATTCTTGATATACTCCTAACTTTCATATCTGTTATTCTTCTCTTTCATCTACCACCGGAGGAAGTTATTTTCTTCTACCATTACCTTTGGGTTATAGTGTTTTTCATTCTCCCGTGTCTTTACGTGGCAATACGTATTGATGTGCACGGTTTGTAATTTATGTGTTGTTGTCGAGCTTTATATTTTCTTTTATAATTTGGAGCTCTTTGCCTTTTTATTCTCTTCTCGACTCTAAGTACTACAAATAATGGTCCAGAATGAGTAGGTATGAAATTCGGAATGAACATAGTTAATGTTCTAAGAAGGAAATCGTAATGGCACGATCTTGATTTGGTAAATTACCAGAATATCCGGAAAGATAGAACTATCAACAAGATATGCTCTTAATATGTTTGGAGATTGAGTAGAATGTAAGAGTCGTGTAAATGGCACATGATGACGGTACTGTGTATCATCACGTCCCATTAGAAACTCAGCTTGAATTACTGTAATATAATCACATTGATCAAGTGTCATTATATTATACTAACTCATGCATCAGTTCCCAACACTACTTCAAAAACATTCATATTTTAAATTCGAAGATTAGTAGAATATAGAAACTAAAATAGTTTCCTTTCATGATATAATACGGATAGCGCAGAGAGATAATTAATGTCGAACGAGAATATTTATGAAGGTATCTTCATAAATATTGGGGATATTAATAAAGAAAGGTATGATGATATCTTAGGATTTCAGAATCAAATTGTGATGAAGAAATTCATTCACGATGATTTAGAGTGGTTAAGGAGTAAGGTATTCGCTAAAGATTTCATCAGAAACATAATCATCTGGATTCTTTATGTACAAGTTTAGTCCTTGTAATTTTTTCAGAGTCTCCTTCATGGTTAGGTCAATCCGTTTTTCAATACCAAATTTTCTATCGAGCGTTCCTAACACTCCATCCATTATCATCAAACTCTTGGCCGTTTAGACCACCTATCATTTTTCTGTTTCCTCTGCATTTAATGCTATGATATCTGAATCATCGGTTATTAATCCAAGGTGGTTTCAGGAGAATTGTGTTTTTAGATGATTAAACGCTGATGGTAACATGGTGGAATATGAAAGGTTCTCTGGTGATAATAAAAGAGCACGCGTATATATCAACGTTATAATAAGGTTGTTTCGTACGAAAAGTCAAAGTTGTCTTGCTGGAGCTGTAACAAAATTGGCTATTTTGAAGAAGAACTGCAAAGTTATTTTGGGTGATAATAACACTAAAGAAATTAGCACATCTATGTGTTAAACGTTTACTCAGTTTCCGAGAGTTTTTCAAGTGCATAACTATATGCATCAATCTTTTCTTCCGTAGATGAAGTGCGATTGGTTCGTCCTATCGATTGAAGTGTTTTCAAGAATCATGAAAGGTTTGAACGCAGATTGTAATCGTCAATATACAAATGAGGTTTAAGATGAAATCAAGTGGCAAACTTGAAGAATTGTTTAGTTTCATATGTTATAATCAATATTTTAATTCATTTTAATTGTCCACTGTTGGTAGTCCTCAGTTGATTAGTCCATAATTAGCTAGGAACAGTTAGCTAGGATTTTGTTAGCGTGGATTCTTAGCAAAATTTATCATAGTTAATTTGTTTGTTTCTAACAAATTTTATTCCGTCAATTGTTTTCTTCATTATGCCACTTGTTGGATTCTGATAGATCAAAATCCAAATATGAAATTGAATGAAAAGGGTTATTCTGCGGTGAACGAATACGTATATCGGTGGTTGTAAATAGAATAGTGAATGACTGTTGAATTTGATTTGAAAGAATGTACATTGTACTTATTAATGTTAAATCTAAATATTCCTCGGGTATTACCTACCCGTTAAAATATTTTCACCATTAACAGTTTGTACGAAAGAATTTTAATTACAATCTTTATGAAACAATATATATACATATATATTTTCTTCAGACGTAATCATGGATTTAATGAGTCAATGTGATATTAAACTCATTAGATTTACGGCTAGAACTAGAGTACATAATCTCTAAAACATTAGATATTACATAATCGCCATGAGGGACGAAGATTATTTATGTAGAACGATTCGTAGAACGATGATTATGCTTGAGGTATAGATAGCGAGGTTGAGACGTGTGATGATGTTGTTGTTGTTGGTACTGGTTATGCTGCTGGTGCTGCTGATGGTGGTACTGTTGCTGTTGGTGCTACAAGTGTTGTTGGTGCTGAGGTTGGTGATGATGTTGGTGTAGTAAGTATAGCTTGTAGATCACGCACTATTCTTGTCAGGGTTTCTATCCTACCCTCTATCATTTCTATCCATCCACTCATCTGATTCGATAGATCTTGATTATCAATTTGAAGTTCCAGAACTTCTTTTAATATTCCCCTTCGATTGGTATTCGGAAGTAGAGGTTGAATATTTTCCGAGATTGCAGTAATGCGACCTTCGAGGTGGAAAACTTTAGCAAGAAGGGTGAATACAGTGTTGCGCATAGGTTCACCGGTGAGTACATCATTTTCTCCGATGTTAGGAGGTAAGTTGGGTTCGCGGTAGGGCTCGCCTTCTTCATTTCTCCATCGAGTGAGTAAGTCTCGGACCCACCCCCATCTCTTTCAGAAAGAAAAATAGCTAAACGGTTGAGGCACCTCTGGTTCATTGACTTCGGAGTCTGCTTCAATATACATCTTGAAATTGCTTCCGGAACTAATGGAATCCAAGCTAGGTGTAGGATCCATCTCTCACGATCAGTTAAAGGGTTTTGATATGAAATGATTTTCGAATATCGAATGATATTCTAATTATATATGGAATATCTATACATACTTCCAAAGATCCCGTGAATTACGGAGAAATTAAGGAAACGTGTCAGATAAAGTCTACAGTGACAGATACGCTAAGATATGAATTTTGTCTATACACTATTCATGCAATCATTGCAGTATGATGTGTCTAGACTGACAATGATAAGCAGATGAGTTCCGACGAAAATGATAAGCAAACTTTTGACATGCAGACACGGTCGAAGTCCAGACTCACTAATGCATCCTAACAACTACTAGTTAGACACACTAATGCAAGACCTGGTTCGCTAAGACCACCGCTCTGATACCAACTGTAAAGACCTGTCCTAATCCATCCGGACAAAGTCCACATCGATTATAAATGATTCACAATAGTTGATTACATCGCGAGGTACTTGACCTCTATATGATACATTTTACAAACATTGCATTCGTTTTTGAAAAGACAATCTTTCATTACATCGAAAGTTGACAACATGCATACCATTTCGTAATATATCTTACTATAATTGACTTAATAATAATCTTGATGAACTCAACGACTCGAATGCAACGTCATTTGAAATATGTCATGAATGACTCCAAGTAATATTTCTAAGATGAGGAAATGCACAGCGGAAGATTTCTTTCGTACCTGAGAATAAACATGCTTTAAAGTGTCAACCAAAAGGTTGGTGAGTTCATTAGTTTAACATAAATAATCATTTCATAATTTTAATAGACCACAAGATTTCATATTTCCATTTCTCATAAACATACGTCCCATGCATAGAGACAAAAATATCATTCATATGGATTGAACACCTGGTAATCGACATTCACAATATGCATATTAGAATATCCCCATCATTCCAGGATCCTCCTTCGGACATGATATAAATTTTGAAGTACTAAAGCATCCGGTACTTTGGATGGGGCTTGTTGAGCCCGATAGATCTATCTTTAGGATTCGCGTCAATTAGGGTGTCTGTTCCCTAATTCTTAGATTACCAGACTTAATAAAAAGGGGCATATTCGATTTCGATCATTCAACCATATAATGTAGTTTCAATTACTTATGTCTATTTCGTAAAACAGTTATAAAAACAGTGCATGTATTCTCAGTCCCAAAAATATATATTGCAAAAGCATTTAAAAAGGGATTAATGAAACTTACCTAATGTATTTTGTAGTGAAAATACATATGACTATATTGAATAACTGAACAATGCAGGGTTGACCTCGGATTCACGAACCTATATTATTTGTATATTTATTAATATTCATAGTTGTAATTGAATACAAGTATATATAAATGTATTAGTTATATTATTTTTATGTTAATATATATATATATATATATATATATATATATATATATATATATATATATATATATATATATATATATATATATATATATATGTTTTATATGTTCATTTTGTATATAAAGATATTAAATTTTTGTTATGTTATATGTGTTAAATATGTATATTTATGTATGTATTTAGTTTGTTTATCAAACAGTAGTTTTATAATACTAAGTTAATATTAGTAAAGATAAATGATGATAATAACATTAATAATATACATATATTAATAATAACCCTATTATTGATAATACAATGATATTGATAATAGTACTTGTAACAATATTAATTTTACCGTTTATGGTGGTTATGATATTAATGATTTACTAATAATTATAATAATAACTTTGTTAAAAAATGCTAATATTTATAAAGATATTGTTAAAAATGATACATTTGTTTAATAATAATAATAATAATACTAAGAGTTACAAAAATGATACTAGTACTAATATTAATGAGAAAAATGATAACTCGTATTATATTCCATAATAATAATAACCTTAATCATAATAATATTAACACATATACTAGTAACAATATCTATATCTCGTAAATGATACAATTTAACAATAATCAACATATTAATAATACTTATAGCAATCATAATAATAATACTAATAATAATAACAATGATGATAATAATAATGATATTAATAATAAGAATAATAATAATAATAATACTTATTCCCTTTATAATAGCTAAGTTAATAATAATGATAATAATAACATCGAGTAATAATACTTGTAATAATAATACAATACAATCAATAATGATAATAAAAATAGTAATGATTCTTAAAATATAAAACTACCTCATAAAGAAGGAGTCCCAAAAAAAAAATAGCTGTCCAAACTGGGACTCGAACTCGCGACCTCTCGAACACCCGAACACACACTAAACCACTCCTCCATTCTAACTTTTCTGATTTATTTCATATTCAAATTTATTTAACTTAATTTTCTGTGTTCCTCCTTCCTTCTTCTTCAAACCAATCGTGTAACCCAATAACCAACCATAACTACAAATTAGGAACCTGACTTATAACAAAATAGGAATGAACCATTTGTGTGTTTCGATTTATCAGAAGAGAAACTAAAAATAAATAAAAATAAAAGAAGCAGCCACTGTGTTCGTCGCTGAATAATAAAAAAAAATTGATTTTCGCAATATATAATGTTATAGCTAAAGGTTATAATATGAAATAGTTTGTGAATCATTAATAGAAACTATCTAAATTATCAATTGATTTTAAAACGTAAAAACAACCTCGAATTTTACCATGAACAAATTTGTTGACTTTTTTTACTCAAGACTTTGACTCCTAAATTCGAGCTCGATAGGACGAATTGAAGTTTGTAATTTTGTAGATAGTTCAACTATAAGTATCCTAACACATCTGCATTTTTAGATTTTGAAAATTAAGTTGAAATCGAATTATTGCATAAAAGTTGTGGTGACATAGGTTTCGAGCTGCAAACAAATATATATATATTTTTTTATAAATCGAGGCTGAAAGTAATTAATTGATTTTGTTGGTAAATAAGTGAATGATTTTTCCAATCACAAGCATAAATCGTTTACTTTGTACTCTTCTTATATCTCGACAGATTACTCAGACAAATACAAAGAACTTTTGAAAAGTTGAAATGGACTTATAACCAATTTTGTTATTGTCTGTAAGGATTTTATTTTAATATTAATAATTATGAATATATATTAATAATAAACAAAGTACTGATAATAATTATAATAAAGAATTAATAATATTAATATTAATAATCAAAATATTACCAATATTAATGAGATTGATGATTAAAAGTATTGGGAACAATGACAATACTAATTTTGAATAACAATGATAAATGTAACAAATCATATATGTTACTTTTATATATATAAAATACTAATACTGATCTTATTATTATTAATTAATTCTAATAATATTAGTAATATTAATACTAGTACAAATATTAAGGTTCATAAAAGTAACAATATTACAACAACTATATCCTAACTTGTGATTATGTAAATTTTATGTATTAAGTAATATTTAATAATTATATAATATCTCATATATTAATATTTATTGAATATTGAATATTTATACTTTTAATATATATTTTAGTATACATATAATTATATATAGAATTCATATATCTATATAAATTTATTTTAATTACAACTTAATTATTTTGTACTTTATTTTTACATATTTAATTCTAGTGTTTAAATTATATTTTATAATTTCAAATTATTTATATACTTATTTTTATATATAAATACATTTTAATTTACAAACAAATGTTCGTGAATAGTCGGGCACAGTCAAAGGGTTAAATGGATATATGAAATAGTTCAAAACTTTCGAGACTCAAGATTACAGACTTTGATTATCGTGTCGGAAACATTCAAGATTAAGTTTAAATTTGGTCGAAAATTTCCGGGTCGTCACAATAACCTTTGTTCATCATCTTATTCAATTATAACTATCTTACTAAGAATATATAAATTATAACAACAAGAACATAGTTTGAATAATTTCAAACTTGTTCGCAAACTAAATAGATCCTACTAACTTGACTTTAAAACACTTCAAGACCTATAATATATCATAATGATATGCTAACTTAACAAGATACAACTTGATTTTACAAAGAACATCTTAAAACTGAATCTACATCGTTGGAGTGCAACCGGGGGCTGTTTTGGGTTGGATAATTAAAAACCATCTTAAGCTTTGAATTGGAAGTTTATATTATGGAAAAATTATATTTCTTATGAATATGTTAACACATAAAAATCTTATGGTTTAACTCCAAGTGTAAGTATTTTTATAAAAATGATCATTTAGATGATATTTTTACCACGGAAATGACCACTTTCATAAGATTCACCCAAGTTTGACCTATAACCTGTGATTTTGAATGTAAACCAAGGTATTTACAGTTCATATTCATAAATAATGGCTCGATCCAAGGAAGTGGCAAGTTGAACCAACAAAAACGGAGTTGTATTGAAGAAACTACGGCTAAAACAAAATCGGGTATCCGAAGCTAGTTAGGTACGAAATTATTTGGAGTAAAACTAAACTAATCATATATTTGCTAATTAATATGATATTTTATACATATTTACTCATGATTTGATTTTATATATCTCAGGACCACCCGTAAACAATACATGAAGATTAATTATAAGACCTCATGATTGTACACAACACGTCATTTGACAATATGGTACCTTGGGTCACGATTTTAAATCATAAGACACCACGTACACAATACGTCATTTGACAATACGGTACCATGGGTCGAGATTAATTCCGATCAATACGAATACGATGGGGTCTTTATTTATCTTATTGAGCAACTAATTGTGAACCACTAACATCCGACTGCTAACTATGGACTATTGGATATTAAAAGTATTATAAGTACACATGTAATGATTATTGGAAAAGAAAATATGTTGATATATTATATATGGTTAGGTTCGTGATATCTATCGAAGACCAGGGTGTGTTATATATCTTCAAGGCAAAAGTGAGTATATAGTCCCACTTTTAAACTCTAAATATTTCGGGATGAGAATACATGTATTTTATGATTTATGTTATGGACACAAGTGATTAAAAATATATATTCTACGATGAGTTGTACCACTGGCATATTTCCCTGTAACTTGGTAACTACTATTTACATACGGTATTGTAAAAGCGAATCATGTTGATAGATCTATCGGGCCTGACAACCCCAACTGGACTGGACGACCAGTATTTAACGGTTGCACAGTACTTCATTTCGGTGACTACACTTGGTACAGTGTAGTGAAATTTCATAATAAAGGGAATATGCGACGTTGTTTAAATGTTAAGTATGGTTATCAAGTGCTCAACCACTTAGAATATTTTTATTAAAACATTTAAGTATATGAAATCTTGTGATCTATATTTATAACGCTGCTAGCATTAAACCTATATCTCACCAACTTTATGTTGACGTTTTAAGCATGTTTATTCTCAGGTGATAATTAAAAGCTTTCGCTGCATTATGCCGAATTTAAGCAAGATTTGGAGTATGCATATTTGTGTCAAAAATAAAACTGCATATCGGAAGATTTGTAATGTGAAATATGTTGGAAATCATATTGTTATTATTAAATCTAAAGTTTGTAAGACTAAGATTATCGCTAAACGATAATCATTATTATGTTGTTTAAACCTTTGGTTATAATAAAGGTTATGGTTTGTATTATAAAAACGAATGCAGATTTTGAAAAATGTCACATATAGAGGTCAATACCTCGCAATGACACCAATAAGTACGTGACGTTTATAATCGATATGAACGGGACGTTTCACCTGCCATTAATCTTAGTTAGGTGAATAACCTGAAATTGACCGATTAATATAAACAAAAAACATTTATGGAAAATACATAAACGAATTATATATATATATATATATATATATATATATATATATATATATATATATATATATATATATATATATATATATATATATATATATATATATTCAATATGAATTTCCCTCTTGTTCGTTCATATAACCAGTCCCACATATGGAGCCAAATGATCAAGCATATTTTCACGAGGTCAAGGTGAACCTACGCTTGAGTGCATAATAGGGTTTAAGGACTAACAACATTCGGACCTCTGACACTTAGTCGTGGATAACCCACATCGGTATCATTTCGATTCCGATAGGGTGGCCGATTTGAGAGTCCACCAACAACCTAGCATACGAGGTTGAGTGGCCCAAGGACATGAAGGTTTTATAGTTCGAGACATACCTGAAAGTCTTTAAGATCGTATGAAGTTTTGTTCATACGATGAAGATAAGTATGATGTTGTTTATGTATGAGTAAATGAATACCTTTTTAGGGTTTATGAGCTATGTATTTATAGGCTCACAAATTATGGTTTCGATAGAATCTCTTCCCTAATTAAATGTAATCTTATCCCAACTAACTTTCGTTATTTAAGGAAAAGAATCCAAATTGATTATACCATACATTCTTCTAGAATATACTGGACCCTTATGTAAATATACGAAACTCGCATCAGATGGTATAGGCGCATAAGGTGTGGCTATACCCGTGCCATATCTCTGACATAGCAATTTGCGTGCGGTTTAGGGCTGTGGATGCGTAATCCGCATAGTCTTACGGATATGCGTATCATTAGTAAACTGCATAATCTTTAGCTCTTATATGTGCCATATATGTGTTCATTGCTTGTATAAGTGTGTGTGAAACATCTACATGCCATATTTGTATGCTTATATGTTCGTATATGTGCAAATCTACTTGTCATACTCACATGCTCATATGATCTTCATGCTTGACAACTTGAGTTATCTCTTTTGAACCTATGTTGCTTCAAACCACCTTGAAAGATGTTACCCTACACACTTAAAGATCATTAACTTTCTAAATTGAATTTTATTTGTGAGGGCATTGTGCTTAATATTTGCTACATCCAACATGCTATATATTTTTCATCATGCTAATGTGCTTACATGCTTATGATTTATTAACATGTTGAAAAATTATGCTTGAATATTTTTGTGCTCATGATATAATATAACACTTCAAATTGTAACTAATGTTAACCGATTAATATTATTCATAGTCAATTAATAACATATGTTGACATGATGATAATTATCTTAGATCATAATTGTTGACTGCCTGATAAGTAATTTGATATTAGCTTGCTTGCCATGAATTCTGTGATTGCTTGTTACACTATATCACTTAAGTGCACTCTTGAGCTATATTTGAAAAGATAACTAAATAAGTAGTGATTTAACGTATATCATATTTTGATATGAATTGCGAGTTAAATGCCTTCCCAGTCTAGTTATTTAGGTTCTGAATATGCTCATCAAAATTCATGCTATGGAACATGCCTCTATTTGATTATTATGATTACTTGCTTGCTATGCATGATTGTTACTTGTAGTGTGAATTCTAATTGAACTTATTATGCATGATTGCTTGTTTTGATGTGATATATGCTTACTATAATTATTCTTGAGTTTTATGTATGCATATATTTCTAATAATGCTTGTGAGACTTCAAATGCACTGTTATGCTCATAACCCATGCAAATTAATGTCCCAATGTGTCACACTTTCGAGCCGTTAAAAGGATCTTTAGAGTAATCTAAAAGGCTCTATGCATCATGAATATCATGTGGCTTAGTGATTTGGATGATCGTGGATCGGAACTGTTTAGAAGAGTGGTGTATGTGCATTAGTTGGTTTATGCATAACCACTTGGCTCTCAAAGGAACAAACTCTTGTAGGTCTCTCTCTACTACCAAGGTCGAGTATATGGCAATTGAAATATTATGTGCTCAAGGCTTATGGATGAAACAAATTTTCCTCGATTGAGGTTCCACTTCTTCCAAAACTCATATATGTGTGCATCCTATTGCTAAATTTGGACTAGTCAACCTAATAAGAGATTATTTGAACACCAATTTAGCTTTGATCATTACAAGTAAAATATTACCATGCTCTTTATGTTTAGGTTATACATATGTTCATCACTAAGTATACAAAGAGATATGATCATAGTTGGATAACTTGAAACTTAGTGTATGATTTTTCAGTGATAACTTATCATGTGGATAACGTTTCGACTTATCATATATGCCTTATTGATCACTATTGCTTGACATGCTATGCTTATGATATGTGCCATATGTATGACATGCTTGTGTCCTTACATGCTTGTTGAAACTGCTATGTTAGTATCTTTAGTGTTGCATGATATGATTACGTGTGATGCTCTTACTTGTTTGTCATGCTATGTTATGCTTGTGTTTTAACATGCTTGTTTGAACTTACTCTCATGATCTAGCATCTAAGCCTATAAATATGATTTTTATGCATGATTGTTTGCTTTACAATTGATCTCATATATATTAGCTTTTGTATGCTACTCTCACTTATGTTTCCACAATGTGCTATGTGCAATATGTATACCTTGCTATGCTAAATGGTTCTACATGCTTGATTAAACCTACTTGCTTCTATACATGCATGAAATTGGTAGAACTAGTAAAGTAATGTTGGTACTTTATGATAGTGTTGCATGATATACTAAGTCTTCCATTCACTACGTGTTATGTTCATGCTATACCATTCATTAACTCTGATATGATGCACAATGATTCTTATACTTGTTACTTATTATTATATGTGTGTACTAACCCTTGATTGAAGGTTTAGCTAGCTCATTGAGCTCATGTCATTGACCGTGTATGTTTCAAGGGGGAGCAATACTATCTTTGGCCATATAATTTCAAGGGGGAGCATTACTCTAGGGCGCACTTAGTTCCAGGGGTAGCTAACCTTTTTGCTTCGACAAAAGGGGAGGAAATTGTATGGTAAGTGACGTTAACACTTGTGGTGTTCATATACGCTTAAGTACATACCTATGTTTGTCATCATCAAAAAGGAGGAGAATGTTGGTTAGTAATCCAACGTTAATATTCAAATGTTGATTACTTTGTTTTGATGATGACACCAAATATTAAATATTTAATGCGTATAGAAAATATCACAAGTTCACAAAGCTACATGATCTCTAGCAAAAGACCAATACATAAATAATTAACTTGGTAAAATTGCTATGCGGCCGCACCACGGTCGACCGTAGGCCTGACGTGGATGTCCAGTACCAACGGCTGCACTTATCTTAAAACTAGTGATCTACAGTCAACCCCACGGCCGACCGTTGATCGACCGCAGTTTTCTATGTTACCATTTTCAACCAAATAATGTTTGACCACTTTGAGGCGTCTATAATTTATAAAACCTTTTTGAATATACTTAGAATAGTTGCCTCCTTTGATTTCAAAAGAGTTTTGAACCAAAAGATGTTAATCTTCACTAATCACATCTAATGACATCTTAATAACATTTTAAGGTTAAACACCTAAATGATATATCTTTTCACTTGTCTCAAATTTTCTATTAAACATACTAATAATGGTCACTAAAGTCCCAACTAAAGAGGTGCTCTCTCATTTTTTTTAAGTACCATTTGTATGTATGTAAGTGTAATTAGTTTAAGCTAGTTAAAGGTGTAGCAAGGATCAATTAAGATCCAACTAGATACAAACTAGCTCAATTAAGATGTAACAAGGTTCTAAAAGAGTTACATACTTCCATAAAAGAAAAGACAAGTTGGTGAAGACATGGGGCATGAGGTTTGGATTGTAATGGTTTATCTCTTTGTGATTAGTGCAACTAGTCAAAGCATTCCCAACTAGATTTAAACAAGTCCAATTAACTTGGGTAATGGAATTTGGAAGTTAATGGTTTGTCAAGAGACAAAAATCTGCAATTACCCAAATAAGAAATCAATGACAAAAGGGTCAAAGCATGAAGACTTTCTTCTTTAGTTATCACATGTCAACTTCCATATGTATGTCCAAGTTCAAAGGGGTCATGGAGTTAACTTCTAGGTGTATTAAGCATCTTTTGTAGGCTCTACATTGGGTAAAGAAGCCAAAAATTCAAAGAAAAAGGAGCTACAACGGATATATTGAAAAGCTGTCCAGTAGGAGCAAGGTCGAAGCAAGACTGACCGTGGAGCTGACTGTAGAGAAAGGTCGAAGCACAGTCGACCGTGGAGCTGATCGTGTATCGTCTGTCAGGATTTTTCTTGGACTATAAATACACCACTTTGCCAAACTTGAAGACCACCTCTTTCCAACATTCTTTCAAAGTCATATCTACTGATCTCCCAAGGCTCAAGCACATATCTATGGAGAAACTATAAGAGAGAAAGAGATATTCTACTTACACTAAGTAGAATTAAAATGTAAACTTTGTACTTATCATTTGTATCTTTAAGTTTACTTTGTAAGAAACTTCCTTAGGGGGTCAAGGAAGTTAGATAGTTCCGATGATAGGAAACACCATCTTGCTTAATTATTCAACTTTCTTAAAGGGATCTAGGAAGTTGATCAATTCCATTGGGAATTTAGTTGGTGTGACTTATTGAAGAACTATGAGTGATTGTAAGTTTAGCTATAAGTTTACTTGTAAGCTATCTTCTTAAAGGGATCCAGAAGGTAGTTGTGATTTCACTAGGCTAGAGCATTAGGATCTTGTGGTAAGAGCATTTGGTGCTTGTGAATTCTTCAAAGGGACATAAGGGTTCATAAGTAGCGGCTAATCGAGGAGCTAGTGTTTTATTCGGACACTCCACCGGGTTTGGGGTATCATAGTGAAGAAAACTCTCAATTTGTAGAATTGGGGAGTGGATTAAGGAGGATTAGTTAACATCCTCTCGAACCACTATAAATCCTTGTGTTTGTGCACTTACATTCTTTACATACTTGCATTAACAAACACAAATGGTTTCAAACTTATAACTTATCTTTTAATAACTAAAGATTTCGAAAAAGTTTTAAGAAACCATTAAGTAACTATTCACCCCCCTCTAGTCACTTACAAGGAAGTTTATCTTTATGTTTTGATCATGTTTTCATCTCATAATTTGGAGGAAAAGGATAAGGGTTTAAAAATACTTAATGCAAGATTTCCACCACTGCCGGATTTGGTGGTTTCTGTCAGAATGGATGTTTATGGTTTGTTACAGCAATTATGGCGAAGGAACCTCCATCCTTTTGCTGACTTAGCAACCACTTGCCCTATATCCGGTCACGTAGGTTATTTCCCATATGTTCATGGCTTTGAACTCACCATACCAGAGTGTATGTCATGTTTTTGGGCTTATGAGTTAGGTTTGATTATAAATCGATTTAGGTATAATTAAATTTATGTTAATATTATGTGAAAAATCTTTTGTTATTTTGTATAAAAATTACTCCATTTATTATTATTATAAATTTTCAGAAGGATATTAGTATAAATGTTTCATTTTTCCTTCAAGTTTGGTATCAATTAAACTGTTATAATATGTTTAATTGATATTAGTATAAATGTTCCATCTAAAATAATTAATTACTAAATAATGAAATATATAATATGTTTAGAAAATACGACCTTTTTAAGCCTTAATTCCTAAAATATCTCTTCATATAAAATTATTATATTATATTTTACAACTATATGTTTTTTTAATTTTATCATCATACCATTGGACAAGTGTTGACATACCAGTGTTGACATACCATGTCAATTTATTAGCCCAAAAACTAATTTAAACCCATCATTTTCACACTAAAACTTGCATCATTTTCAACTAGTTTCATGTTCTACAATACCTAATAAGTGTCTACTTTACACAAAGATATCTATTTAAAAAAAAATTTAATACTTTTTGTAAATAATACAACAAATATATTTAATTCAAAAAAATATTCTAGAATCCATTTCTCCAACTATGTTGAGTCAAATCTTTTCTAAAAGTGTTAAATATTCGAATTTCCTTTTTTATTCAATTTTAAAATCAAACTAAAAACTTATGTAAAAAATGTTTGCTTTTCAAATAAAAAAATAAAACTACAAATATACTTTCCATATTCAGTTTTTTATTATTAAAGTATTTGAAAGATGTTTGAGGAAGTAACCATATCATCATTTAACTGCACACGTGTTCCCATACCACGTCGCATCATTAACCCCAAAAACAACTTTCAAGGCTTACTTTTCAGGCGCCTAAAATATCATCATTCTGATATTACTTTCTACTGCTATAGAAGGTCAAGGTCTCAAGTACACACCATTCAAAAAAACTTTAACTTTATTTTCCAGATTCTATATTTTTTTAAAAATAATGAAAAATATTAAAATGAATAAGATCAACAATAAATAATATTTTCGATCTTCTTCCTTATGATTTGCTTAGTGCAATATTATCAACAGTCGGACAAAATTCTTCGACTCAGTTGGGTGTTGCTCGATTGGTTTGCAAAGCCTTTTATAAGCAAGCCTAGCATCCATTGGTTTATCAAAGGCTTTCCTTTTATCGTTTACCTGTAGGGTATTAGGGTATCCCTCAAATGATTTATCTTTACCATAGTTGTTTGGTAAATAAAAACCCTAATGCAATTTTTCGCAGGGGTTTGTTATTTTATTTTGATGAAAAATACACCCAAGATGGCCTCCATTATCTAAAACAAGCATCAAACTGCCAATTAGTAGAGGCTGTTTATGTTTATGGTTTGGTTATGTTTGCTTCTCACGATGTAAATGAAAAGGAAATCGGTTTAAAAATTCTTAATCAGACATTCCCACCGATACCGGATGATGTGGTTGCTGTGAGAACAAAGGTTTATGACCTTATACATCAAACCTGGAGAATGAACAGCCATCCTTTTGCTGACGTGGAAACGAGGTGCCCTATATCCAGCCACAATGGTTATTTACCAAAAAGAAATGGGTTTGAACTAAAGAAACTAGAATGCATGTCGTGCTTTTGGGCTTATGAGTTGAAGCTTTTTGTAAATTAATATGGTTTTAATTAGATTTGTGTTTTTTTCCCTAAAATTACATTTATGTTAGTATTATGGGAAAATAATTTTTTTGTAACAACTATGCAAATTACTCCTGTAATATTAATATAAATGCCTCTTTATATTATGATATCAGTGATGGCACATTTCTTCTTCTTAATTTTTTGTATTTTCAATTACTGTATTACTAACAGCACTATAGTTACTAACCAATTGACTTAAGTAATGTATAATAAACTACTAAACACTAATAAAAATAGTTATCACTTTATTAGAAATTATGATTACTTTCAAACCAAATATACCATATTCTAATCCCTACACATTATGGATGTAAATTCCTGTTACCAATAAAGTCAAGTACAACACAAAACATTTCTTTATTCGTTGGTATTTAGTCAATAACCATAGTCTCTTTTTCAAATTCGAAATTTGAAATTCTGCATCATAACAAACATAATCCTTGATTATCTTCAAAAACCTAAGTTAATAGATAATTTTGGTCAAACTGTATTGTCATGAATAATAACTTCAGAAGATCTTCACGTTTAAATAAATCAAATAAAAATGAGACAAATCTTTCGGAACCAGTTACAAATAAACGAAAACAACCTACAAGGATGAAGGATTCCTTTGATGTTAATGCATCAAATCCAGGTACTACTTACTCTTTTTATTAATCTAAATTTTATAGAAACTTACTCTTGGCATATATTTTGAGATTTAGTATTCAGCCATATTCACTATACATCAAATTTGAATACTAATACATGTCTATTATTTTTAGAAATTTCTTCCACGGCAAAGACAATCGTGGGTAACATTATGATGAAACACAAAAAACAAAGTACAACAATAGCAATTGGACAACTATCCTCGCCATCGTGTTCAATTCTAACAGGTGTTTCATTTTATTACAACAAAAGTTTTGTAATCTATGGTATATATATGAAAATAATATTTATTCTAAATTTCTAAATTCAAATCTTATACATTGTTTATTCAGATACAACCAACACAACTCGATCAAAAGTGGTGACTTCATCTACAACCTAATATACATCAAGTATGATGAAAGAAAACAATTTTCAACATAAGGCAAATACAACGGGTGAATGTTCATATAACATTGCAACTCCGGCACCGTTAACACCATCTCTTAGAATATCAAGGAATCACTTAATAATACTGACAAATGTTACACTTCATCATACAGTGTATCCAAAGGTAATTATTTATAACATATATAATATTCAAACCTGTGTTATTTTCAAAATCTACATACTTACTTTTTTAAGTCCGAATTTTTACAAGTACGGTCAAAGCGGAATCAAAACAACAAGCATTGGAAGGAAAATATTACACCGATACCTTTTGACCTTGACCAAGCAAACAATGATGATCTTCAAAATAAATCATTCAAAGGAACTTCAAAGGGTTCTTCTTATAACTTTTTTTAATTTGTTCAACTATGTTAGATTTTATAAATTAAACCAATATGTTGTTATTGTAGTGACCCGAACTTTTCCATGTTTATATATATTAATTGAGATTTATATTTACATGATTAAATGTTTCCAACATGTTAAGCAATTAAACTTGTTAAGACTTGATTAATTGAAATATGTTTCATATAGACAATTGACCACCCAAGTTGACCGGTGATTCACGAACGTTAAAACTTGTAAAAACTATATGATGACATATATATGGATATATATATATATATATATATATATATATATATATATATATATATATATATATATATATACATATATATATATATATATACATATATATATATACATATATATATATATATATATATATATATATATATATATATATATATATATATATATATATATATATATATATATATATATATATATATATATATATATAGTTAACATGATATTATGATAAGTAAACATATCATTAAGTATATTAACAATGAACTACATATGTAAAAGCAAGACTACTAACTTAATGATTTTGAACCGAGACATATATGTAACGATTATCGTTGTAACGACATTTAATGTATATATATCATATTTAGATATATTCATACATCATATTATCATGATAATATAATAATTTAAAATCTCATTTGATATTATAAACATTGGGTTAACAACATTTAACAAGATCGTAAACCTAAAGGTTTCAAAACAACACTTACATGTAACGACTAACGATGACTTAACGACTCAGTTAAAATGTATATACATGTAGTGTTTTAATATGTATTTATACACTTTTGGAAGACTTAAATACACTTATCAAAATACTTCTACTTAACAAAAATGCTTACAATTACATCCTCGTTCAGTTTCATCAACAATTCTACTCGTATGCACCCGTATTCGTACTCGTACAATACACAGCTTTTAGATGTATGTACTATTGGTATATACACTCCAATGATCAGCTCTTAGCAGCCCATGTGAGTCACCTAACACATGTGGGAACCATCATTTGGCAACTAGCATGAAATATCTCATAAAATTACAAAAATATGAGTAATCATTCATGACTTATTTACATGAAAATAAAATTACATATCCTTTATATCTAATCCATACACCAATGACCAAAAACACCTACAAACACTTTCATTCTTCAATTTTCTTCATCTAATTAATCTCTCTCAAGTTCTATCTTCAAGTTCTAAGTGTTCTTCATAAATTCTACAAGTTCTAGTTACATAAAATCAAGAATACTTTCAAGTTTGCTAGCTCACTTCCAATCTTGTAAGGTGATCATCCAACCTCAAGAAATCTTTGTTTCTTACAGTAGGTTATCATTCTAATACAAGGTAATAATCATATTCAAACTTTGATTCAATTTCTATAACTATAACAATCTTATTTCAAGTGATGATCTTACTTGAACTTGTTTTCGTGTCATGATTCTGCTTCAAGAACTTCGAGCCATCCAAGGATCCGTTAAAGCTAGATCCATTTTTCTCTTTTCCGGTAGGTTTATCCAAGGAACTTAAGGTAGTAATGATGTTCATAACATCATTCGATTCATACATATAAAGCTATCTTATTCGAAGGTTTAAACTTGTAATCACTAGAACATAGTTTAGTTAATTCTAAACTTGTTCGCAAACAAAAGTTAATCCTTCTAACTTGACTTTTAAAATCAACTAAACACATGTTCTATATCTATATGATATGCTAACTTAATGATTTAAAACCTGGAAACACGAAAAACACCGTAAAACCGGATTTACGCCGTCGTAGTAACACCGCGGGCTGTTTTGGGTTAGTTAATTAAAAACTATGATAAACTTTGATATAAAAGTTGTTATTCTGAGAAAATGATTTTTATTATGAACATGAAACTATATCCAAAAATTATGGTTAAACTCAAAGTGGAAGTATGTTTTCTAAAATGGTCATCTAGACGTCGTTCTTTCGACTGAAATGACTACCTTTACAAAAACGACTTGTAACTTATTTTTCCGACTATAAACCTATACTTTTTCTGTTTAGATTTATAAAATACAGTTCAATATGAAACCATAGCAATTTGATTCACTCAAAACGGATTTAAAATGAAGAAGTTATGGGTAAAACAAGATTGGATAATTTTTCTCATTTTAGCTACGTGAAAATTGGTAACAAATCTATTTCAACCATAACTTAATCAACTTGTATTGTATATTATGTAATCTTGAGATACCATAGACACGTATACAATGTTTCGACCTATCATGTCGACACATCTATATATATTTCGGAACAACCATAGACACTCTATATGTGAATGTTGGAGTTAGCTATACAGGGTTGAGGTTGATTCCAAAATATATATAGTTTGAGTTATGATCAATACTGAGATACGTATACACTGGGTCGTGGATTGATTCAAGATAATATTTATCGATTTATTTCTGTACATCTAACTGTGGACAACTAGTTGTAGGTTACTAACGAGGGCAGCTGACTTAATAAACTTAAAACATCAAAATATATTAAAAGTGTTGTAAATATATTTTGAACATACTTTGATATATATGTATATATTATTATAGGTTCGTGAATCAACCAGTGGCCAAGTCTTACTTCCCGACGAAGTAAAAATCTGTGAAAGTGAGTTATAGTCCCACTTTTAAAATCTAATATTTTTGGGATGAGAATACATGCAGGTTTTATAATTGATTTACAAAATAGACACAAGTACGTGAAACTACATTCTATGGTTGAATTATCGAAATCGAATATGCCCCTTTTTATTAAGTCTGGTAATCTAAGAATTAGGGAACAGACACCCTAATTGACGCGAATCCTAAAGATAGATCTATTGGGCCTAACAAACCCCATCCAAACTACCGGATGCTTTAGTACTTCGAAATTTATATCATATCCGAAGGGTGTCCCGGAATGATGGGGATATTCTTATATATGCATCTTGTTAATGTCGATTACCAGGTGTTCACCATATGAATAATTTTTATCTCTATGTATGGGATGTATATTGAAATATGAAATCTTGTGGTCTATTATTATGATTTAATAATATATAGGTTAAACATATAGCTCACCAACATTTTTTGTTGACGTTTTAAGCATGTTTATTCTCAGGTGATTATTAAGAGCTTCCGCTGTCGCATACTTAAATAAGGACGAGATTTGGAGTCCATGCTTGTATGATATTGTGTAAAAACTGCATTCAAGAAACTTATTTTGTTGTAACATATTTGTATTGTAAACCATTATGTAATGGTCGTGTGTAAACAGGATATTTTAGATTATCATTATTTGATAATCTACCTAAAGCTTTTTAAACCTTTATTGATGAAATAAAGGTTATGGTTTGTTTTAAAATGAATGCAGTCTTTGAAAAACGTCTCATATAGAGGTCAAAACCTCGCAACGAAATCAATTAATATGGAACGTTTTTAATCAATAAGAACGGGACATTTCAGTTGGTATCCGAGCGTTGGTCTTAGAGAACCAGAATTTTGCATTAGTGTGTCTTATCGAGTTTGTTAGGATGCATTAGTGAGTCTGGACTTCGACCGTGTTTACTTGAAAAATGATTGCTTAACAAATTTTGTTGGAAAGTATATATTTTTAACATGTGAATATTATGTGATATATTAATCTCTTAACGCGTTTGATATTATGTGATAGATGTCTACCTCTAGAACAAGTCCCATTGACTCACCTAATAATAATGAAGGGTCAAATGTAAATTGGAATAATTCGTGGACTGATTCACAAGTTCCCGAAGAGGAACCGGAAGAAGAGTCGGAACCGGAAGAAGAATCGGAACCGGAAGAAGAATCGGAACTGGATGAAGAAATAGAACCGGTGGGGGAAATAATAAAATGGTTAAGTAAAAGAAAATCCTCAACCAACCGACCAAGGTTAATTATGGTCAATGGTGTTTCCGCCAAGGAAGCAAAATATTGGGAGGATTACCAATTCTCCGATGAATCGGATTCCGACGAGAATTCCGATGATGTTATAGAAATTACCCCAACTGAATTTAAAAAGGCAAAAGAAAATAATAAGGGAAAGGGCATAAAAATAGAGAAATCTAATTCCAACCCCGATGAACTTTATATGTATCGTCAACCCCCGAAGTCCTTAAGTTGTAACAATGACCCGGGAACCTCTAAACCACCAGGTTTTTCTAAACCAATGTGGAAAACGACGGCTCGTATTAGGAGAACATCATATATCCCTAAAAACTTGGCAAAACGAACCAAAAACGAAGAAGAAGAAACAAGCGAGTCGGAATAAGATAGTTGTATTCGTGTGGTGTAATATATGTAATATAGTGTGCTTATGCTTTATGATATATGTAAAAATTGCTTGTATTAATAAGTATTTTTTTTATGAATCTAACTCTTGTCTATTTTACAGTATAAAACACAAAATGGATAGACAACCCAATATCTTAAGAGACCTACCCGGAGACATGATTGATGAAATCTTGTCTAGAGTCGGTCAGAATTCTTCGGCACAACTATTTAAGGCGAGATCAGTTTGTAAGACATTCGAAGAACGTTCCAAGAATGCCTTGGTCTATAAAAGGCTTTCGTTCGAAAGATGGGGGATATCACATTGGGAAATCCATAAGTTACGATGTGTTTACTTTGACGCATATATTGCGTGGAACCCAAATGCTATTTTACGCAATGGGTTAAGAAATTATTTTGACTCAATATATCCGAATATTGGACTTCGTGATTTAGAAAAAGCGGCTAACATGCAACATAAAGAAGCATGTTATGCTTACGGATTAGTAATGTTCGCTTCTCACCAAAGTGAGAACAAGAACATCGGCCTACAACTATTAAACAAAACGTTCCCACAAGTGACGGAGTCGGTAATTGGGGTAAGAAATGAGGTTTTTAGATTGTTACGGGACTGTTGGACATTACGTAACCCTCGTCCCTTTGACGACGTTACAACACGCTGTCTTATCAACGGCCATAACGGTTATGTTCCACAAGACCAAGGATGGGAAGTAGTCCTAGTAAAACCAGAATGCATGACTTGTTTCTGGACGTATGAATTACGTGTCTTTATTGCCTTTGCTGAACGACTTGTGTACTAGCTAGAATTATCTTCACAACTATCTTGTATCAAAGTTATTGTGTGCTATATTTCATGCTTTATGTAAAATAAGCGGTATTGTAAGTTTGTAAAATATTGTATAAAAGTTTGAACGCAAAATATTATTATAATCAGTTTTTCATATAGAATTGTAGTAGTTGAATTGTATATTAGCTACTAAGTATGAACTTAACGAGTAGGTACTACCCGAATTTAAACTTATAAAACGCTAATATGAAGAAAAAGCTTTTATAAATGAGTTCATATTATGCTATGAAATACTATTAACTACTCTTAATATTCTGTATGATTAACTTGTTCCATTTGACTATTTTGAAGGAAATGGCACCGACTACTCGACACACCGTGAATATGAATGAAGAGGAATTCCGTACTTTTCTAGCTTCAAACATAGCCGCAGTACAGGCTGCGCTACATACCAACAATAACCTTGGATCTAGCAGTACAGGAAATCGTGTAGGATGCACCTACAAAGAATTCACTGCCTGCAAACCTTTGGAATTTGATGGAACCGAAGGACCGATCGGATTGAAACGGTGGACCGAGAAGGTCGAATCGGTGTTTTCCATAAGTAAGTGTACTGAAGAGGACAAAGTGAAGTACGCTACGCATACCTTCACAGGTTCTGCATTAACATGGTGGAATACCTATCTAGAGCAAGTGGGACAAGACGATGCGTACGCACTACCGTGGTCAGCATTCAAGCACTTGATGAACGAGAAGTACCGTCCCAGAACCGAGGTCAATAAGCTCAAGACAGAACTTAGAGGGTTACGAACCCAAGGATTTGATATTACCACGTACGAAAGACGATTCACAGAATTGTGCCTATTGTGTCCGGGAGCATTCGAAGATGAGGAATAGAAGATTGACGCGTTTGTGAAAGGATTACCGGAAAGAATCCAAGAAGATATAAGTTCACACGAGCCCGCCTCCATACAACAGGCATGTAGAATGGCTCACAAACTAGTGAACCAGATTGAAGAAAGAATTAAAGAACAGACTGCTGAAGAGGCCAATGTGAAGCAAGTCAAAATAAAGTGGGAGGAAAACGGTGATAAGAATCACCAACAACAACAACAACAGAAACTACAACAATCATCCCAACAACAATAATAACCGCAACAACAACAACAACAATCAGAAGCAGCTATGCCAAAGGTGTGAAAAGTATCACTCGGGGTTCTGCACCAAATTTTGCAACAAGTGTAAAAGAAATGGTCATAGCGCGGTGAAGTGTGAGGTCTACGGACCAGGGGTTAATAGAACGAAAGGAACAAATGGTGTCGGAACGAGTAATGGCGGAGCAAGTAGTGTCGGAGCAAGTTATGCCAATGTAGTTTGTTATAAATGTGGAAAACCGGGCCACATTATTAGAAATTGCCCGAACCAGGAGAACACGAATGGACAAGGCCGCGGAAGAGTTTTCAATATTAATGCAGCAGAGGCACAGGAAGACCCGGAGCTTGTTACTGGTACGTTTCTTATTGACAATAAATCTGCTTACGTTTTATTTGATTCGGGTGCGGATAGAAGCTATATGAGTAGAGATTTTTGTGCTAAATTAAGTTGTCCATTGATGCCTTTGGATAGTAAATTTTTACTCGAATTATCAAATGGTAAATTAATTTCAGCAGATAATATATGTCGGAATCGAGAAATTAAACTGGTTAGCGAAACATTTAAGATTGATTTGATACCAGTAGAGTTAGGGAGTTTTGATGTGATAATCGGTATGGACTGGTTGAAAGAAGTGAAAGCAGAGATCGTTTGTTACAAAAATGCAATTCGCATTATACGAGAAAAAGGAAAACCCTTATTGGGTTACGGAGAAAAGGGCAACACGAAGCTACATCTTATTAGTAATTTGAAGGCACAAAAACTAATAAGAAAAGGTTGCTATGCTGTTCTAGCACACGTCAAGAAAGTACAAACTGAAGAAAAGAGCATCAATGATATTCCCATTGCAAAAGAATTTTCCGATGTATTTCCGAAAGAATTACCGGGATTACCCCCACATCGATCCGTTGAATTTCAAATAGATCTTGTACAAGGAGCTGCACCAATAGCTCGTGCTCCTTACAGACTCGCACCCAGCGAGATGAAAGAACTGCAAAGCCAATTACAAGAACTTTTAGAGCGTGGTTTCATTCGACCAAGCACATCACCGTGGGGAGCTCCTGTTTTGTTTGTCAAGAAGAAAGATGGTACATTCAGGTTGTGTATCGACTACCAAGAGTTGAACAAACTTACCATCAAGAACCGCTACCCACTACCGAGAATCGACGACTTATTTGATCAACTACAAGGCTCGTCTGTTTATTCAAAGATTGACTTACGTTCCGGGTATCATCAAATGCGGGTGAAAGAAGATGATATTCCAAAGACTGCTTTCAGAACACGTTACGGTCATTACGAGTTTATGGTCATGCCGTTTGGTTTAACTAATGCACCAGCTGTGTTCATGGACCTTATGAACCGAGTGTGTGGACCATACCTTGACAAGTTTGTCATTGTTTTCATTGATGACATACTTATTTACTCAAAGAATGACCAAGAACACGGTGAACATTTGAGAAAGGTGTTAGAAGTATTGAGGAAGGAAGAATTATACGCTAAGTTTTCAAAGTGTGCATTTTGGTTGGAAGAAGTTCAATTCCTCGGTCACATAGTGAACAAAGAAGGTATTAAGGTGGATCCGGCAAAGATAGAAACTGTTGAAAAGTGGGAAACCCCGAAAACTCCGAAACACATACGCCAGTTTTTAGGACTAGCTGGTTACTACAGAAGGTTCATCCAAGACTTTTCCAGAATAGCAAAACCCTTGACTGCATTAACGCATAAAGGGAAGAAATTTGAATGGAATGATGAACAAGAGAAAGCGTTTCAGTTATTGAAGAAAAAGCTAACTACGGCACCTATATTGTCATTGCCTGAAGGGAATGATGATTTTGTGATTTATTGTGACGTATCAAAGCAAGGTCTCGGTTGTGTATTAATGCAACGAACGAAGGTAATTGCTTATGCGTCTAGACAATTGAAGATTCACGAACAAAATTATACGACGCATGATTTGGAATTAGGCGCGGTTGTTTTTACATTAAAGACTTGGAGGCACTACTTATATTGAAATGTCCCGTTCTTATTGATTAAAAACGTTCCATATTAATTGATTTCGTTGCGAGGTTTTGACCTCTATATGAGACGTTTTTCAAAGACTGCATTCATTTTTAAACAAACCATAACCTTTATTTCATCAATAAAGGTTTAAAAAGCTTTACGTAGATTATCAAATAATGATAATCTAAAATATCCTGTTTACACACGACCATTACATAATGGTTTACAATACAAATATGTTACAACAAAATAAGTTTCTTGAATGCAGTTTTTACACAATATCATACAAGCATGGACTCCAAATCTTGTCCTTATTTAAGTATGCGACAGCGGAAGCTCTTAATAATCACCTGAGAATAAACATGCTTAAAACGTCAACAAAAATGTTGGTGAGTTATAGGTTTAACCTATATATATCAAATCGTAACAATAGACCACAAGATTTCATATTTCAATACACATCCCATACATAGAGATAAAAATCATTCATATGGTGAACACCTGGTAACCGACAATAACAAGATGCATATATAAGAATATCCCCATCATTCCGGGACACCCTTCGGATATGATATAAATTTCGAAGTACTAAAGCATCCGGTACTTTGGATGGGGTTTGTTAGGCCCAATAGATCTATCTTTAGGATTCGCGTCAATTAGGGTGTCTGTTCCCTAATTCTTAGATTACCAGACTTAATAAAAAGGGGCATATTCGATTTCGATAATTCAACCATAGAATGTAGTTTCACGTACTTGTGTCTATTTTGTAAATCATTTATAAAACCTGCATGTATTCTCATCCCAAAAATATTAGATTTTAAAAGTGGGACTATAACTCACTTTCACAGATTTTTACTTCGTCGGGAAGTAAGACTTGGCCACTGGTTGATTCACGAACCTATAACAATATATACATATATATCAAAGTATGTTCAAAATATATTTACAACACTTTTAATATATTTTGATGTTTTAAGTTTATTAAGTCAGCTGTCCTCGTTAGTAACCTACAACTAGTTGTCCACAGTTAGATGTACAGAAATAAATCGATAAATATTATCTTGAATCAATCCACGACCCAGTGTATACGTATCTCAGTATTGATCACAACTCAAACTATATATATTTTGGAATCAACCTCAACCCTGTATAGCTAACTCCAACATTCACATATAGAGTGTCTATGGTTGTTCCGAAATATATATAGATGTGTCGACATGATAGGTCGAAACATTGTATACGTGTCTATGGTATCTCAAGATTACATAATATATAATACAAGTTGATTAAGTTATGGTTGGAATAGATTTGTTACCAATTTTCACGTAGCTAAAATGAGAAAAATTATCCAATCTTGTTTTACCCATAACTTCTTCATTTTAAATCCGTTTTGAGTGAATCAAATTGCTATGGTTTCATATTGAACTCTATTTTATGAATCTAAACAAAAAAAGTATAGGTTTCTAGTCGGAAAAATAAGTTACAAGTCGTTTTTGTAAAGGTAGTCATTTCAGTCGAAAGAACGACGTCTAGATGACCATTTTAGAAAACATACTTCCACTTTGAGTTTAACCATAATTTTTGGATATAGTTTCATGTTCATAATAAAAATCATTTTCTCAGAATAACAACTTTTAAATCAAAGTTTATCATAGTTTTTAATTAACTAACCCAAAACAGCCCGCGGTGTTACTACGACGGCGTAAATCCGGTTTTACGGTGTTTTTCGTGTTTCCAGGTTTTAAATCATTAAGTTAGCATATCATATAGATATAGAACATGTGTTTAGTTGATTTTAAAAGTCAAGTTAGAAGGATTAACTTTTGTTTGCGAACAAGTTTAGAATTAACTAAACTATGTTCTAGTGATTACAAGTTTAAACCTTCGAATAAGATAGCTTTATATGTATGAATCGAATGATGTTTTGAACATCATTACTACCTTAAGTTCCTTGGATGAACCTACTGGAAAAGAGAAAAATGGATCTAGCTTCAATGGATCCTTGGATGGCTCAAAGTTCTTGAAGCAAAATCATGACACGAAAACAAGTTCAAGTAAGATCATCACTTGAAATAAGATTGTTATAGTTATAGAAATTGAACCAAAGTTTGAATATGATTATTACCTTGTATTAGAATGATAACCTACTGTAAGAAACAAAGATTTCTTGAGGTTGGATGATCACCTTACAAGATTGGAAGTGAGCTAGCAAACTTGAAAGTATTCTTGATTTTATGAAACTAGAACTTTTGGAATTTATGAAGAACACTTAGAACTTGAAGATAGAACTTGAGAGAGTTCAATTAGATGAAGAAAATTGAAGAATGAAAGTGTTTGTAGGTGTTTTTGGTCGTTGGTGTATGGATTAGATATAAAGGATATGTAATTTTGTTTTCATGTAAATAAGTCATGAATGATTACTCATATTTTTGTAATCTTATGAGATATTTCATGCTAGTTGCCAAATGATGGTTCCCACATGTGTTAGGTGACTCACATGGGCTGCTAAGAGCTGATCATTGGAGTGTATATACCAATAGTACATACATCTAAAAGCTGTGTATTGTACGAGTACGAATACGGGTGCATACGAGTAGAATTGTTGATGAAACTGAACGAGAATGTAATTGTAAGCATTTTTGTTAAGTAGAAGTATTTTGATAAGTGTATTGAAGTCTTTCAAAAGTGTATAAATACATATTAAAACACTACATGTATATACATTTTAACTGAGTCGTTAAGTCATCGTTAGTCGTTACATGTAAGTGTTGTTTTGAAACCTTTAGGTTAACGATCTTGTTAAATGTTGTTAACCCAATGTTTATAATATCAAAAGAGATTTTAAATTATTATATTATCATGATATTATGATGTACGAATATCTCTTAATATGATATATATACATTAAATGTCGTTACAACGATAAACGTTACATATATGTCTCGTTTCAAAATCATTAAGTTAGTAGTCTTGTTTTTACATATGTAGTTCATTGTTAATATAATTAATGATATGTTTACTTATCATAATAACATGTTAACTATATATATAACCATATATATGTCATCATATAGTTTTTTTTTTACAAGTTTTAACGTTCGTGAATCACCGGTCAACTTGGGTGGTCAATTGTCTATATGAAACCTATTTCAATTAATCAAGTCTTAACAAGTTTGATTGCTTAACATGTTGGAAACATTTAATCATGTAAACATCAATCTCAATTAATATATATAAACATGGAAAAGTTCGGGTCACTACAGTACCTACCCGTTAAATAAATTTCGTCCCGAAATTTTAAGCTGTTGAAGGTGTTGACGAATTTTCTGGAAATAGATGCGGGTATTTCTTCTTCATCTGATCTTCACGCTCCCAGGTGAACTCGGGTCCTCTACGAGCATTCCATCGAACCTTAACAATTGGTATCTTGTTTTGCTTAAGTCTTTTAACCTCACGATCCATTATTTCGACGGGTTCTTCGATGAATTGGAGTTTTTCGTTGATTTGGATTTCATCTAATGGAATAGTGAGATCTTCTTTAGCAAAACATTTCTTCAAATTCGAGACGTGGAAAGTGTTATGTACAGCCGCGAGTTGTTGAGGTAACTCAAGTCGGTAAGCTACTGGTCCGACACGATCAATAATCTTGAATGGTCCAATATACCTTGGATTTAATTTCCCTCGTTTACCAAATCGAACAACGCCTTTCCAAGGTGAAACTTTAAGCATGACCATCTCTCCAATTTCAAATTCTATATCTTTTCTTTTAATGTCAGCGTAGCTCTTTTGTCGACTTTGGGCGGTTTTCAACCGTTGTTGAATTTGGATGATCTTCTCGGTAGTTTCTTGTATAATCTCCGGACCCGTAATCTGTCTATCCCCCACCTCACTCCAACAAATCGGAGACCTGCACTTTCTACCATAAAGTGCTTCAAACGGCGCCATCTCAATGCTTGAATGGTAGCTGTTGTTGTAGGAAAATTCTGCTAACGGTAGATGTCGATCCCAACTGTTTCCGAAATCAATAACACATGCTCGTAGCATGTCTTCAAGCGTTTGTATCGTCCTTTCGCTCTGCCCATCAGTTTGTGGATGATAGGCAGTACTCATGTCTAGACGAGTTCCTAATGCTTGCTGTAATGTCTGCCAGAATCTTGAAATAAATCTGCCATCCCTATCAGAGATAATAGAGATTGGTATTCCATGTCTGGAGACGACTTCCTTCAAATACAGTCGTGCTAACTTCTCCATCTTGTCATCTTCTCTTATTGGTAGGAAGTGTGCTGATTTGGTGAGACGATCAACTATTACCCAAATAGTATCAAAACCACTTGCAGTCCTTGGCAATTTAGTGATGAAATCCATGGTAATGTTTTCCCATTTCCATTCCGGGATTTCGGGTTGTTGAAGTAGACCTGATGGTTTCTGATGCTCAGCTTTGACCTTAGAACACGTCAAACATTCTCCTACGTATTTAGCAACATCGGCTTTCATACCCGGCCACCAAAAATGTTTCTTGAGATCCTTGTACATCTTCCCCGTTCCAGGATGTATTGAGTATCTGGTTTTATGAGCTTCTCTAAGTACCATTTCTCTCATATCTCCAAATTTTGGTACCCAAATCCTTTCAGCCCTATACCGGGTTCCGTCTTCCCGAATATTAAGATGCTTCTCCGATCCTTTGGGTATTTCATCCTTTAAATTTCCCTCTTTTAAAACTCCTTGTTGCGCCTCCTTTATTTGAGTAGTAATGTTATTATGAATCATTATATTCATAGATTTTACTCGAATGGGTTCTCTATCCTTCCTGCTCAAGGCATCGGCTACCACATTTGCCTTCCCCGGGTGGTAACGAATCTCAAAATCGTAATCATTCAATAATTCAATCCACCTACGCTGCCTCATATTCAGTTGTTTCTGATTAAATATGTGTTGAAGACTTTTGTGGTCGGTATATATAATACTTTTGACCCCATATAAGTAGTGCCTCCAAGTCTTTAATGCAAAAACAACCGCGCCTAATTCCAAATCATGCGTCGTATAATTTTGTTCGTGAATCTTCAATTGTCTAGACGCATAAGCAATCACCTTCGTTCGTTGCATTAATACACAACCGAGACCTTGCTTTGATGCGTCACAATAAATCACAAAATCATCATTCCCTTCAGGCAATGACAATATAGGTGCCGTAGTTAACTTTTTCTTCAATAACTGAAACGCTTTCTCTTGTTCATCATTCCATTCAAATTTCTTCCCTTTATGCGTTAATGCAGTCAAGGGTTTTGCTATTCTGGAAAAGTCTTGGATGAACCTTCTGTAGTAACCAGCTAGTCCTAAAAACTGGCGTATGTGTTTCGGAGTTTTCGGGGTTTCCCACTTTTCAACAGTTTCTATCTTTGCCGGATCCACCTTAATACCTTCTTTGTTCACTATGTGACCGAGGAATTGAACTTCTTCCAACCAAAATGCACACTTTGAAAACTTAGCGTACAATTCTTCCTTCCTCAATACTTCTAACACCTTTCTCAAATGTTCACCGTGTTCTTGGTCATTCTTTGAGTAAATAAGTATGTCATCAATGAAAACAATGACAAACTTGTCAAGGTATGGTCCACACACTCGGTTCATAAGGTCCATGAACACAGCTGGTGCATTAGTTAAACCAAACGGCATGACCATAAACTCGTAATGACCGTAACGTGTTCTGAAAGCAGTCTTTGGAATATCATCTTCTTTCACCCGCATTTGATGATACCCGGAACGTAAGTCAATCTTTGAATAAACAGACGAGCCTTGTAGTTGATCAAATAAGTCGTCGATTCTCGGTAGTGGGTAGCGGTTCTTGATGGTAAGTTTGTTCAACTCTCGGTAGTCGATACACAACCTGAATGTACCATCTTTCTTCTTGACAAACAAAACAGGAGCTCCCCACGGTGATGTGCTTGGTCGAATGAAACCACGCTCTAAAAGTTCTTGTAATTGGCTTTGTAGTTCTTTCATCTCGCTGGGTGCGAGTCTATAAGGAGCACGAGCTATTGGTGCAGCTCCTGGTACAAGATCTATTTGAAATTCAACGGATCGATGTGGGGGTAATCCCGGTAATTCTTTCGGAAATACATCGGGAAATTCTTTTGCAATGGGAACATCATTGATGCTCTTTTCTTCAGTTTGTACTTTCTCGATGTGTGCTAGAACAGCATAGCAACCTTTTCTTATTAGTTTTTGTGCCTTCAAATTACTAATAAGATGTAGCTTCGTGTTGCCCTTTTCTCCGTACACCATTAAGGGTTTTCCTTTTTCTCGTATAATGCGAATTGCATTTTTGTAACAAACGATCTCCGCTTTCACTTCTTTCAACCAGTCCATACCGATTATCACATCAAAACTCCCTAACTCTACTGGTATCAAATCAATCTTAAATGTTTCGCTAACCAGTTTAATTTCTCGATTTCGACATATATTATCTGCTGAAATTAATTTACCATTTGCTAATTCGAGTAAAAATTTACTATCCAAAGGCGTCAATGGACAACTTAATTTAGCACAAAAATCTCTACTCATATAGCTTCTATCCGCACCCGAATCAAATAAAACGTAAGCAGATTTATTGTCAATAAGAAACGTACCCGTAACAAGCTCCGGGTCTTCCTGTGCCTCTACCGCATTAATATTGAAAACTCTTCCACGGCCTTGTCCATTCGTGTTCTCCTGGTTCGGGCAATTTCTAATAATGTGGCCTGGTTTTCCACATTTATAACAAACTACATTGGCATAACTTGCTCCGACACTACTTGCTCCGCCATTACTCGTTCCGACACCATTTGTTCCTTTCGTTCTATTAACCCCTGGTCCGTAGACCTCACACTTCGCCGCGCTATGACCATTTCTTTTACACTTGTTGCAAAATTTGGTGCAGAACCCCGAGTGATTCTTTTCACACCTTTGGCATAGTTGCTTCTGATTGTTGTTGTTGTTGCGGTTATTATTGTTGTTGGGATGATTGTTGTAGTTGCTGTTGTTGTTGTTGTTGTTGTTGTTGTTGTTGTTGGGCCGTTTGTTGTAGTTGCGATTGATGTTGCGATTGTTGGGATAATTGTTGCGATTATTGTTGTAATTGCTGTTGTTGTTGTATTGGTGATTCTTATCACCGTTTTCCTCCCACTTTCTTTTGACTTGCTTCACATTGGCCTCTTCAGCAGTCTGTTCTTTAATTCTTTCTTCAATCTGGTTCACTAGTTTGTGAGCCATTCTACATGCCTGTTGTATGGAGGCGGGCTCGTGTGAACTTATATCTTCTTGGATTCTTTCCGGTAATCCTTTCACAAACGCGTCGATCTTCTCTTCCTCATCTTCGAATGCTCCCGGACACAATAGGCACAATTCTGTGAATCGTCTTTCGTACGTGGTAATATCAAATCCTTGGGTTCGTAACCCTCTAAGTTCTGTCTTGAGCTTATTGACCTCGGTTCTGGGACGGTACTTCTCGTTCATCAAGTGCTTGAATGCTGACCACGGTAGTGCGTACGCATCATCTTGTCCCACTTGCTCTAGATAGGTATTCCACCATGTTAACGCAGAACCTGTGAAGGTATGCGTAGCGTACTTCACTTTGTCCTCTTCAGTACACTTACTTATGGCAAACACCGATTCAACCTTCTCGGTCCACCGTTTCAATCCGATCGGTCCTTCGGTTCCATCAAATTCCAAAGGTTTGCAGGCAGTGAATTCTTTGTAGGTGCATCCTACACGATTTCCTGTACTGCTAGATCCAAGGTTATTGTTGGTATGTAGCGCAGCCTGTACTGCGGCTATGTTTGAAGCTAGAAAAGTACGGAATTCCTCTTCATTCATATTCACGGTGTGTCGAGTAGTCGGTGCCATTTCCTTCAAAATAGTTAAATGGAACAAGTTAATCATACAGAATATTAAGAGTAGTTAATAGTATTTCGTAGCATAATATGAACTCATTTATAAAAGCTTTTTCTTCATATTTGCGTTTTATAAGTTTAAATTCGGGTAGTACTTACCCGTTAAGTTCATACTTAGTAGCTAATATACAATTCAACTACTACAATTCTATATGAAAAACTGATTGTAATAATATTTCGCGTTCAAACTTTTATACAATATTTTACAAACTTACAATACCGCTTATTTTACATAAAGCATGAAATATAGCACACAATAACTTTGATACAAGATAGTTGTGAAGACAATTCTAGCTAGTACACAAGTCGTTCGGCAAAGGCAATAAAGACACGTAATTCATACGTCCAGAAACAAGTCATGCATTCTGGTTTTACTAGGACTACTTCCCATCCTTGGTCTTGTGCAACATAACCGTTATGGCCGTTGATAAGACAGCGTGTTGTAACGTCATCAAAGGGACGAGGGTTACGTAATGTCCAACAGTCCCGTAATAATCTAAAAACCTCATTTCTTACCCCAATTACCGACTCCGTCACTTGTGGAAACGTTTTGTTTAATAGTTGTAGCCCGATGTTCTTGTTCTCACTTTGGTGAGAAGCGAACATTACTAATCCGTAAGCATAACATGCTTCTTTATGTTGCATGTTAGCCGCTTTTTCTAAATCACGAAGTCCAATATTCGGATATATTGAGTCAAAATAATTTCTTAACCCGTTGCGTAAAATAGCATTTGGGTTCCCCGCAATATATGCGTCAAAGTAAACACATCGTAACTTATGGGTTTCCCAATGTGATATCCCCCATCTTTCAAACGAAAGTCTCTTATAAACCAAGACATTCTTGGAACGTTCTTCGAATGTCTTACAAACTGATCTCGCCTTAAATAGTTGTGCCGAAGAATTCTGGCCGACTCTAGACAAGATTTCATCAATCATGTCTCCGGGTAGGTCTCTTAAAATATTGGGTTGTCTATCCATTTTGTGTTTTTAAACTGTAAAATAGACAAGAGTTAGATTCATAAAAAAATACTTATTAATACAAGGAATTTTTACATATATCATAAAGCATAAGAACACTATATTCCATATATTACACCACACGAATACAACTATCTTATTCCGACTCGCTCGTTTCTTCTTCTTCGGTTTTGGTTCGTTTTGCCAAGTTTCTAGGGATATATGATGTTCCCCTAATACGAGCCGTCGTTGTCCACATTGGTTTAGAAAAACCTGGTGGTTTAGAGGTTCCCGGGTCATTGTTACAACTTAAGGACTTCGGGGGTTGACGATACATATAAAGTTCATCGGGGTTGGAATTAGATTTCTCTATTTTTATGCCCTTTCCCTTATTATTTTCTTTTGCCTTTTTAAATTCAGTTGGGGTAATTTCTATAACATCATCGGAATTCTCGTCGGAATCCGATTCATCGGAGAATTGGTAATCCTCCCAATATTTTGCTTCCTTGGCGGAAACACCATTGACCATAATTAACTTTGGTCGGTTGGTTGAGGATTTTCTTTTACTTAACCGTTTTATTATTTCCCCCACCGGTTCTATTTCTTCATCCGGTTCCGATTCTTCTTCCGGTTCCGATTCTTCTTCCGGTTCCTCTTCGGGAACTTGTGAATCAGTCCACAAATCATTCCAATTTACATTTGACTCTTCATTATTATTAGGTGAGTCAATGGGACTTGTTCTAGAGGTAGACATCTATCACATAATATCAAACACGTTAAGAGATTAATATATCCCATAATATTCATATGTTAAAAATATATAGTTTCCAACAAAAATGTTAAGCAATCATTTTTAAAGAAAACACGGTCGAAGTCCAGACTCACTAATGCATCCTAACAAACTCGATAAGACACACTAATGCAAATTTTCTGGTTCTCTAAGACCAACGCTCGGATACCAACTGAAATGTCCCGTTCTTATTGATTAAAAACGTTCCATATTAATTGATTTCGTTGCGAGGTTTTGACCTCTATATGAGACGTTTTTCAAAGACTGCATTCATTTTTAAACAAACCATAACCTTTATTTCATCAATAAAGGTTTAAAAAGCTTTACGTAGATTATCAAATAATGATAATCTAAAATATCCTGTTTACACACGACCATTACATAATGGTTTACAATACAAATATGTTACAACAAAATAAGTTTCTTGAATGCAGTTTTTACACAATATCATACAAGCATGGACTCCAAATCTTGTCCTTATTTAAGTATGCGACAGCGGAAGCTCTTAATAATCACCTGAGAATAAACATGCTTAAAACGTCAACAAAAATGTTGGTGAGTTATAGGTTTAACCTATATATATCAAATCGTAACAATAGACCACAAGATTTCATATTTCAATACACATCCCATACATAGAGATAAAAATCATTCATATGGTGAACACCTGGTAACCGACAATAACAAGATGCATATATAAGAATATCCCCATCATTCCGGGACACCCTTCGGATATGATATAAATTTCGAAGTACTAAAGCATCCGGTACTTTGGATGGGGTTTGTTAGGCCCAATAGATCTATCTTTAGGATTCGCGTCAATTAGGGTGTCTGTTCCCTAATTCTTAGATTACCAGACTTAATAAAAAGGGGCATATTCGATTTCGATAATTCAACCATAGAATGTAGTTTCACGTACTTGTGTCTATTTTGTAAATCATTTATAAAACCTGCATGTATTCTCATCCCAAAAATATTAGATTTTAAAAGTGGGACTATAACTCACTTTCACAGATTTTTACTTCGTCGGGAAGTAAGACTTGGCCACTGGTTGATTCACGAACCTATAACAATATATACATATATATCAAAGTATGTTCAAAATATATTTACAACACTTTTAATATATTTTGATGTTTTAAGTTTATTAAGTCAGCTGTCCTCGTTAGTAACCTACAACTAGTTGTCCACAGTTAGATGTACAGAAATAAATCGATAAATATTATCTTGAATCAATCCACGACCCAGTGTATACGTATCTCAGTATTGATCACAACTCAAACTATATATATTTTGGAATCAACCTCAACCCTGTATAGCTAACTCCAACATTCACATATAGAGTGTCTATGGTTGTTCCGAAATATATATAGATGTGTCGACATGATAGGTCGAAACATTGTATACGTGTCTATGGTATCTCAAGATTACATAATATATAATACAAGTTGATTAAGTTATGGTTGGAATAGATTTGTTACCAATTTTCACGTAGCTAAAATGAGAAAAATTATCCAATCTTGTTTTACCCATAACTTCTTCATTTTAAATCCGTTTTGAGTGAATCAAATTGCTATGGTTTCATATTGAACTCTATTTTATGAATCTAAACAAAAAAAGTATAGGTTTCTAGTCGGAAAAATAAGTTACAAGTCGTTTTTGTAAAGGTAGTCATTTCAGTCGAAAGAACGACGTCTAGATGACCATTTTAGAAAACATACTTCCACTTTGAGTTTAACCATAATTTTTGGATATAGTTTCATGTTCATAATAAAAATCATTTTCTCAGAATAACAACTTTTAAATCAAAGTTTATCATAGTTTTTAATTAACTAACCCAAAACAGCCCGCGGTGTTACTACGACGGCGTAAATCCGGTTTTACGGTGTTTTTCGTGTTTCCAGGTTTTAAATCATTAAGTTAGCATATCATATAGATATAGAACATGTGTTTAGTTGATTTTAAAAGTCAAGTTAGAAGGATTAACTTTTGTTTGCGAACAAGTTTAGAATTAACTAAACTATGTTCTAGTGATTACAAGTTTAAACCTTCGAATAAGATAGCTTTATATGTATGAATCGAATGATGTTTTGAACATCATTACTACCTTAAGTTCCTTGGATGAACCTACTGGAAAAGAGAAAAATGGATCTAGCTTCAATGGATCCTTGGATGGCTCAAAGTTCTTGAAGCAAAATCATGACACGAAAACAAGTTCAAGTAAGATCATCACTTGAAATAAGATTGTTATAGTTATAGAAATTGAACCAAAGTTTGAATATGATTATTACCTTGTATTAGAATGATAACCTACTGTAAGAAACAAAGATTTCTTGAGGTTGGATGATCACCTTACAAGATTGGAAGTGAGCTAGCAAACTTGAAAGTATTCTTGATTTTATGAAACTAGAACTTTTGGAATTTATGAAGAACACTTAGAACTTGAAGATAGAACTTGAGAGAGTTCAATTAGATGAAGAAAATTGAAGAATGAAAGTGTTTGTAGGTGTTTTTGGTCGTTGGTGTATGGATTAGATATAAAGGATATGTAATTTTGTTTTCATGTAAATAAGTCATGAATGATTACTCATATTTTTGTAATCTTATGAGATATTTCATGCTAGTTGCCAAATGATGGTTCCCACATGTGTTAGGTGACTCACATGGGCTGCTAAGAGCTGATCATTGGAGTGTATATACCAATAGTACATACATCTAAAAGCTGTGTATTGTACGAGTACGAATACGGGTGCATACGAGTAGAATTGTTGATGAAACTGAACGAGAATGTAATTGTAAGCATTTTTGTTAAGTAGAAGTATTTTGATAAGTGTATTGAAGTCTTTCAAAAGTGTATAAATACATATTAAAACACTACATGTATATACATTTTAACTGAGTCGTTAAGTCATCGTTAGTCGTTACATGTAAGTGTTGTTTTGAAACCTTTAGGTTAACGATCTTGTTAAATGTTGTTAACCCAATGTTTATAATATCAAAAGAGATTTTAAATTATTATATTATCATGATATTATGATGTACGAATATCTCTTAATATGATATATATACATTAAATGTCGTTACAACGATAAACGTTACATATATGTCTCGTTTCAAAATCATTAAGTTAGTAGTCTTGTTTTTACATATGTAGTTCATTGTTAATATAATTAATGATATGTTTACTTATCATAATAACATGTTAACTATATATATAACCATATATATGTCATCATATAGTTTTTTTTTTACAAGTTTTAACGTTCGTGAATCACCGGTCAACTTGGGTGGTCAATTGTCTATATGAAACCTATTTCAATTAATCAAGTCTTAACAAGTTTGATTGCTTAACATGTTGGAAACATTTAATCATGTAAACATCAATCTCAATTAATATATATAAACATGGAAAAGTTCGGGTCACTACATATATGGGGTCAAAAGTATTATATATACCGACCACAAAAGTCTTCAACACATATTTAATCAGAAACAACTGAATATGAGGCAGCGTAGGTGGATTGAATTATTGAATGATTACGACGTTGAGATTCGTTACCACCCGGGGAAGGCAAATGTGGTAGCCGATGCCTTGAGCAGGAAGGACAGAGAACCCATTCGAGTAAAATCTATGAATATAATGATTCATAATAACCTTACTACTCAAATAAAGGAGGCGCAACAAGGAGTTTTAAAAGAGGGAAATTTAAAGGATGAAATACCCAAAGGATCGGAGAAGCATCTTAATATTCGGGAAGACGGAACCCGGTATAGGGCTGAAAGGATTTGGGTACCAAAATTTGGAGATATGAGAGAAATGGTACTTAGAGAAGCTCATAAAACCAGATACTCAATACATCCTGGAACAGGAAAGATGTACAAGGATCTCAAGAAACATTTTTGGTGGCCGGGTATGAAAGCCGATGTTGCTAAATACGTAGGAGAATGTTTGACGTGTTCTAAGGTCAAAGCTGAGCATCAGAAACCATCAGGTCTACTTCAACAACCCGAAATCCCGGAATGGAAATGGGAAAACATTACCATGGATTTCATCACTAAATTGCCAAGGACTGCAAGTGGTTTTGATACTATTTGGGTAATAGTTGATCGTATCACCAAATCAGCACACTTCCTACCAATAAGAGAAGATGACAAGATGGAGAAGTTAGCACGACTGTATTTGAAGGAAGTCGTCTCCAGACATGGAATACCAATCTCTATTATCTCTGATAGGGATGGCAGATTTATTTCAAGATTCTGGCAGACATTACAGCAAGCATTAGGAACTCGTCTAGACATGAGTACTGCCTATCATCCACAAACTGATGGGCAGAGCAAAAGGACGATACAAACGCTTGAAGACATGCTACGAGCATGTGTTATTGATTTCGGAAACAGTTGGGATCGACATCTTCCGTTAGCAGAATTTTCCTACAATAACAGCTACCATTCAAGCATTGAGATGGCGCCGTTTGAAGCACTTTATGGTAGAAAGTGCAGGTCTCCGATTTGTTGGAGTGAAGTGGGGGATAGACAGATTACGGGTCCGGATATTATACAAGAAACTACCGAGAAGATCATCCAAATTCAACAACGGTTGAAAACCGCCCAAAGTCGACAAAAGAGCTACGCTGACATTAAAAGAAAAGATATAGAATTTGAAATTAGAGAGATGGTCATGCTTAAAGTTGCACCTTGGAAAGGCGTTGTTCGATTTGGTAAACGAGGGAAATTAAATCCAAGGTATATTGGACCATTCAAGATTATTGATCGTGTCGGACCAGTAGCTTACCGACTAGAGTTACCTCAACAACTCGCGGCTGTACATAACACTTTCCACGTCTCGAATTTGAGGAAATGTTTTGCTAAAGAAGATCTCACTATTCCGTTAGATGAAATCCAAATCAACGAAAAACTTCAATTCATCGAAGAACCCGTCGAAATAATGGATCGTGAGGTTAAAAGACTTAAGCAAAACAAGATACCAATTGTTAAGGTTCGATGGAATGCTCGTAGAGGACCCGAGTTCACCTGGGAGCGTGAAGATCAGATGAAGAAGAAATACCCGCATCTATTTCCAGAAGATTCGTCAACACCTTCAACAGCTTAAAATTTCGGGACGAAATTTATTTAACGGGTAGGTACTGTAGTGACCCGAACTTTTCCATGTTTATATATATTAATTGAGATTTATATTTACATGATTAAATGTTTCCAACATGTTAAGCAATTAAACTTGTTAAGACTTGATTAATTGAAATATGTTTCATATAGACAATTGACCACCCAAGTTGACCGGTGATTCACGAACGTTAAAACTTGTAAAAACTATATGACGACATATATATATATATATATATATATATATATATATATATATATATATATATATATATATATATATATATATATATATATATATATATATATATACTTAACATGATATTATGATAAGTAAACATATCATTAAGTATATTAACAATGAACTACATATGTAAAAGCAAGACTACTAACTTAATGATTTTGAACCGAGACATATATGTAACGATTATCGTTGTAACGACATTTAATGTATATATATCATATTAAGATATATTCATACATCATATTATCATGATAATATAATAATTTAAAATCTCATTTGATATTATAAACATTGGGTTAACAACATTTAACAAGATCGTTAACCTAAAGGTTTCAAAACAACACTTACATGTAACGACTAACGATGACTTAACGACTCAGTTAAAATGTATATACATGTAGTGTTTTAATATGTATTTATACACTTTTGGAAGACTTCAATACACTTATCAAAATACTTCTACTTAACAAAAATGCTTACAATTATATCCTCGTTCAGTTTCATCAACAATTCTACTCGTATGCACCCGTATTCGTACTCGTACAATACACAGCTTTTAGATGTATGTACTATTGGTATATACACTCCAATGATCAGCTCTTAGCAGCCCATGTGAGTCACCTAACACATGTGGGAACCATCATTTGGCAAGTAGCATGAAATATCTCATAAAATTACAAAAATATGAGTAATCATTCATGACTTATTTACATGAAAATAAAATTACATATCCTTTATATCTAATCCATACACCAATGACCAAAAACACCTACAAACACTTTCATTCTTCAATTTTCTTCATCTAATTAATCTCTCTCAAGTTCTATCTTCAAGTTCTAAGTGTTCTTCATAAATTCTACAAGTTCTAGTTACATAAAATCAAGAATACTTTCAAGTTTGCTAGCTCACTTCCAATCTTGTAAGGTGATCATCCAACCTCAAGAAATCTTTGTTTCTTACAGTAGGTTATCATTCTAATACAAGGTAATAATCATATTCAAACTTTGATTCAATTTCTATAACTATAACAATCTTATTTCAAGTGATGATCTTACTTGAACTTGTTTTCGTGTCATGATTCTGCTTCAAGAACTTCGAGCCATCCAAGGATCTGTTAAAGCTAGATCCATTTTTCTCTTTTCCGGTAGGTTTATCCAAGGAACTTAAGGTAGTAATGATGTTCATAACATCATTCGATTCATACATATAAAGCTATCTTATTCGAAGGTTTAAACTTGTAATCACTAGAACATAGTTTAGTTAATTCTAAACTTGTTCGCAAACAAAAGTTAATCCTTCTAACTTGACTTTTAAAATCAACTAAACACATGTTCTATATCTATATGATATGCTAACTTAATGATTTAAAACCTGGAAACACGAAAAACACCGTAAAACCGGATTTACGCCGTCGTAGTAACACCGCGGGCTGTTTTGGGTTAGTTAATTAAAAACTATGATAAACTTTGATATAAAAGTTGTTATTCTGAGAAAATGATTTTTATTATGAACATGAAACTATATCCAAAAATTATGATTAAACTCAAAGTGGAAGTATGTTTTCTAAAATGGTCATCTAGACGTCGTTCTTTCGACTGAAATGACTACCTTTACAAAAATGACTTGTAACTTATTTTTCCGACTATAAACCTATACTTTTTCTGTTTAGATTCATAAAATACAGTTCAATATGAAACCATAGCAATTTGATTCACTCAAAACGGATTTAAAATGAAGAAGTTATGGGTAAAACAAGATTGGATAATTTTTCTCATTTTAGCTACGTGAAAATTGGTAACAAATCTATTCCAACCATAACTTAATCAACTTGTATTGTATATTATGTAATCTTGAGATACCATAGACACGTATACAATGTTTCGACCTATCATGTCGACACATCTATATATATTTCGGAACAACCATAGACACTCTATATGTGAATGTTGGAGTTAGCTATACAGGGTTGAGGTTGATTCCAAAATATATATAGTTTGAGTTGTGATCAATACTGAGATACGTATACACTGGGTCGTGGATTGATTCAAGATAATATTTATCGATTTATTTCTGTACATCTAACTGTGGACAACTAGTTGTAGGTTACTAACGAGGGCAGCTGACTTAATAAACTTAAAACATCAAAATATATTAAAAGTGTTGTAAATATATTTTGAACATACTTTGATATATATGTATATATTGTTATAGGTTCGTGAATCAACCAGTGGCCAAGTCTTACTTCCCGACGAAGTAAAAATCTGTGAAAGTGTGTTATAGTCCCACTTTTAAAATCTAATATTTTTGGGATGAGAATACATGCAGGTTTTATAATTGATTTACAAAATAGACACAAGTACGTGAAACTACATTCTATGGTTGAATTATCGAAATCGAATATGCCCCTTTTTATTAAGTCCGGTAATCTAAGAATTAGGGAACAGACACCCTAATTGACGCGAATCCTAAAGATAGATCTATTGGGCCTAACAAACCCCATCTAAAGTACCGGATGCTTTAGTACTTCGAAATTTATATCATATCCGAAGGGTGTCCCGGAATGATGGGGATATTCTTATATATGCATCTTGTTAATGTCGATTACCAGGTGTTCACCATATGAATAATTTTTATCTCTATGTATGGGATGTATATTGAAATATGAAATCTTGTGGTCTATTATTATGATTTAATAATATATAGGTTAAACATATAGCTCACCAACATTTTTTATTGACGTTTTAAGCATGTTTATTCTCAGGTGATTATTAAGAGCTTCCGCTGTCGCATACTTAAATAAGGACGAGATTTAGAGTCCATGCTTGTATGATATTGTGTAAAAACTGCATTCAAGAAACTTATTTTGTTGTAACATATTTGTATTGTAAACCATTATGTAATGGTCGTGTGTAAACAGGATATTTTAGATTATCATTATTTGATAATCTACGTAAAGCTTTTTAAACCTTTATTGATGAAATAAAGGTTATGGTTTGTTTTAAAATGAATGCAGTCTTTGAAAAACGTCTCATTTAGAGGTCAAAACCTCGCAACGAAATCAATTAATATGGAACGTTTTTAATCAATAAGAACGGGACATTTCAGTTATGGTTGGCAAACTATATTGATTACGACAATCTTAGTTATATATGTTCCACTTGTGGTGCTAAATTATGGCATAAAGACACGAAAGTAGGAAAAAAATACGGTTTCTCCCAGGCATTCTCACTTTGTGTTTGAGAGGTAAAATAGCGCTGCCCGAATTTAACAAACCTCCTCCTAAACTAATTTGGGATCAATATACTAGCAATCATCCCAAGAGTCAACATTTCATTGAGAATGTTGGACAGTACAACATGATTTTTGCATTTACTTCGATGGGTGGCAAGGTGGACGATCGTGTAAACAAAGGTCGTGGCCCTTACACATTTTCTATTCGTGGTCAAAATTGTCACCAATATGGAGGTGAACCAAAATTGTCACCAATATTCGTGGGCAAGGTGAACCAACGGATGGTCGAAAACCAAGATTCAGACAGTTATACATATATGACACTGTAAATGAAACAAATAACAGGAAAGAAGCAATCAGGTATGATTCGTGTAATTCATATAGCTTAACATCAAATAAACAATGTAGTAAATTAATATATGAGAATATTAACATTCATATTTATGATTTGTTGAATTCATAACAGTGGCAAAAACAAAACAAAGCCTTCGTCTTCACGCTATTCAGTAGACGAGGATCTCATTCGTTAAATAATGGAAGTTCTCGATGAACATAATCCTCTTGTCAAGACATTTCGGATGAATATCGGTTTCTAGAAACACCTAATTTGCAGATGAAAATTAAGTTAATTGGTAGACGAACCAAAGATGGACGTAATTATAATCTGCCGACGGTAGATGAAGTAGCAGCACTTATTGTAGGTGATATCAATGTTTCTTCATATGACAAAAGGGATATTATAATAGACAGTCGTATTGAAGGGTTAACAAGAATTTCTGAGCTTCACACCGAATATTTAGCCCTACAATATCCACTTCTGTTTATTTATGCAGAAGATGGGTACTGGACAGACATTCTGCATCGTGATGTTGATGAACATTCCAAAATATTGAAAAAGAGGGTTACTATGCGTGAATTCTTTGCATATAAACTTCAAGAACGTGTTGTGCCCACACTTGTGCACTTGGGTCGTAAGTTGTATAAAAAATTTGTAGTTAATGCTTACACTATGATTGAGGCCAAAAGAATCTCATACATCAGAAAAAACTAGAATATTCTAAGAGCAGATACTTTCACAATGTAGTGATTCGAACTTTTCCATGTTTATATATATTAATTGAGATTGATATTTACATGACTAAATGTTTCCAACATGTTAAGCAATCAAACTTGTTAAGACTTGATTAAATGAAATAGGTTTCATATAGACAATTGATCACCCAAGTTGACCGGCGATTCACGAACGTTACAAATTTGTAACACATACATGTTTTGGTATGTATAGACATATATATGATTGACATGAGATTATGATGAGTAAGTATCTCACTAAGTATATTAACAATGTGTGATATACATAGAAAATGAGATTACTATGTTAAGAAACTCGAAATGATATATATAACGATTATCGTCATGATAACGTCTACTAAATACATATGTATCATATTAAGATATTGATACACTATATTTAACATGATAAAATGATATTTAAATATATCATTAAGTGTGTTAACAAGGAACTACATATGTAAAAACAAGATTACTAACTTAAGAATTACGAAAAGAGACATATATGTAACGATTATCGATGTAACGATGTTTTATTGTATATATATCATACTGAGATATATTCATACATCATAATATCATGTTAATGTGATAATTTAACATCTCATTATATGTATTAAACAATGGGTTAACAACAATAAATAAGACCGTTAACTTAAAGGTTTCAAAACAACACTTACATGTAACGACAAACGATGACTTAACGACTCCGTTAAAATGTATATACATGTAGTGTTTTAAGATGTATTTATGCACTTTTGAAAGACTTAAAGACATGTATCAAAGTACCTCTACTTAGCAAAAATGCTCACAATTACATTCTCATTCGTTTTCATCCACAACCTTACTCATATACACCCGTATTTGTACTCGTACAATACGCAGCTTTTAGATGTATTTACTATTCATCTATACCAATAAAAATCTGCTCCTTAGCAGCCCATGTGAGTCACCTAACATATGTGGGAACCATCATTTGGCAACTAGCATGAATGATTACATTAAATTACAAAAATCTTAGTAATCATTCATGACTTTTTTACAAGTAAACAAAATTACACATCCTTTATATCTAATCCATTACCAACGACCAAAAACACCTACAAATACTTTCATTCTTCAATTTTCTTCATCTAATTGATCTCTCTAAAGTTCTATCTTCAAGTTCTAAGTGTTCTTCATAAATTCCATAAGTATAGTTTCATAAAAATCAAGTATACTTCCAAGTTTGCTAGCTCACTTCCAATCTTGTTAAGTGATTGATGTGTCAAATCTAGTATATAATTTATCTCTGGAAAATGCCGGTTTAAAGATTACTACACACTAACGGGCAGTGTATGTAGTGACCCGAACTTTTTCATGTTTATATATATATTAAATGAAATTGTTATTTACATGATTAAGTGTTTCCAACATGTTAAGCAATCAAACTTGTTAAGACTTGATTAATTGAAATAGGTTTCATATAGACAATTGACCACCCAAGTTGACCGGTGATTCACGAACGTTAAAACTTGTAAAAACTATACGATGACATATATATATGGTTATATATATATATAGTTAACATGATTTTATTATAAGTATGTATCTCATTAGGTATTTTAACAATGAGTTATATACATAAAAATGAGACTATTAATTTAAGAAACTCGAAAACGATATATATAACGATTATCATTATAACGTCTTACTAGGTACATATGAATCATATTAAGATATTGATACACTTGGTTAATTATGTTAAATGATAAGTAAATATATTATTAAGTGTATTAACAATGAAATACATATGTAAAAATAAGACTACTAACTTAATGATTTCGAAACGAGACATATATGTAACGATTATCTTTGTAACGGCATTTAACTGTATATATATCATACTAAGATATATTATATATCATAATATCATGATAATATAACAATTTAACATCTCATTTGTTATAATAAACAATGGGTTAACAACATTCAACAAGATCGTTAACCTAAAGGTTTCAAAACAACATTTACATGTAACGACTAACGATGACTTAACGACTCAGTTAAAATGTATATACATGTAGTGTTTTAATATGTATTTATACACTTTTGAAAGACTTCAATACACTTATCAAAATACTTCTACTTAACAAAAATGCTTACAATTACATCCTCGTTCAGTAATCATTCATGACTTATTACATGAAAACAAAATTACATATCCTTTATATCTAATCCATACACCAATGACCAAAAACACCTACAAACACTTTCATTCTTCAATTTTCTTCATCTAATTGATATCTCTCAAGTTCTATCTTCAAGTTCTAAGTGTTCTTCATATATTCTACAAGTTCTAGTTACATAAAATCAAGAATACTTTCAAGTTTGCTAGCTCACTTCCAATCTTGTAAGGTGATCATCCAACCTCAAGAAATCTTTGTTTCTTACAGTAGATTATCATTCTAATACAAGGTAATAATCATATTCAACCTTTGGTTCAATTTCTATAACTATAACAATCTTATTTCAAGTGATGATCTTACCTGAACTTGTTTTCATGTCATGATTCTGCTTCAAGAACTTCGAGCCATCCAAGGATCCGTTGAAGCTAGATCCATTTTTCTCTTTTCCAGTAGGTTTACCTACTAAACTTGAGGTAGTAATGATGTTCATAACATCATTCGATTCATATATATAAAACTATCTTATTCGAAGGTTTAAACTCGTAATCACTAGAACATAGTTTAGTTAATTCTAAACTTGTTCGCAAACAAAAGTTAATCCTTCTAACTTGACTTTTAAAATTAACTACACACATGTTCTATATCTATATGATATGCTAACTTAATGATTTAAAACCTGGAAACACGAAAAATACCGTAAAACCGGATTTACGCCGTCGTAGTAACACCGCGGGCTGTTTTGGGTTAGTTAATTAAAAACTATGATAAACTTTGATTTAAAAGTTGTTATTCTGAGAAAATGATTTTTATTATGAACATGAAACTATATCCAAAAATTATGGTTAAACTCAAAGTGGAAGTATGTTTTCTAAAATGGTCATCTAGACGTCGTTCTTTCGACTGAAATGACTACCTTTACAAAAACGACTTGTAACTTATATTTCCGACTATAAACCTATACTTTTTCTGTTTATATTCATAAAATAGAGTTCAATATGAAACCATAGCAATTTGATTCACTCAAAACGGATTTAAAATGAAGAAGTTATGGGTAAAACAAGATTGGATAATTTTTCTCATTTTAGCTACGTGAAAATTGGTAACAAATCTATTCCAACCATAACTTAATCAACTTGTATTGTATATTATGTAATCTTGAGATACCATAGACACGTATACAATGTTTCGACCTATCATGTCGACACATCTATATATATTTCGGAACAACCATAGACACTCTATATGTGAATGTTGGAGTTAGCTATACAGGGTTGAGGTTGATTCCAAAATATATATAGTTTGAGTTGTGATCAATACTGAGATACGTATACACTGGGTCGTGGATTGATTCAAGATAATATTTATCGATTTATTTCTGTACATCTAACTGTGGACAACTAGTTGTAGGTTACTAACGAGGACAGCTGACTTAATAAACTTAAAACATCAAAATATATTAAAAGTGTTGTAAATATATTTTGAACATACTTTAATATATATGTATATATTGTTATAGGTTCGTGAATCAACAGTGGCCAAGTCTTACTTCTCGACGAAGTAAAAATCTGTGAAAGTGAGTTATAGTCCCACTTCTAAAATCTAATATTTTTGGGATGAGAATACATGCAGGTTTTATAAATGATTTACAAAATAGACACAAGTACGTGAAACTACATTCTATGGTTGAATTATCGAAATCGAATATGCCCCTTTTTATTAAGTCTGGTAATCTAAGAATTAGGGAACAGACACCCTAATTGACGCGAATCCTAAAGATAGATCTATTGGGCCTAACAAACCTCATCCAAAGTACCGGATGCTTTAGTACTTCGAAATTTATATCATATCCGAAGGGTGTCCCGGAATGATGGGGATATTCTTATATATGCATCTTGTTAATGTCGGTTACCAGGTGTTCACCATATGAATGATTTTTATCTCTATGTATGGGATGTGTATTGAAATATGAAATCTTGTGGTCTATTGTTACGATTTGATATATATAGGTTAAACCTATAACTCACCAACATTTTTGTTGACGTTTAAAGCATGTTTATTCTCAGGTGAATATTAAGAGCTTCCGCTGTTGCATACTAAAATAAGGACAAGATTTGGAGTCCATGTTTGTATGATATTGTGTAAAAACTGCATTCAAGAAACTGATTTCGATGTAACATATTTGTATTGTAAACCATTATGTAATGGTCGTGTGTAAACAGGATATTTTAGATTATCATTATTTGATAATCTACGTAATTCTTTTTAAACCTTTATTTATGAAATAAAGGTTATGGTTTGTTTTTAAATGAATGCAGTCTTTGAAAAAGTCTCATATAGAGGTCAATACCTCGCAACGAAATCAATTAATATGGAACGTTTTTAATCAATAAGAACGGGACATTTCAGTTGGTATCCGAGCGTTGGTCTTAGAGAACTAGAATTTTGCATTAGTGTGTCTTATCGAGTTTGTTAGGATGCATTAGTGAGTCTGGACTTCGACCGTGTTTACTTGAAAAATGATTGCTTAACAAATTTTGTTGGAAACTATATATTTTTAACATGTGAATATTATGTGATATATTAATCTCTTAACGCGTTTGATATTATGTGATAGATGTCTACCTCTAGAACAAGTCCCATTGACTCACCTAATAATAATGAAGAGTCAAATGTAAATTGGAATGATTCGTGGACTGATTCACAAGTTCCCGAAGAGGAACCGGAAGAAGAGTCGGAACCAGAAGAAGAATCGGAACCGGAAGAAGAATCGGAACCGGATGAAGAAATAGAACCGGTGGGGGAAATAATAAAACGGTTGAGTAAAAGAAAATCCTCAACCAACCGACCAAGGTTAATTATGGTCAATGGTGTTTCCGCTAAGGAAGCAAAATATTGGGAGGATTACCAATTCTCCGATGAATCGGATTCTGACGAGAATTCCGATGATGTTATAGAAATTACCCCAACTGAATTTAAAAAGGCAAAAGAAAATAATAAGGGAAAGGGCATAAAAATAGAGAAATCTAATTCTAACCCCGATGAACTTTATATGTATCGTCAACCCCCGAAGTCCTTAAGTTGTAACAATGACCCGGGAACCTCTAAACCACCAGGTTTTTCTAAACCAATGTGGAAAACGACGGCTCGTATTAGGGGAACATCGTATATCCCTAGAAACTTGGCAAAACGAACCAAAACCGAAGAAGAAGAAACAAGCGAGTCGGAATAAGATAGTTATATTCGTGTGGTGTAATATATGTAATATAGTGTGCTTATGCTTTATGATATATGTAAAAATTGCTTGTATTAATAAGTATTTTTTTTATGAATCTAACTCTTGTCTATTTTACAGTATAAAAACACAAAATGGATAGACAACCCAATATTTTAAGAGACCTACCCGGAGACATGATTGATGAAATCTTGTCTAGAGTCGGTCAGAATTCTTCGGCACAACTATTTAAGGCGAGATCAGTTTGTAAGACATTCAAAGAACGTTCCAAGAATGCCTTGGTCTATAAAAGGCTTTCGTTCGAAAGATGGGGGATATCACATTGGGAAATCCATAAGTTACGATGTGTTTACTTTGACGCATATATTGCGGGGAACCCAAATGCTATTTTACGCAATGGGTTAAGAAATTATTTTGACTCAATATATCCGAATATTGGACTTCGTGATTTAGAAAAAGCGGCTAACATGCAACATAAAGAAGCATGTTATGCTTAAGGATTAGTAATGTTCGCTTCTCACCAAAGTGAGAACAAGAACATCGGCCTACAACTATTAAACAAAACGTTCCCACAAGTGACGGAGTCGGTAATTGGGGTAAGAAATGAGGTTTTTAGATTGTTACGGGACTGTTGGACATTACGTAACCCTCGTCCCTTTGACGACGTTACAACACGATGTCTTATCAACAGCCATAACGGTTATGTTCCACAAGACCAAGGATGGGAAGTAGTCCTAGTAAAACCAGAATGCATGACTTGTTTCTGGACGTATGAATTACGTGTCTTTATTGCCTTTGCTGAACGACTTGTGTACTAGCTAGAATTATCTTCACAACTATCTTGTATCAAAGTTATTGTGTGCTATATTTCATGCTTTATGTAAAATAAGCAGTATTGTAAGTTTGTAAAATATTGTATAAAAGTTTGAACGCAAAATATTATTATAATCAGTTTTTCATATAGAATTGTAGTAGTTGAATTGTATATTAGCTACTAAGTATGAACTTAACGGGTAGGTACTACCCGAATTTAAACTTATAAAACGCTAATATGAAGAAAAAGCTTTTATAAATGAGTTCATATTATGCTATGAAATACTATTAACTACTCTTAATATTCTGTATGATTAACTTGTTCCATTTGACTATTTTGAAGGAAATGGCACCGACTACTCGACACACCGTGAATATGAATGAAGAGGAATTCCGTACTTTTTTAGCTTCAAACATAGCCGCAGTACAGGCTGCGCTACATACCAACAATAACCTTGGATCTAGTAGTACAGGAAATCGTGTAGGATGCACCTACAAAGAATTCACTGCCTGCAAACCTTTGGAATTTGATGGAACCGAAGGACCGATCGGAATGAAACGGTGGACCGAGAAGGTCGAATCGGTGTTTGCCATAAGTAAGTGTACTGAAGAGGACAAAGTGAAGTACGCTACGCATACCTTCACAGGTTCTGCGTTAACATGGTGGAATACCTATCTAGAGCAAGTGGGACAAGACGATGCGTACGCACTACCGTGGTCAGCATTCAAGCACTTGATGAACGAGAAGTACCGTCCCAGAACCGAGGTCAATAAGCTCAAGACAGAACTTAGAGGGTTACGAACCCAAGGATTTGATATTACCACGTACGAAAGACGATTCACAGAATTGTGCCTATTGTGTCCGGGAGCATTCGAAGATGAGGAAGAGAAGATTGACGCGTTTGTGAAAGGATTACCGGAAAGAATCCAAGAAGATATAAGTTCACACGAGCCCGCCTCCATACAACAGGCATGTAGAATGGCTCACAAACTAGTGAACCAGATTGAAGAAAGAATTAAAGAACAGACTGCTGAAGAGGCCAATGTGAAGCAAGTCAAAAGAAAGTGGGAGGAAAACGGTGATAAGAATCACCAATACAACAACAACAACAATTACAACAATAATCGCAATAATTATCCCAACAATCGCAACATCAATCGCAACTACAACAAACAGCCCAACAACAACAACAACAACAACAACAACTACAGCAATCATCCTAACAACAATAATAACCGCAACAACAACAACAATCAGAAGCAACTATGCCAAAGGTGTGAAAAGTATCACTCGGGGTTCTGCACCAAATTTTGCAACAAGTGTAAAAGAAATGGTCATAGCGTGGCGAAGTGTGAGGTCTACGGACCAGGGGTTAATAGAACGAAAGGAACAAATGGTGTCGGAATGAGTAATGGCGGAGCAATTAGTGTCGGAGCAAGTTATGCCAATGTAGTTTGTTATAAATGTGGAAAACCGGGCCACATTATTAGAAATTGCCCGAACCAGGAGAACACGAATGGACAAGGCCGCGGAAGAGTTTTCAATATTAATGCGGCAGAGGCACAGGAAGACCCGGAGCTTGTTACGGGTACGTTTCTTATTGACAATAAATCTGCTTACATTTTATTTGATTCGGGTGCGGATAGAAGCTATATGAGTAGAGATTTTTGTGCTAAATTAAGTTGTCCATTGACGCCTTTGGATAGTAAATTTTTACTCGAATTAGCAAATGGTAAATTAATTTCAGCAGATAATATATGTCGGAATCGAGAAATTAAACTGGTTAGCGAAACATTTAAGATTGATTTGATACCAGTAGAGTTAGGGAGTTTTGATGTGATAATCGGTATGGACTGGTTGAAAGAAGTGAAAGCAGAGATCGTTTGTTACAAAAATGCAATTCGCATTATACGAGAAAAAGGAAAACCCTTAATGGTGTACAGAGAAAAGGGCAACACGAAGCTACATCTTATTAGTAATTTGAAGGCACAAAAACTAATAAGAAAAGGTTGCTATGCTGTTCTAGCACACGTCGAGAAAGTACAAACTGAAGAAAAGAGCATCAATGATGTTCCCGTCGCAAAAGAATTTCCCGATGTATTTCCGAAAGAATTACCGGGATTACCCCCACATCGATCCGTTGAATTTCAAATAGATCTTGTACCAGGAGCTGCACCAATAGCTCGTGCTCCTTATAGACTCGCACCCAGCGAGATGAAAGAACTGCAAAGCCAATTACAAGAACTTTTAGAGCGTGGTTTCATTCGACCAAGCACATCACCGTGGGGAGCTCCTGTTTTGTTTGTCAAGAAGAAAGATGGTACATTCAGGTTGTGTATCGACTACCGAGAGTTGAACAAACTTACCATCAAGAACCGCTACCCACTACCGAGAATTGATGACTTATTTGATCAACTACAAGGCTCGTCTGTTTATTCAATGATTGACTTACGTTCCGGGTATCATCAAATGCGGGTGAAAGAAGATGATATTCCAAAGACTGCTTTCAGAACACGTTACGGTCATTACGAGTTTATGGTCATGCCATTTGGTTTAACTAATGCACCAGCTGTGTTCATGGACCTTATGAACCGAGTGTGTGGACCATACCTTGACAAGTTTGTCATTGTTTTCATTGATGACATACTTATTTACTCAAAGAATGACCAAGAACACGGTGAACATTTGAGAAAGGCGTTAGAAGTATTGAGGAAGGAAGAATTGTACGCTAAGTTTTCAAAGTGTGCATTTTGGTTGGAAGAAGTTCAATTCCTCGGTCACATAGTGAACAAAGAAGGTATTAAGGTGGATCCGGCAAAGATAGAAACTGTTGAAAAGTGGGAAACCCCGAAAACTCCGAAACACATACGCCAGTTTTTAGGACTAGCTGGTTACTACAGAAGGTTCATCCAAGACTTTTCTAGAATAGCAAAACCCTTGACTGTATTAACGCATAAAGGGAAGAAATTTGAATGGAAGGATGAACAAGAGAAAGCGTTTCAGTTTTTGAAGAAAAAGCTAACTACGGCACCTATATTGTCATTGCCTGAAGGGAATAATGATTTTGTGATTTATTGTGACGCATCAAAGCAAGGTCTCGGTTGTGTATTAATGCAACGAACGAAGGTGATTGCTTATGCATCTAGACAATTGAAGATTCACGAGCAAAATTATACGACGCATGATTTGGAATTAGGCGCGGTTGTTTTTGCATTAAAGACTTAGAGGCACTACTTATATGGGGTCAAAAGTATTATATATACCGACCACAAAAGTCTTCAACACATATTTAATCAGAAACAACTGAATATGAGGCAGCGTAGGTGGATTGAATTGTTGAATGATTACGACTTTGAGATTCGTTACCACCCGGGGAAGGCAAATGTGGTAGCCGATGCCTTGAACAGGAAGGACAGAGAACCCATTCGAGTAAAATCTATGAATATAATGATTCATAATAACCTTACTACTCAAATAAAGGAGGCGCAACAAGGAGTTTTAAAAGAAGGAAATTTAAAGGATGAAATACCCAAAGGATCGGAGCAGCATCTTAATATTCGGGAAGACGGAACCCGGTATAGTGCTGAAAGGATTTGGGTACCAAAATTTGGAGATATGAGAGAAATGGTACTTAGAGAATCTCATAAAACCAGATACTCAATACATCCTGGAACGGGGAAGATGTACAAGGATCTCAAGAAACATTTTTGGTGGCCGGGTATGAAAGCCGATGTTGCTAAATACGTAGGAGAATGTTTGACGTGTTCTAAGGTCAAAGCTGAGCATCAGAAACCATCAGGTCTACTTCAACAACCCGAAATCCCAGAATGGAAATGGGAAAACATTACCATGGATTTCATCACTAAATTGCCAAGGACTGCAAGTGGTTTTGATACTATTTGGGTAATAGTTGATCGTCTCACCAAATCAGCACACTTCCTGCCAATAAGAGAAGATGACAAGATGGAGAAGTTAGCACGACTGTATTTGAAGGAAGTCGTCTCCAGACATGGAATGCCAATCTCTATTATCTCTGATAGGGATGGCAGATTTATTTCAAGATTCTGGCAGACATTACAGCAAGCATTAGGAACTCGTCTAGACATGAGTACTGCCTATCATCCATAAACTGATGGGCAGAGCGAAAGGACGATACAAACGCTTGAAGACATGCTACGAGCATGTGTTATTGATTTCAGAAACAGTTGGGATCGACATCTACCGTGAGCAGAATTTTCCTACAACAACAGCTACCATTCAAGCATTGAGATGGCGCCGTTTGAAGCACTTTATGGTAGAAAGTGCAGGTCTCCGATTTGTTGGAGTGAAGTGGGGGATAGACAGATTACGGGTCCGGAGATTATACAAGAAACTACCGAGAAGATCATCCAAATTCAACAACGGTTAAAAACCGCCCAAAGTCGACAAAAGAGCTACGCTGACAATAAAAGAAAAGATATAGAATTTGAAATTGGAGAGATGGTCATGCTTAAAGTTGCACCTTGGAAAGGCGTTGTTCGATTTGGTAAACGAGGGAAATTAAATCCAAGGTATATTGGACCATTCAAGATTATTGATCGTGTCGGACCAGAAGCTTACCGACTTGAGTTACCTCAACAACTCGCGGCTGTACATAACACTTTCCATGTCTTGAATTTGAAGAAATGTTTTGCTAAAGAAGATCTCACTATTCCGTTAGATGAAATCCAAATCAACGAAAAACTTCAATTCATCGAAGAACCCGTCGAAATAATGGATCGTGAGGTTAAAAGACTTAAACAAAACAAGATACCGATTGTTAAGGTTCGATGGAATGCTCGTAGAGGACCCGAGTTCACCTGGGAGCGTGAAGATCAGATGAAGAAGAAATACCCGCATTTATTTCCAGAAGATACGTCAACACCTCCAACTGCTTAAAATTTCGGGACAAAATTTATTTAACGGGTAGGTACTGTAGTGACCCGAACTTTTCCATGTTTATATATATATTAAATGAAATTGTTATTTACATGATTAAGTGTTTCCAACATGTTAAGCAATCAAACTTGTTAAGACTTGATTAATTGAAATAGGTTTCATATAGACAATTGACCACCCAAGTTGACCGGTGATTCACGAACGTTAAAACTTGTAAAAACTATATGATGACATATATATGGTTATATATATATAGTTAACATGATTTTATTATAAGTATGTATCTCATTAGGTATTTTAACAATGAGTTATATACATAAAAATGAGACTATTAATTTAAGAAACTCGAAAACGATATATATAACGATTATCGTTATAACGTCTTACTAGGTACATATGAATCATATTAAGATATTGATACACTTGGTTAATTATGTTAAATGATAAGTAAATATATTATTAAGTGTATTAACAATGAAATACATATGTAAAAATAAGACTACTAACTTAATGATTTCGAAACGAGACATATATGTAACGATTATCTTTGTAACGGCATTTAACTGTATATATATCATACTAAGATATATTATGTATCATAATATCATGATAATATAACAATTTAACATCTCCTTTGTTATAATAAACAATGGGTTAACAACATTCAACAAGATCGTTAACCTAAAGGTTTCAAAACAACATTTACATGTAACGACTAACGATGACTTAACGACTCAGTTAAAATGTATATACATGTAGTGTTTTAATATGTATTTATACACTTTTGAAAGACTTCAATACACTTATCAAAATACTTCTACTTAACAAAAATGCTTACAATTACATCCTCGTTCAGTTTCATCAACAATTCTACTCGTATGCACCCGTATTCGTACTCGTACAATACACAGCTTTTAGATGTATGTTGTGAAGACCCGTCCTAATCCATCCGGACGAAGTCCATATCGATTATAAACGATTCACAACAGTTGATTACATCGCGAGGTACTTGACCTCTATATGATACATTTTACAAACATTGCATTCGTTTTTGAAAAGACAAACTTTCATTACATCGAAAGTTGACAGGCATGCATACCATTTCATAATATATCCAACTATAATTGACTTGATAATAATCTTGATGAACTCGACGACTCGAATGCAACGTATTTTGAAATATGCCATGAATGACTCCAAGTAATATCTATAAAATGAGCAAATACACAGCGGAAGATTTCTTTCGTACCTGAGAATAAACATGCTTTAAAGTGTCAACCAAAAGGTTGGTGAGTTCATTAGTTTAACTTAAACAATCGTTTCCATCATTTTAATAGACCACAAGATTTCAGATTTCCATTTCTCATAAACATACGTCCCATGCATAGAGACAAAAATATCATTCATATGGATTGAACACCTGGTAACCGACATTAACAATATGCATATATAAGAATATCCCCATCATTCCGGGATCCTCCTTCGGACATGATATAAATTTCGAAGTACTAAAACATCCGGTACTTTGGATGGGGCTTGTTGGGCCCGATAGATCTATCTTTAGGATTCGCGTCAATTAGGGTGTCTGTTCCCTAATTCTTAGATTACCAGACTTAATAAAAAGGGGCATATTCGACTTCGATAATCCAACCATAGAATGTAGTTTCACGTATGTCATAACCCGTCCTTAACCATAAGAACGAGTTAGATAACGTATGATTTCATTGCGAGGTATTGACCTCTATATGCGACATTTTTAAAAGAACAACTGCATTTATTTTACATTACAAACCATAACTCTTATTTTAATACAAGCTTTAGACAATAAAAAGATGATTATCGTTTAGCGATAATCTTAGACTTACAAACTTTACATGTGATGATAACAATACGATTTCTAGCATATTTTACATTACAAATCCTCCGATATGCAGTTTTATTTTTGACACAAATATGCATACTCAAGATCTTGTTTAAATTCAACATGTTGCAGCGGAAGCTTCTAATTATCACCTGAGAATAGACATGCTTAAAACGTCAACATAAAGTTGGTGAGATATAGGTTTAATGCCGGCAGCAATATATATATATAGACCACAAGATTTCATATATAAACGTTTTAATAAAAATATTCTAAGTGGTTGAGCACTTGGTAACCATACTTAACATTTAATCATGTCGCATATTCCCTTTATTATGAAATCTTACTACACCGTACCAAGTGTAGTTACGAAACGAAGTACTGTGCAACCGTTGAATACTGGTCGTCCAGTCCGGTTGGGGTTGTCAGGCCCGATAGATCTATCAACAGGATTCGCGTTTACAATACCGCTGTAAATAACAGTTACCAAGCTACAGGGAAGTATGCCAGTGGTACAACTCAACGTAGAATATATTTTTCAGTTACTTGTGTCCATAACGTAAAACATAAAATACATGTATTCTCATCCCGAAATACTTAGAGTTTAAAAGTGGGACTATATACTCACTTTCGTCTTGAAGATATGTAATTTTGACTTGGTCTCCGATTGATATCACGAACCTATCCATATATAATATATCAATACTTTTTCTTTTTAAACAAACGTTACATATATATACTTATAATACTTTTAATACTTTTAATAATTCCTTAGTCCGTAGTTAGCAGTCCGATGTTAGTAATTCAATTTTAATGGTTCATTTTTAGGTGTTTAATAAACCCCCAATGAAATAAATAAAAACCCCCATCGTATATGTATTGGTCGAGATTAATCTTGACCCACGGTACCGGTGTTGTCAAATGACGTGTTGCGTACATAAAGTACCGGTGTTGTCAAATGACGTGTTGCGTACAATCATGGGAAACATGGACAAGATTTTCAAGTTGTTATTTTGTGAAATTAGTCAACAAACTTCCAAATTCTAATTACCTCTCATCTAGGGCAGTAATAATGGCTAGTTAGGTGGTGATTTGATGTGTATATACTAATAGTAAATACGTATAGAAGCTAGGTATGATACGAGTACATATACTCTAGATATACGTATAGAAATCTTGTGAAAAATGGAATGAGAATTCAAATATAGCTATCTTTTGTGAATACACTTATATTGTTTTATGTATTTAAGTCCTTAAAAAGTGATTAAATACATTACATATACGATATATGTATAAACATTATAGGTCATAAGTATTTATGTCAAATAACGTTACGTATGATTATCGTTTTGAAAACTTAAGTTAGTAGTTTCAAAATATACTTATAACTTATTGTTATTAATACAAAATGAGATATTACAAAATTCTTAGATCATGTTAAATATGTATATATACATATATATACACAAACGTATAATTATCATATGTTATATAGTTCGTGATATCATCGGTCAACTAGACGGTCAAACGTTGTGTAAAACTCTTTTCAAAACATAATTCTCAACAATTTGGATTGCTTATCATGTTGGTAAGTTTAATTTATGTAAATATTAATCTTATAAGTATAGAATGATCGGAAAAATGCGGGTCATTACAACGTACTTGTGTCAATTTCGTAAAACAGTTATAAAAGTTGCGCATGTATTCTCAGCCCAAAAATATAAAGGGTAAAAAGGCAAATGAAACTCACGATACTGTATTTTGTAGTAAAAATATATATGATGTCATTGAACAATGCAGGGTTAGCCTCGGATTCACGAACCTATATCAATTGTGTATATATTAATACGTATAATGTAAGTTACAAAATTTCATTTATTAATATGTATTATTTATATATTATAGTTTTGTAGAATTTATTCTAACGTTTATTTTAAAACGTATACTTATATTATATTTTAAGTTATATTTTATATATATATATATATATATATCGATTTTATGTATATATATCTATAATGATTTATGTTTATATAAATAGTGACATTAATATATTTATATACATATATTTGTGGTTAGTATTGTATTTATGAAATTTTATTAGTTTGTTATGTGAATTATTAATACAATCCTAGTATATACCATAAGTATATATATAGTGTACAAAAGATTTATTTGTTAAAATAATAATTTAGATAATAATGATTTACTAATAATAATAATAATTTTATTAATAATGATAATACTAATAGCAAAAAAAATGAAAATAATAACTGTTAATGATACTAATAATAATAACTCTAAAATAATATTAATACTAATACCATACTTATGTTAATAATAAGGGTTCTAATATTTATAAAATGATAAATGATAATCATAATAATACTAGTAAATATTAATGATGATACTGATAAATATGATATTATTAATTGTAAATGTACTGATGATACTATTATTTATAAACCGGTACAAATTCTAATATTGATGATAATAATATATTTTTATTTCCTTCATAATAATAATAATGATAATCATAATCATAATCCTAATGATGCTAAAATACTAAAATGATAAGTTTATTACTAATAATAATATTATTAATACCTATCATAATAATAATAGTAATGTCTATAATACTTTCAAATATGATAACAAGTATGATACTAATAATAACAATAACAATAACAATCAAAACAATCACACTAATAATAATAATACTAATAATAATTAATATATAATAACAATAATAAAATTAGAAAAGAAAACTACCTCACATGAAAAGAGTTTCAAAAAAAAAAGAAACTGCCGTCCTCTGGACTCGATCTCGTGACCACATGCTCACACGCAAACACTCTCGACCATCCCACCAACTCTGATTCTCTGTACTAATATCGAATTTAAATTTTATATATAAACTGTTTTTCTTCTATTCCTCTTCTTCTCCACAAGTCTCATGTATTCAACAAAACATCAATAACCAAAAAAAACAAAATCGGGGTTCCCTTTAAAGCTTCAAAACATTACAGAAAAAAAATAATTTGGGTTCTAAAATAAAAAAAAATATATACTAAAGGCCTACTGCAGCGTCGGTTCTTGGAACAAAAAAAATTGATTTCGTAATAGATAACATTATAGATAATGTTTATAACACGAAATAGTTTTCTAAACATGTATAAAAACTACTGGAATCGTCAATTTGATCAGAAACATATACACGAACGCGAATTTGTCTCAAGAACAATTGTTGACTTTTTTTAAACTAAATTTGACTTCAAAATTCAAGATCGATATAAAGATTTGAGAGTTGAGATTTTGCAGATAGATTCAAAGAAAGATTTCTAACCTTTCTGCATTTTTAGATTTTGAAACTTTATTCGAAATTAAATTAAGAGAAAAAAAAAAATTGGAGCGTGCAGAGAAGAAGAAAAAAAAAATATCGATGTGCTTTTTAATCCCATTGGATTTCCTTTTTATTTGATTTACAATTATATATAATCATGTTGTAATAATAGAGATCGGTTGATAAAAATGGAGAAAATGTCAACACAGGTTCACGAGTTGGGAGCAGGAAAGAAACAAAAAAAAAATAATAGAGATAAAGGATACAGAGGTCACGCGTATAATATAGATCCCTAATGTTTTTTTTTAATTAATAATAATAATATATAATAACAATACTATTAATATCTAATAATATTAATAAAATTAATAATAATGATAAATATAATATTAATGATAATAATAATTGTAAAAATGATAATAATAATAATAATACCATACTAATTATGATAATATTAATATTTTATCGATAATAATAATATTAGTAATAATAATCTAATATATACATCCAATTTCATCTTTATATGATATAAAGTGATATTATGAATACAAATATTGATATTTGACGATACAAATAACATTACTACAACAACTATATTTGTATTTAAATTTAATTTATTAATATCATCTATTATTATGTAATATTTAATAATTATGTAATATGTATTGTAACATATACTGAATATTATATATTTATGCATTTTAATATAAATATATTATAATATTTATTTACATACTAATTATATTATACTTATGTATGTAATTATGAAAAATATAAATGTTTTATATATGTAAGTATTATATATTATATATATTTATTAAAATAGTACATTATTTCATCATAGATATATTATAAATTTCTACATATACATAATATAATAATTATGTATAAAATTATATATATATAGTTATATTTATGTATATATGTATACTACCATATATATAAAATCATGTTTTAAATGTTGAGTAGATGATTAATTATGTATATTAAACAATTAACTACAAAGTATAACATTGTACATTTAATATTTTGATAACGTTGGTAAAATATGTTTGAATCATTTATATACAATATACTATATATATTCAAAATGAAAATCTTTAGTTATTAAATGTTATCTTTTATAATAACAAAATTACTTAATAGTTCATTAATACTAATATAATTAGTTTTATATATAATTATTTATATTTACATTCTTAGTTACAATTAAAGGTTCGTGAATCGTCGGAAATAGTTAAAGGTCAAATGTTATCATGAAATAGTTCAAACATAATGAGACTCGGTTTAATAGACTTTGCTTATCGAGTCGAATCATATAAGATTATGTTTAAATTTGGTCAGAAATTCCCGGGTCATCACAGTACCTACCCGTTAAAGAAATTTCGTCCCGAAATTTGAGTGAGGTCGTCATAGCTAACAATAAATATGTTTTCCTGACGAATATGAGTTGATAACTTGAGTTTTATCATCATTGAGTAATATGGATAAAAATAATTCGATTATTCGAAGAGTGCGAATGAAGCTATTCACAAAAGGATGAAATGAGAAACAAAGATTTGTTTTTTACTTTTGACGTAGTCAGGTTTGAATTTAGAAAATAAGGCGCGTCTTAACTTTTGACATTGCCTTGGTTGAATTCCGGAATTTAAGGGATTTAAAGAAAATCTTGAAGATCTATAAAATCTGATTCTTCGGGATTTATGGAAATTAAGATCTCTTTAATTAAATACGGTGATCTGCCCCGATTACTACGTCTGATATTTCCAGTATAAATTAAGCTCTTCCTTTCCATTATTCTCACCATTCTTATACTTTCTTTCTTAGTTCATACATCCAAAAGATTCTGAAAATGATTAATCCAGTTCTGATCCTTGTCCTCATCCTTACTATCGCAACAATCATTCTCCTTTTCCAACTTCCACCAGAGGAATCTGCTTTCTTCTACTTCGCCCTCGGGATTATTATGTTTTTAATTCTCCCGTGTCTTTATGTTGCGATAAACATTGATATACACGGTTTGTAATTTATGTGTTGTTATCGGACTTTATATTCTCCCTTATATTTCAAAGCTCTATGCTTTTGTTTTCTCTTCCCGACTTCAAGTCAAGCGAATAATGGTCCAGAATTTATAGATATAGAGTTTCAAATGATTATAATGTTCTAAGCATGAAGGAACGTGATAGCACGATTTGATTTTCAAATTTATCAACATCACGGAAGATAGAACCATCAAGAATACATTTTCTTGATTTGTTACGGAGTTAAGTAGGATGAAAGAGTTATGTAACATGGCACATGATGACGTTATGATCTGTGAATCATCACGTTTCATTTAGAAACTCAGCATGACTTACTGTAATATAATCACGTTGATCAAGTGTCATTATATTATACTAACTCATGCATCAGTTCCCATCATTACTTCAATAACATTCATATTTTAAGCTTGAAAATTTACAGAATATAGAAACTAACAGTTTCTATATGATGTAATACTGATAGCACGAAAAGATTAATGATTTCAGATAAGAATAGTTATAAAAATATCTCCAGAAATATGGAGGATATTTATAATGAAAGGTACGATAATATCTCAGAATATCTAAGATCAGAGGATGATAGAAACTATTGTCTGCAAGGGTTTAGAGTAAGGAGCAAGTTATTCACTATAGACTTTAGCAGACATTGAATTCTTTGAAGTCAAACTTATTCTTTGTGATTTATCCACGGCTTTCTTCATAGTTTCGCATAATCTGCTTTTCGGTACTATATTTTCTATTGAATGTTTCCAATATATTGATACACAGGAATCACGAAGAGGTATATAATTTTGGACGAGAATATTTATGAAAATATCCTCAGAAATATCAAAGATATTGATGATGATATTTTGGAATTTCTAAGTTCGACGGTTGATGGAGAAAGATTTTCTGCAAGATTTTAACATGACTTCGGAGCAAGATATTCTCTAAAGATTTCAACGGATCCAGAATTACCTGAATCCTTTGAATATAGGATTTGGTCCTTGTATTTGTCCTTGGTCTCCTTCATGGGTAACTCAATCAGTTTTTCAATACCCAATTTTCTAACGAGCGTTCCTAACACTCCTTTCTTTATCATCAAACTTTTGTCCGTTTAGACCATCTACCATTTTTCTGTTTCCTCTGCATTTAATGCTATGATATCTGAATCATCGGTTATTAATCCGAGGTGGTTTCAGGAGAATTGTGTTTTTCGATGATTAAACGCTGATGGTAATATGATGGAATATGAAAGGTTACCTGGTAACAATAAAAGAGCACGCGTATATATAAACGTTATAATAAGGTTGTTTCGTACGAAAAGTCGAAGTTGACTTGTTGGAGCTGTGACAAAATTGGCTAATTTTGAAAAGGGATCACAAAGTTGTTTTTGTTAATAAATGCCAAAGGATCTGACGCGGCTACATGTTGAACTTTTACTCAATTGCCGAGAGTTTCTCAGGTGCATAACTATATGCATAAATCTTTCCTTCCGTAGATGAAGTGCGGTTGATTCATCCTATTGATTGAGGTGTTTTCAAGAATCATAAAAGGTTTGAACGCAGAATGTAATCGTGAAGATACAAATGAGGTTTAAGATGAAATCAAGTGGCAAACTTGAAGAATTGTTTAGTTTCATATGTTATATTCAATATTTTAATTCATTTTAATTGTCCAATGTTATTAGTCCACAGTCGATAGTCCACAGTTGACAGTGCAATCATTCATATATAGTTTAATATATAATATTTGAATTAATTAATACGTATCGTGACCCATGTACATGTCTCAGACTCGATCGCAACTCAAAGTATATATATTATTATAGAATCAACCTCAACCCTGTATAGAGAACTCGATCATTACTGCATATAGAGTGTCTATGGTGATTCCAAATAATATATATAGATGTGTCAATATGATATGTCAAAACCTTGTATACGTGTCCCGATATTTAAAGTGCGTAAAATAAATAACATAAATTAAATGACGATAAATAAAGTGCGTAATGTAAATAACAGAAATTAAATGACAATAAATAAAATTGCAAGAATATAAATTGCGATAAAATAAATTGCGATAAATAAATTGCGATAAATAAAATGTAATACGGAATTAACAGTTAGCTAGGAACAGTTAGCTAGGATTTTGTTAGCGTGGTTTCTTGATAAAATTTAATATTGTTAATTAGTCTGTTTCTAATCAATTTTTATTGTGTCCATTATTTCTTCATTATGTCACTTATTGGATTCTGATAGGTCAAAATCCAAATATGAAATTGAATTTGAATGAAAATATTATTCTTTGGTGAACGGATAAGTATCCCGGTGGTTGTAAATAGGATAGTGAATAACTGTTGAATCAGATTCGAAGAATATACAGTGTAACTTATTAATGTGAAATTTAAATATTCCTCGGGTATTACCTACCCGTTAAAATATTTTTATTATTAACAGTTTGTACAAAAGAATTTTTAATTACAATCTTTATGAAAACATATATACATATATATTTTCTTCAGATGTAATCATGAATTTAATGAGTTAACATGATATTAAACTCATTTAGTTTTCAGTTGGAACTAGAATAAATAATCTCTAAAACATTAGAGATTACATAATCACCATGTCGAACGAAGATAACTGATGTAGAACGTCATGTAGAATGATGATTATACTCGAGGTATAGATTGAGATGTTGAGGCATGTGATATTGAAATTTGGGTTGTTGGTGGTACTGTTGGTGCCGGTGATTTGGATGAAGCTGGTACGTTTTGCACCATATTTTCCAAGACTACAACTTACGCGCGAAGTTCGTTAACTTCTTCTATTACACCAGGATGATTGTCGGTTCGGACGAGCGGATGAATGAGGTTTAGAATCTGAGATAGTATATGATCGTGATGAGATACTTTGGAAATGAGAGAGAAAATGGTGTCTCGAACAGGTTCTCCGGTAAACGTTTTAGGTTCATTGTCAAGAGGTGAATTTGGTTAGTGGAAATGATCGCCTTCTTCGCGTTTCCATTGATTAAGTCGACTACGAACCCATCTCCATTTCATTCAGAATAGATGATGGCTAATTGATCGATTCATTCCGGTTACTCTGCTTTCGGAGCTCGAGTGGAAATCCATATCGAAATAGCTGTCGGAATAACTATCGAAATAGCTATCGAAATCTGATGGACTCGAACTGGTTGAGGGATTCATCTCGTACGATCAGATGAAGGATTTTCGATAAGAAATAGATTATAGGATGTAGATTTGTACCCTGCAATACATAATTTACATATGCATATATAATACTAAAATCCCATAAGCTACGGAGGAATCTACGGAAGCTGTCAGGCAAAGGTAACAATAACAGATACGCTAAGATATGAATTTAACTATACACTGTCTATGCAATAAAGGCAGTAAGACGTGTCTTAGACTTTAAGGATGATAAGCAAATAATTTTTCGACACTAAATGATAAGCAAAACTTTTGACATGCAGACACGGTCGAAGTCCAGACTCATTAATGCATTCTAACGACTATCAGTTAGACTTACTAATGCAAGACCTGGTTCGCTAAGACCACCGCTCTGATACCAACTGTGAAGACCCATCCTAATCCATCCGGACGAAGTCCATATCGATTATAAACGATTCACAACAGTTGATTACATCGCGAGGTACTTGACCTCTATATGATACATTTTACAAACATTGCATTCGTTTTTGAAAAGACAAACTTTCATTACATTGAAAGTTGACAGGCATGCATACCATTTCATAATATATCCAACTATAATTGACTTGATAATAATCTTGATGAACTCGACGACTCGAATGCAACGTCTTTTGAAATATGCCATGAATGACTCCAAGTAATATCTATAAAATGAGCAAATACACAGCGAAAGATTTCTTTCGTACCTGAGAATAAACATGCTTTAAAGTGTCAACCAAAAGGTTGGTGAGTTCATTAGTTTAACTTAAACAATCGTTTCCATCATTTTAATAGACCACAAGATTTCAGATTTCCATTTCTCATAAACATACGTCCCATGCATAGAGACAAAAATATCATTCATATGGATTGAACACCTGGTAACCGACATTAACAATATGCATATATAAGAATATCCCCATCATTCCGGGATCCTCCTTCGGACATGATATAAATTTCGAAGTACTAAAACATCCGGTACTTTGGATGGGGCTTGTTGGGCCCGATAGATCTATCTTTAGGATTCGCGTCAATTAGGGTGTCTGTTCCCTAATTCTTAGATTACCAGACTTAATAAAAAGGGGCATATTCGACTTCGATAATCCAACCATAGAATGTAGTTTCACGTACTTGTGTCAATTTCGTAAAACAGTTATAAAAGTTGCGCATGTATTCTCAGCCCAAAAATATAAAGGGTAAAAAGGCAAATGAAACTCATGATACTGTATTTTGTAGTAAAAATATATATGACGTCATTGAACAATGCAGGGTTAGCCTCGGATTCACGAACCTATATCAATTGTGTATATATTAATACGTATAATGTAAGTTACAAAATTTCATTTATTAATATGTATTATTTATATATTATAGTTTTGTAGAATTTATTCTAACGTTTATTTTAAAACGTATACTTATATTATATTTTAAGTTATATTTTATATATATATATATATATATATATATATATATATATCGATTTTATGTATATATATCTATAATGATTTACGTTTATATAAATAGTGACATTAATATATTTATATACATATATTTGTGGTTAGTATTGTATTTATGAAATTTTATTAGTTTGTTATGTGAATTATTAATACAATCCTAGTATATACCATAAGTATATATATAGTGTACAAAAGATTTATTTGTTAAAATAATAATTTAGATAATAATGATTTACTAATAATAATAATAATTTTATTAATAATGATAATACTAATAGCAAAAAAAATGAAAATGATAACTGTTAATGATACTAATAATAATAACTCTAAAATAATATTAATACTAATACCATACTTATGTTAATAATAAGGGTTCTAATATTTATAAAATGATAAATGACAATCATAATAATACTAGTAAATATTAATGATGATACTGATAAATATGATATTATTAATTGTAAATGTACTGATGATACTATTATTTATAAACCGGTACAAATTCTAATATTGATGATAATAATATATTTTTATTTCCTTCATAATAATAATAATGATAATCATAATCATAATCCTAATGATGCTAAAATACTAAAATGATAAGTTTATTACTAATAATAATATTATTAATACCTATCATAATAATAATAGTAATGTCTATAATACTTTCAAATATGATAACAAGTATGATACTAATAATAACAATAACAATAACAATCAAAACAATCACACTAATAATAATAATACTAATAATAATTAATACATAATAACAATAATAAAATTAGAAAAGAAAACTACCTCACATGAAAAGAGTTTCAAAAAAAAAAAGAAACTGCCGTCCTCTGGACTCGATCTCGTGACCACATGCTCACACGCAAACACTCTCGACCATCCCACCAACTCTGATTCTCTGTACTAATATCGAATTTAAATTTTATATATAAACTTTTTTTCTTCTATTCCTCTTCTTCTCCACAAGTCTCATGGATTCAACAAAACATCAATAACCAAAAAAAAAAACAAAATCGGGGTTCCCTTTAAAGCTTCAAAACATTACAGAAAAAAAATAATTTGGGTTCTAAAATAAAAAAAAAATATACTAAAGGCCTACTGCAGCGTCGGTTCTTGGAACAAAAAAAAAATTGATTTCGTAATAGATAACATTATAGATAATGTTTATAACACGAAATATTTTTCTAAACATGTATAAAAACTACTGGAATCGTCAATTTGATCAGAAACATATACACGAACGCGAATTTGTCTCAAGAACAATTGTTGACTTTTTTTAAACTAAATTTGACTTCAAAATTCAAGATCGATATAAAGATTTGAGAGTTGAGATTTTGCAGATAGATTCAAAGAAAGATTTCTAACCTTTCTGCATTTTTAGATTTTGAAACTTTATTCGAAATTGAATTAAGAGAAAAAAAAATTGGAGCGTGCAGAGAAGAAGAAAAAAAAAATATCGATGTGCTTTTTAATCCCATTGGATTTCCTTTTTATTTGATTTGCAATTATACATAATCATGTTGTAATAATAGAGATCGGTTGATAAAAATGGAGAAAATGTCAACACAGGTTCACGAGTTAGGAGCAAGAAAGAAAAAAAAAAATAGAGATAAAGGATACAGAGGTCACGCGTATAATATAGATCCCTACTGTTTTTTTTAATTAATAATAATAATATATAATAACAATACTATTAATATCTAATAATATTAATAAAATTAATAATAATGATAAATATAATATTAATGATAATAATAATTGTAAAAATGATAATAATAATAATAATAATACCATACTAATTATGATAATATTAATATTTTATCGATAATAATAATATTAGTAATAATAATCTAATATATACATCCAATTTCATCTTTATATGATATAAAGTGATATTATGAATACAAATATTGATATTTGACGATACAAATAACATTACTACAACAACTATATTTGTATTTAAATTTAATTTATTAATATCATCTATTATTATGTAATATTTAATAATTATGTAATATGTATTGTAACATATACTGAATATTATATATTTATGCATTTTAATATAAATATATTATAATATTTATTTACATACTAATTATATTATACTTATGTATGTAATTATGAAAAATATAAATGTTTTATATATGTAAGTATTATATATATTTATTAAAATAGTACATTATTTCATCATAGATATATTATAAATTTCTACATATACATAATATAATAATTATGTATAAAATCATATATATATATAGTTATATTTATGTATATATGTATACTACCATATATATAAAATCATGTTTTAAATGTTGAGTAGATGATTAATTATGTATATTAAACAATTAACTACAAAGTATAACATTGTACATTTAATATTTTGATAACGTTGGTAAAATATGTTTGAATCATTTATATACAATATACTATATATATTCAAAATGAAAATCTTTAGTTATTAAATGTTATCTTTTATAATAACAAAATTACTTAATAGTTCATTAATACTAATATAATTAGTTTTTATATATAATTATTTATATTTACATTCTTAGTTACAATTAAAGGTTCGTGAATCGTCGAAAATAGTTAAAGGTCAAATGTTATCATGAAATAGTTCAAACATAATGAGACTCGTTTAATAGACTTTGCTTATCGAGTCGAATCATATAAGATTATGTTTAAATTTGGTCAGAAATTCCCGGGTCATCACATATGTACTATTGGTATATACACTCCAATGATCAGCTCTTAGCAGCCCATGTGAGTCACCTAACACATGTGGGAACCATCATTTGGCAACTAGCATGAAATATCTCATAAAATTACAAAAATATGAGTAATCATTCATGACTTATTTACATGAAAACAAAATTACATATCCTTTATATCTAATCCATACACCAACGACTAAAAACACCTACAAACACTTTCATTCTTCAATTTTCTTCATCTAATTGATCTCTCTCAAGTTCTATCTTCAAGTTCTAAGTGTTCTTCATATATTCTACAAGTTCTAGTTACATAAAATCAAGAATACTTTCAATTTTGCTAGCTCACTTCCAATCTTGTCAGGTGATCATCCAACCTCAAGAAATCTTTGTTTCTTACAGTAGGTTATCATTCTAATACAAGGTAATAATCATATTCAAACTTTGGTTCAATTTCTATAACTATAACAATCTTATTTCAAGTGATGATCTTACTTGAACTTGTTTTCGTGTCATGATTCTGCTTCAAGAACTTCGAGCCATCCAAGGATCCGTTGAAGCTAGATCCATTTTTCTGTTTTCCAGTAGGTTTACCTACTAAACTTGAGGTAGTAATGATGTTCATAACATCATTCGTGTAGTGACCCGAACTTTTCCATGTTTATATATATTAATTGAGATTGATATTTACATGATTAAATGTTTCCAACATGTTAAGCAATCAAACTTGTTAAGACTTGATTAATTGAAATATGTTTCATATAGACAATTGACCACCCAATTTGACCGGTGATTCACGAACGTTAAAACTTGTAAAAACTATATGATGACATATATATGGATATATATATATAGTTAACATGATACTATGATAAGTAAACATATCATTAAGTATATTAACAATGAACTACATATGTAAAAACAAGACTACTAACTTAATGATTTTTAAACGAGACATATATGTAACGATTATCGTTGTAAAGACATTTAATTTATATATATCATATTAAGAGATATTCATACATGATAATATCATGATAATATAATAATTTAAAATCTCATTTGATATTATAAAAATTGGGTTAACAACGTTTAACAAGATCGTTAACCTAAAGGTTTCAAAACAACACTTACATGTAACGACTAACGATGACTTAACGACTCAGTTAAAATGTATATACATGTAGTGTTTTAATATGTATTTATACACTTTTGAAAGACTTCAATACACTTATCAAAATACTTCTACTTAACAAAAATGCTTACAATTACATCCTCGTTCAGTTTCATCAACAATTCTACTCGTATGCACCCGTATTCGTACTCGTACAATACACAGCTTTTAGATGTATGTACTATTGGTATATACACTCCAATGATCAGCTCTTAGCAGCCCATGTGAGTCACCTAACACATGTGGGAACCATCATTTGGCAACTAGCATGAAATATCTCATAAAATTACAAAAATATGAGTAATCATTCATGACTTATTTACATGAAAATAAAATTACATATCCTTTATATCTAATCCATACACCAACGACCAAAAACACCTACACACACTTTCATTCTTCAATTTTCTTCATCTAATTGATCTCTCTCAAGTTCTATCTTCAAGTTCTAAGTGTTCTTCATATATTCTACAAGTTCTAGTTACATAAAATCAAGAATACTTTCAAGTTTGCTAGCTCACTTCCAATCTTGTAAGGTGATCATCCAACCTCAAGAAATCTTTGTTTCTTACAGTAGGTTATCATTCTAATACAAGGTAATAATCATATTCAAACTTTGGTTCAATTTCTATAACTATAACAATCTTATTTCAAGTGATGATCTTACTTGAACTTGTTTTCGTGTCATGATTCTGCTTCAAGAACTTCGAGCCATCCAAGGATCCGTTGAAGCTAGATCCATTTTTCACTTTTCCAGTAGGTTTATCCAAGGAACTTAAGGTAGTAATGATGTTCATAACATCATTCGATTCATATATATAAAGCTATCTTATTCGAAGGTTTAAACTTGTAATCACTAGAACATAGTTTAGTTAATTCTAAACTTGTTCGCAAACAAAATTTAATCCTTCTAACTTGACTTTTAAAATCAACTAAACACATGTTCTATATCTATATGATATGCTAACTTAATGATTTAAAACCTGGAAACACGAAAAACACCGTAAAACTGGATTTACGCCGTCGTAGTAACACCGCGGGCTGTTTTGGGTTAGTTAATTAAAAACTATGATAAACTTTGATTTAAAAGTTGTTATTCTGAGAAAATGATTTTTATTATGAACATGAAACTATATCCAAAAATTATGGTTAAACTCAAAGTGGAAGTATGTTTTCTAAAATGGTCATCTAGACGTCGTTCTTTCGACTGAAATGACTACCTTTACAAAAACGACTTGTAACTTATTTTTCTGACTATAAACCTATACTTTTTCTGTTTAGATTCATAAAATAGAGTTCAATATGAAACCATAGCAATTTGATTCACTCAAAACGGATTTAAAATGAAGAAGTTATGGGTAAAACAAGATTGGATAATTTTTCTCATTTTAGCTACGTGAAAATTGGTAACAAATCTATTCCAACCATAACTTAATCAACTTGTATTGTATATTATGTAATCTTGAGATACCATAGACACGTATACAATGTTTCGACCTATCATGTCGACACATCTATATATATTTCGGAACAACCATAGACACTCTATATGTGAATGTTGGAGTTAGCTATACAGGGTTGAGGTTGATTCCAAAATATATATAGTTTGAGTTGTGATCAATACTGAGATACGTATACACTGGGTCGTGGATTGATTCAAGATAATATTTATCGATTTATTTCTGTACATCTAACTGTGGACAACTAGTTGTAGGTTACTAACGAGGACAGCTGACTTAATAAACTTAAAACATCAAAATATATTAAAAGTGTTGTAAATATATTTTGAACATACTTTGATATACATGTATATATTGTTATAGGTTCGTGAATCAACCAGTGGCCAAGTCTTACTTCCCGACGAAGTAAAAATCTGTGAAAGTGAGTTATAGTCCCACTTTTAAAATCTAATATTTTTGGGATGAGAATACATGCAGGTTTTATAAATGATTTACAAAATAGACACAAGTATGTGAAACTACATTCTATGGTTGAATTATCGAAATTGAATATGCCCCTTTTTATTAAGTCTGGTAATCTAAGAATTAGGGAACATACACCCTGATTGACGCGAATCCTAAAGATAGATCTATTGGGCCTAACAAACCCCATCCAAAGTACCGGATGCTTTAGTACTTCGAAATTTATATCATATCCGAAGGGTGTCCCGGAATGATGGGGATATTCTTATATATGCATCTTGTTAATGTCGGTTACCAGGTGTTCACCATATGAATGATTTTTATCTCTATGTATGGGATGTGTATTGAAATATGAAATCTTGTGGTCTATTATTATGATTTGATATATATAGGTTAAACCTATAACTCACCAACATTTTTGTTGACGTTTTAAGCATGTTTATTCTCAGGTGATTATTAAGAGCTTCTGCTGTCGCATACTTAAATAAGGACGAGATTTGGAGTCCATGCTTGTATGATATTGTGTAAAAACTGCATTCAAGAAACTTATTTTGTTGTAACATATTTGTATTGTAAACCATTATGTAATGGTCGTGTGTAAACAGGATATTTTAGATTATCATTATTTGATAATCTACGTAAAGCTTTTTAAACTTTTATTGATGAAATAAAGGTTATGGTTTGTTTTAAAATGGATGCAGTCTTTGAAAAACGTCTCATATAGAGGTCAAAACCTCGCAACGAAATCAATTAATATGGAACGTTTTTAATCAATAAGAACGGGACATTTCAGTTGGTATCCGAGCGTTGGTGTTAGAGAACCAGAATTTTGCATTAGTGTGTCTTATCGAGTTTATTAGGATGCATTAGTGAGTCTGGACTTCGACCGTGTTTACTAAAAAAAATGATTGCTTAACAAATTTTGTTAGAAACTATATATTTTTAACATGTGAATATTATGTGATATATTAATCTCTTAACGCGTTTGATATTATGTGATAGATGTCTACCTCTAGAACAAGTCCCATTGACTCACCTAATAATAATGAAGAGTCAAATGTAAATTGGAATGATTCGTGGACTGATTCACAAGTTCCCGAAGAGGAACCGGAAGAAGAGTCGGAACCGGAAGAAGAATCGGAACCGGAAGAAGAATCGGAACCGGATGAAAAAATAGAACCGGTGGGGGAAATAATAAAATGGTTAAGTAAAAGAAAATCCTCAACCAACCGACCAAGGTTAATTATGGTCAATGGTGTTTCCGCCAAGGAAGCAAAATATTGGGAGGATTACCAATTCTCCGATGAATCGGATTCCGACGAGAATTCCGATGATGTTATAGAAATTACCCCAACTGAATTTAAAAAGGCAAAAGAAAATAATAAGGGAAAGGGCATAAAAATAGAGAAATCTAATTCCAACCCCGATGAACTTTATATGTATCGTCAACCCCCGAAGTCCTTAAGTTGTAACAATGACACGGGAACCTCTAAACCACCAGGTTTTTCTAAACCAATGTGGAAAATTACGGCTCGTATTAGGAGAACATCATATATCCCTAGAAACTTGGCAAAACGAACCAAAACCGAAGAAGAAGAAACAAGCGAGTCAGAATAAGATAGTTGTAATCGTGTGGTGTAATATATGTAATATAGTGTGCTTATGCTTTATGATATATGTAAAAATTGCTTGTATTAATAAGTATTTTTTTTATGAATCTAACTCTTGTCTATTTTACAGTATAAAAACACAAAATGGATAGACAACACAATATTTTAAGAGACCTACCCGGAGACATGATTGATGAAATCTTGTCTAGAGTCGGTCAGAATTCTTCAGCACAACTATTTAAGGCGAGATCAGTTTGTAAGACATTCGAAGAACGTTCCAAGAATGCCTTGGTTTATAAAAGGCTTTCGTTCGAAAGATGGGGGATATCACATTGGGAAATCCATAAGTTACGATGTGTTTACTTTGACGCATATATGGCGGGGAACCCAAATGCTATTTTACGCAATGGGTTAAGAAATTATTTTGACTCAATATATCCGAATATTGGACTTCGTGATTTAGAAAAAGCTGCTAACATGCAACATAAAGAAGCATGTTATGCTTACGGATTAGTAATGTTCGCTTCTCACCAAAGTGAGAACAAGAACATCGGGCTACAACTATTAAACAAAACGTTCCCACAAGTGACGGAGTCAGTAATTGGGGTAAGAAATGAGGTTTTTAGATTGTTACGGGACTGTTGGACATTACATAACCCTCGTCCCTTTGACGACGTTACAACACGCTGTCTTATCAACGGCCATAACGGTTATGTTCCACAAGACCAAGGATGGGAAGTAATCCTAGTAAAACCAGAATGCATGACTTGTTTCTGGACGTATGAATTACGTGTCTTTATTGCCTTTGCTGAACGACTTGTGTACTAGCTAGAATTATCTTCACAACCATTTTGTATCAAATTTATTGTGTGCTATATTTCATGCTATATGTTAAATAAGCGGTATTGTAAGTTTGTAAAATATTGTGTAAAAGTTTGAACGCGAAATATTATTATAATCAGTTTTTCATATAGAATTGTAGTAGTTGAATTGTATATTAGCTACTAAGTATGAACTTAACGGGTAGGTACTACCCGAATTTAAACTTATAAAACGCTAATATGAAGAAAAAGCTTTTATAAATGAGTTCATATTATGCTACGAAATACTATTAACTACTCTTAATATTCTGTATGATTAACTTGTTCCATTTGACTATTTTGAAGGAAATGGCACCGACTACTCGACACACCGTGAATATGAATGAAGAGGAATTCCGTACTTTTCTAGCTTCAAACATAGCCGCAGTACAGGCTGCGCTACATACCAACAATAACCTTGGATCTAGCAGTACATGAAATCGTGTAGGATGCACCTACAAAGAATTCACTGCCTGCAAACCTTTGGAATTTGATGGAACAGAAGGACCGATCGGATTGAAACGGTGGACCGAGAAGGTCGAATCGGTGTTTGCCATAAGTAAGTGTACTGAAGAGGACAAAGTGAAGTACGCTACGCATACCTTCACAGGTTCTGCGTTAACATGGTGGAATACCTATCTAGAGCAAGTGGGATAAGATGATGCGTACGCACTACCGTGGTCAGCATTCAAGCACTTGATGAAAGCACTTGATGAACGAGAAATACCGTCCCAGAACCGAGGTCAATAAGCTCAAGACAGAACTTAGAGGGTTACGAACCCAAGGATTTGATATTACCACGTACGAAAGACGATTCACAGAATTGTGCCTATTGTGTCCGGGAGCGTTCGAAGATGAGGAAGAGAAGATCGATGCGTTTGTGAAAGGATTACCGGAAAGAATCCAAGAAGATATAAGTTCACACGAGCCCGCCTCCATACAACAGGCATGTAGAATGGCTCACAAACTAGTGAACCAGATTGAAGAAAGAATTAAAGAACAGACTGCTGAAGAGACCAATGTGAAGCAAGTCAAAAGAAAGTGGGAGAAAAACGGTGATAAGAATCACCAATACAACAACAACAGCAATTACAACAATAATCGCAACAATTATCCCAGCAATCGCAACATCAATCGCAACTACAACAAACGGCCCAACAACAATAACAACAACAACAGCAGCAACTACAACAATCATCCCAACAACAATAATAACCGCAACAATAACAACAATCAGAAGCAGCTATGCCAAAGGTGTGAAAAGTATCACTCGGGGTTCTGCACCAAATTTTGCAACAATTGTAAAAGAAATGGTCATAGCGCAGTGAAGTGTGAGGTCTACGGACCAGGGGTTAATAGAACGAAAGGAACAAATGATGTCGGAACGAGTAATGGCGGAACAAGTAGTGTCGGAGCAAGTTATGCCAATGTAGTTTGTTATAAATGTGGAAAACCGGGCCACATCATTAGAAATTGCCCGAACCAGGAGAACACGAATGGACAAGGCCGCGGAAGAGTTTTCAATATTAATGCGGCAGAGGCACAGGAAGACCCGGAGCTTGTTACGGGTACGTTTCTTATTGACAATAAATCTGCTTACGTTTTATTTGATTCGGGTGCGGATAGAAGCTATATGAGTAGAGATTTTTGTGCTAAATTAAGTTGTCCATTGACACCTTTGGATAGTAAATTTTTACTCGAATTAGCAAATGGTAAATTAATTTCAGCAGATAATATATGTCGGAATCGAGAAATTAAACTGGTTAGCGAAACATTTAAGATTGATTTGATACCAGTAGAGTTAGGGAGTTTTGATGTGATAATAGGTATGGACTGGTTGAAAGAAGTGAAAGCAGAGATCGTTTGTTACAAAAATGCAATTCGCATTATACGAGAAAAAGGAAAACCCTTAATGGTGTACGGAGAAAAGGGCAACACGAAGCTACATCTTATTAGTAATTTGAAGGCATAAAAACTAATAAGAAAAGGGTGCTATGCTGTTCTAGCACACGTCGAGAAAGTACAAACTGAAGAAAAGAGCATCAATGATGTTCCCATTGCAAAAGAATTTCCCGATGTATTTCCGAAAGAATTACCGGGATTACCCCACATCGATCCGTTGAATTTCAAATAGATCTTGTACCAGGAGCTGTACCAATAGCTCGTGCTCCTTACAGACTCGCACCCAGCGAGATGAAAGAACTGCAAAGCCAATTACAAGAACTTTTAGAGCGTGGTTTCATTCGACCAAGCACATCACCGTGGGGAGCTCCTGTTTTGTTTGTTAAGAAGAAAGATGGTACATTCAGGTTGTGTATCGACTACCGAGAGTTGAACAAACTTACCATCAAGAACCGCTACCCACTACCCAGAATCAACGACTTATTTGATCAACTACAAGGCTCGTCTGTTTATTCAAAGATTGACTTACGTTCCGGGTATCATCAAATGCGGGTGAAAGAAGATGATATTCCAAAGACTGCTTTCAGAACACGTTACGGTCATTACGAGTTTATGGTCATGCCGTTTGGTTTAACTAATGCACCAGCTGTGTTCATGGACCTTATGAACCGAGTGTGTGGACCATACCTTGACAAGTTTGTCATTGTTTTCATTGATGACATACTTATTTACTCAAAGAATGACCAAGAACACGGTGAACATTTGAGAAAGGTGTTAGAAGTATTGAGGAAGGAAGAATTGTACGCTAAGTTTTCAAAGTGTGCATTTTGGTTGTAAGAAGTTCAATTCCTCGGTCACATAGTGAACAAAGAAGGTATTAAGGTGGATCCGGCAAAGATAGAAACTGTTGAAAAGTGGGAAACCCCTAAAACTCCGAAACACATACGCCAGTTTTTAGGACTAGCTGGTTACTACAGAAGGTTCATCCAAGACTTTTCCAGAATAGCAAAACCCTTGACTGCATTAACGCATAAAGGGAAGAAATTTGAATGGAATGATGAACAAGAGAAAGCGTTTCATTTATTGAAGAAAAAGCTAACTACGGCACCTATATTGTCATTGCCTGAAGGGAATGATGATTTTTTGATTTATTGTGACGCATCAAAGCAAGGTCTCGGTTGTGTATTAATGCAACGAACGAAGGTGATTGCTTATGCGTCTAGACAATTGAAGATTCACGAACAAAATTATACGACGCATGATTTGGAATTAGGCGCGGTTGTTTTTGCATTAAAGACTTCGAGGCACTACTTATATGGGGTCAAAAGTATTATATATACCGACCACAAAAGTCTTCAACACATATTTAATCAGAAACAACTGAATATGAGGCAGCGTAGGTGGATTGAATTATTGAATGATTACGACTTTGAGATTCGTTACCACCTGGGGAAGGCAAATGTGGTAGCCGATGCCTTGAGCAGGAAGGACAGAGAACCCATTCGAGTAAAATCTATGAATATAATGATTCATAATAACCTTACTACTCAAATAAAGGAGGCGCAACAAGGAGTTTTAAAAAAGAGAAATTTAAAGGATGAAATACTCAAAGGATCGGAGAAGCATATTAATATTCGGGAAGACGGAACCCGGTATAGGGCTGAAAGGATTTGGGTACCAAAATTTGGAGATATGAGAGAAATGGTACTTAGAGAAGCTCATAAAACCAGATACTCAATACATCCTGGAACGGGGAAGATGTACAAGGATCTCAAGAAACATTTTTGGTGGCCGGGTATGAAAGCCGATATTGCTAAATACGTAGGAGAATGTTTGACGTGTTCTAAGGTCAAAGCTGAGCATCAGAAACCATCAGGTCTACTTCAACAACCCGAAATCCCGGAATGGAAATGGGAAAACATTACCATGGATTTCATCACTAAATTGCCAAGGACTGCAAGTGGTTTTGATACTATTTGGGTAATAGTTGATCGTCTCACCAAATCAGCACACTTCCTGCCAATAAGAGAAGATGACAAGATGGAGAAGTTAGCACGACTGTATTTGAAGGAAGTCGTCTCCAGACATGGAATGCCAATCTCTATTATCTCTGATAGGGATGGTAGATTTATTTCAAGATTCTGGCAGACATTACAGCAAGCATTAGGAACTCGTCTAGACATGAGTACTGCCTATCATCCACAAACTAATGGACAGAGCAAAAGGACGATACAAACGCTTGAAGACATGCTACGAGCATGTGTTATTGATTTCGGAAACAGTTGGGATCGACATCTACCGTTAACAGAATTTTCCTACAACAACAGCTACCATTCAAGCATTGAGATGGCGCCGTTTGAAGCACTTTATGGTAGAAAGTGCAGGTCTCCGATTTGTTGGAGTGAAGTGGGGGATAGACAGATTACGGGTCCGGAGATTATACAAGAAACTACCGAGAAGATCATCCAAATTCAACAACGGTTGAAAACCGCCCAAAGTCGACAAAAGAGCTACGCTGACATTAAAAGAAAAGATATAGAATTTGAAATTGGAGAGATGGTCATGCTTAAAGTTGCACCTTGGAAAGGCGTTGTTCGATTTGGTAAACGAGGGAAATTAAATCCAAGGTATATTGGACCATTCAAGATTATTGATCGTGTCGGACCAGTAGCTTACCGACTTGAGTTACCTCAACAACTCACGGCTGTACATAACACTTTCCACGTCTCGAATTTGAAGAAATGTTTTGCTAAAGAAGATCTCACTATTCCGTTAGATGAAATCCAAATCAACGAAAAACTTCAATTCATCGAAGAACCCGTCGAAATAATGGATCGTGAGGTTAAAAGACTTAAGCACAACAAGATACCAATTGTTAAGGTTTTATGGAATGCTCGTAGAGGACCCGAGTTCACCTGGGAGCGTGAAGATCAGATGAAGAAGAAATACCCGCATCTATTTCCAGAAGATTCGTCAACACCTTCAACAGCTTAAAATTTCGGGACGAAATTTATTTAACGGGTAGGTACTGTAGTGACCCGAACTTTTCCATGTTTATATATATTAATTGAGATTGATATTTACATGATTAAATGTTTCCAACATGTTAAGCAATCAAACTTGTTAAGACTTGATTAATTGAAATATGTTTCATATAGACAATTGACCACCCAATTTGACCGGTGATTCACGAACGTTAAAACTTGTAAAAACTATATGATGACATATATATGGATATATATATATAGTTAACATGATACTATGATAAGTAAACATATCATTAAGTATATTAACAATGAACTACATATGTAAAAACAAGACTACTAACTTAATGATTTTTAAACGAGACATATATGTAACGATTATTGTTGTAAAGACATTTAATGTATATATATCATATTAAGAGATATTCATACATGATAATATCATGATAATATAATAATTTAAAATCTCATTTGATATTATAAACATTGGGTTAACAACATTTAACAAGATCGTTAACCTAAAGGTTTCAAAACAACACTTACATGTAACGACTAACGATGACTTAACGACTCAGTTAAAATGTATATACATGTAGTGTTTTAATATGTATTTATACACTTTTGAAAGACTTCAATACACTTATCAAAATACTTCTACTTAACAAAAATGCTTACAATTACATCCTCGTTCAGTTTCATCAACAATTCTACTCGTATGCACCCGTATTCGTACTCGTACAATACACAGCTTTTAGATGTATGTACTATTGGTATATACACTCCAATGATCAGCTCTTAGCAGCCCATGTGAGTCACCTAACACATGTGGGAACCATCATTTGGCAACTAGCATGAAATATCTCATAAAATTACAAAAATATGAGTAATCATTCATGACTTATTTACATGAAAACAAAATTACATATCCTTTATATCTAATCCATACACCAACGACCAAAAACACCTACAAACACTTTAATTCTTCAATTTTCTTCATCTAATTGATGTCTCTCAAGTTCTATCTTCAATTTCTAAGTGTTCTTCCTATATTCTACAAGTTCTAGTTACATAAAATCAAGAATACTTTCAAGTTTGCTAGCTCACTTCCAATCTTGTAAGGTGATCATCCAACCTCAAGAAATCTTTGTTTCTTACAGTAGGTTATCATTCTAATACAAGGTAATAATCATATTCAAACTTTGGTTCAATTTCTATAACTATAACAATCTTATTTCAAGTGATGATCTTACTTGAACTTGTTTTCGTGTCATGATTCTGCTTCAAGAACTTCGAGCCATCCAAGGATCCGTTGAAGCTAGATCCATTTTTCACTTTTCCAGTAGGCTTATCCAAGTAACTTAAGGTAGTAATGATGTTCATAACATCATTCGATTCATATATATAAAGCTATCTTATTCGAAGGTTTAAACTTGTAATCACTAGAACATAGTTTAGTTAATTCTAAACTTGTTCGCAAACAAAATTTAATCCTTGTAACTTGACTTTTAAAATCAACTAAACACATGTTTTATATCTATATGATATGCTAACTTAATGATTTAAAACCTGGAAACACGAAAAACACCGTAAAACCGGATTTACGCCGTCGTAGTAACACCGCGGGCTGTTTTGGGTTAGTTAATTAAAAACTATGATAAACTTTGATTTAAAAGTTGTTATTCTGAGAAAATGATTTTTATTATGAACATGAAACTATATCCAAAAATTATGGTTAAACTCAAAGTGAAAGTATGTTTTCTAAAATGGTCATCTAGACGTCGTTCTTTCGACTAAAATGACTACCTTTACAAAAACGACTTGTAACTTATTTTTCCGACTATAAACATATACTTTTTCTGTTTAGATTCATAAAATAGAGTTCAATATGAAACCATAGCAATTTGATTCACTCAAAACGGATTTAAAATGAAGAAGTTATGGGTAAAACAAGATTGGATAATTTTTCTCATTTTAGCTACGTGAAAATTGGTAACAAATCTATTCCAACCATAACTTAATCAACTTGTATTGTATATTATGTAATCTTGAGATACCATAGACATGTATACAATGTTTCGACCTATCATGTCGACACATCTATATATATTTCGGAACAACCATAGACACTCTATATGTGAATGTTGGAGTTAGCTATACAGGGTTGAGGTTGATTCCAAAATATATATAGTTTGAGTTGTGATCAATACTGAGATACGTATACACTGGGTCGTGGATTGATTCAAGATAATATTTATCGATTTATTTCTGTACATCTAACTGTGGACAACTAGTTGTAGGTTACTAACGAGGACAGCTGACTTAATAAACTTAAAACATCAAAATATATTAAAAGTGTTGTAAATATATTTTGAACATACTTTGATATATATATATATATATATATATATATATATATATATATATATATATATATATATATATATATATATATATATATATATATATATATATATATATATATATATATATATATATATATTATAGGTTCGTGAATCAACCAGTGGCCAAGTCTTACTTCCCGACGAAGTAAAAATCTGTGAAAGTGAGTTATAGTCCCACTTTTAAAATCTAATATTTTTGGGATGAAAATACATGCAGGTTTTATAAATGATTTACAAAATAGACACAAGTATGTGAAACTACATTCTATGGTTGAATTATCGAAATCGAATATGCCCCTTTTTATTAAGTCTGGTAATCTAAGAATTAGGGAACATACACCCTGATTGACGCGAATCCTAAAGATAGATCTATTGGGCCTAACAAACCCCATCCAAAGTACCAGATGCTTTAGTACTTCGAAATTTATATCATATCCGAAGGGTGTCCCGGAATGATGGGGATATTCTTATATATGCATCTTGTTAATGTCGGTTACCAGGTATTCACCATATGAATGATTTTTATCTCTATGTATGGGATGTGTATTGAAATATGAAATCTTGTGGTCTATTATTATGATTTGATATATATAGGTTAAACCTATAACTCACCAACATTTTTGTTGACGTTTTAAGCATGTTTATTCTCAGGTGATTATTAAGAGCTTCCGCTGTCGCATACTTAAATAAGGACGAGATTTAGAGTCCATGCTTGTATGATATTGTGTAAAAACTGCATTCAAGAAACTTATTTTGTTGTAACATATTTGTATTGTAAACCATTATGTAATGGTCGTGTGTAAACAGGATATTTTAGATTATCATTATTTGATAATCTACGTAAAGCTTTTTAAACCTTTATTGATGAAATAAAGGTTATGGTTTGTTTTAAAATGAATGCAGTCTTTGAAAAATGTCTCATATAGAGGTCAAAACCTCGCAGCGAAATCAATTAATATGGAACGTTTTTAATCAATAAGAACGGGACATTTCAATTCGATTCATATATATAAAACTATCTTATTCGAATGTTTAAACTCGTAATCACTAGAACATAGTTTAGTTAATTCTAAAATTGTTCGCAAACAAAAGTTAATCCTTCTAACTTGACTTTTAAAATTAACTACACACATGTTCTATATCTATATGATATGCTAACTTAACGATTTAAAACCTGGAAACACGAAAAACACCGTAAAACCGGATTTACGCCGTCGTAGTAACACCGCGGGCTGTTTTGGGTTAGTTAATTAAAAACTATGATAAACTTTGATTTAAAAGTTGTTATTCTGAGAAAATGATTTTTATTATGAACATGAAACTATATCCAAAAATTATGGTTAAACTCAAAGTGGAAGTATGTTTTCTAAAATGGTCATCTAGACGTCGTTCTTTCGACTGAAATGACTACCTTTACAAAAACGACTTGTAACTTATTTTTCCGACTATAAACCTATACTTTTTCTGTTTAGATTCATAAAATAGAATTCAATATGAAACCATAGCAATTTGATTCACTCAAAACGGATTTAAAATGAAGAAGTTATGGGTAAAACAAGATTGGATAATTTTTCTCATTTTAGCTACGTGAAAATTGGTAACAAATCTATTCCAACCATAACTTAATCAACTTGTATTGTATATTATGTAATCTTGAGATACCATAGACACGTATACAATGTTTCGACCTATCATGTCGACACATCTATATATATTTCGGAACAACCATAGACACTCTATATGTGAATGTTGGAGTTAGCTATACAGGGTTGAGGTTGATTCCAAAATATATATAGTTTGAGTTGTGATCAATACTGAGATACGTATACAATGGGTCGTGAATTGATTCAAGATAATATTTATCGATTTATTTCTGTACATTTAACTGTGGACAACTAGTTGTAGGTTACTAACGAGGACAGCTGACTTAATAAACTTAAAACATCAAAATATATTAAAAGTGTTGTAAATATATTTTGAACATACTTTAATATATATGTATATATTGTAATAGGTTCGTGAATCAACAGTGGCCAAGTCTTACTTCTCGACGAAGTAAAAATCTGTGAAAGTGAGTTATAGTCCCACTTCTAAAATCTAATATTTTTGGGATGAGAATACATGCAGGTTTTATAAATGATTTACAAAATAGACACAAGTACGTGAAACTACATTCTATGGTTGAATTATCGAAATCGAATATGCCCCTTTTTATTAAGTCTGGTAATCTAAGAATTAGGGAACAGACACCCTAATTGATGCGAATCCTAAAGATAGATCTATTGGGCCTAACAAACCCCATCCAAAGTACCGGATGCTTTAGTACTTTGAAATTTATATCATATCCGAAGGGTGTCCCGGAATGATGGAGATATTCTTATATATGCATCTTGTTAATGTCGGTTACCAGGTGTTCATCATATGAATGATTTTTATCTCTATGTATGGGATGTGTATTGAAATATGAAATCTTGTGGTCTATTGTTACGATTTGATATATATAGGTTAAACCTATAACTCACCAATATTTTTGTTGACGTTTAAAGCATGTTTATTCTCAGGTGAATATTAAGAGCTTCCGCTGTTGCATACTAAAATAAGGACAAGATTTGGAGTCCATGTGTAGTGACCCGAACTTTTCCATGTTTATATATATTAATTGAGATTGATATTTACATGATTAAATGTTTCCAACATGTTAAGCAATCAAACTTGTTAAGACTTGATTAATTGAAATATGTTTCATATAGACAATTGACCACCCAAGTTGACCGGTGATTCACGAACGTTAAAACTTGTAAAAACTATATGATGACATATATATGGATATATATATAGTTAACATGATACTATGATAAGTAAACATATCATTAAGTATATTAACAATGAACTACATATGTAAAAACAAGACTACTAACTTAATGATTTTTAAACGAGACGTATATGTAACGATTATCGTTGTAAAGACATTTAATGTATATATATATCATATTAAGAGATATTCATACATGATAATATCATGATAATATAATAATTTAAAATCTCATTTGATATTATAAACATTGGGTTAACAACATTTAACAAGATCGTTAACCTAAAGGTTTCAAAACAACACTTACATGTAACGACTAACGATGACTTAACGACTCAGTTAAAATGTATATACATGTAGTGTTTTAATATGTATTTATACACTTTTGAAAGACTTCAATACACTTATCAAAATACTTCTACTTAACAAAAATGCTTACAATTACATCCTCGTTCAGTTTCATCAACAATTCTATTCGTATGCACCCGTATTCGTACTCGTACAATACACAGCTTTTAGATGTATGTACTATTGGTATATACACTCCAATGATCAGCTCTTAGCAGCCCATGTGAGTCACCTAACACATGTGGGAACCATCATTTGGCAACTAGCATGAAATATCTCATAAAATTACAAAAATATGAGTAATCATTCATGACTTATTTACATGAAAACAAAATTACATATCCTTTATATCTAATCCATACACCAATGACCAAAAACACCTACAAACACTTTCATTCTTCAATTTTCTTCATCTAATTGATCTCTCTCAAGTTCTATCTTCAAGTTCTAAGTGTTCTTCATAAATTCCAAAAGTTCTAGTTTCATAAAATCAAGAATACTTTCAAGTTTGCTAGCTCACTTCCAATCTTGTAAGGTGATCATCCAACCTCAAGAAATCTTTGTTTCTTACAGTAGGTTATTATTCTAATACAAGGTAATAATCATATTCAAACTTTGGTTCAATTTCTATAACTATAACAATCTTATTTCAAGTGATGATCTCACTTGAACTTGTTTTCGTGTCATGATTCTGCTTCAAGAACTTCGAGCCATCCAAGGATCCATTGAAGCTAGATCCATTTTTCTCTTTTCCAGTAGGTTTATCCAAGGAACTTAAGGTAGTAATTATGTTCATAACATCATTCGATTCATACATATAAAGCTATCTTATTCGAAGGTTTAAACTTGTAATCACTAGAACATAGTTTAGTTAATTCTAAACTTGTTCGCAAACAAAAGTTAATCCTTCTAACTTGACTTTTAAAATCAAATAAACACATGTTCTATATCTATATGATATGCTAACTTAATGATTTAAAACCTGGAAACACGAAAAACACCGTAAACCCGGATTTACGCCGTCGTAGTAACACCGCGGGCTGTTTTGGGTTAGTTAATTAAAAACTATGATAAACTTTGATTTAAAAGTTGTTATTCTGAGAAAATTATTTTTATTATGAACATGAAACTATATCCAAAAATTATGGTTAAACTCAAAGTGGAAGTATGTTTTCTAAAATGGTCATCTAGACGTCGTTCTTTCGACTGAAATGACTACCTTTACAAAAACGACTTGTAACTTATTTTTCCGACTATAAACCTATACTTTTTCTGTTTAGATTCATAAAATAGAGTTCAATATGAAACCATAGCAATTTGATTCACTCAAAACGGATTTAAAATGAAGAAGTTATGGGTAAAACAAGATTGGATAATTTTTCTCATTTTAGCTACGTGAAAATTGGTAACAAATCTATTCCAACCATAACTTAATCAACTTGTATTGTATATTATGTAATCTTGAGATACCATAGACACGTATACAATGTTTCGACCTATCATGTCGACACATCTATATATATTTCGGAACAACCATAGACACTCTATATGTGAATGTTGGAGTTAGCTATACAGGGTTGAGGTTGATTCCAAAATATATATAGTTTGAGTTGTGATCAATACTGAGATACGTATACACTGGGTCGTGGATTGATTCAAGATAATATTTATCGATTTATTTCTGTACATCTAATTGTGGACAACTAGTTGTAGGTTACTAACGAGGACAGCTGACTTAATAAACTTAAAACATCAAAATATATTAAAAGTGTTGTAAATATATTTTGAACATACTTTGATATACATGTATATATTGTTATAGGTTCGTGAATAAACCAGTGGCCAAGTCTTACTTCCCGACGAAGTAAAAATCTGTGAAAGTGAGTTATAGTCCCACTTTTAAAATCTAATATTTTTGGGATGAGAATACATGCAGGTTTTATAAATGATTTACAAAATAGACACAAGTACGTGAAACTACATTCTATGGTTGAATTATCGAAATCGAATATGCCCCTTTTTATTAAGTCTGGTAATCTAAGAATTAGGGAACAGACACCCTAATTGACGCGAATCCTAAAGATAGATCTATTGGGCCTAACAAACCCCATCCAAAGTACCGGATGCTTTAGTACTTCGAAATTTATATCATATCCGAAGGGTGTCCCGAAATGATGGGGATATTCTTATATATGCATCTTGTTAATGTCGGTTACCAGGTGTTCACCATATGAATGATTTTTATCTCTATGTATGGGATGTGTATTGAAATATGAAATCTTGTGGTCTATTATTATGATTTGATATATATAGGTTAAACCTATAACTCACCAACATTTTTGTTGACGTTTTAAGCATGTTTATTCTCAGGTGATTATTAAGAGCTTCCGCTGTCGCATACTTAAATAAGGACGAGATTTGGAGTCCATGCTTGTATGATATTGTGTAAAAACTGCATTCAAGAAACTTATTTTGTTGTAACATATTTGTATTGTAAACTGTAACGACCCGTCAAAATCGCTATTGACGCGGCACGTTAATCATTGATTCCACAGTGAGGTTTTGACCTCTATATGATACGTTTTGATAAAATATTTCATTCATTAAAATAAGTGACTTTCTAAACATAGAAAGTTATAAACATGTGGGCGAGTGCTTAGGTATAAGCAAAACCCCGAAATACATAAGTCTTTAATTTACAGGTTGACATCACAGTCCAATTATTTATTACACAACGCAGTTTTATTTTGAATGCAATAAACTTTGTACAAAGCATGAGAGACTCCATGCAGGCAACAAGCACATCACAGCGGAAGCATTCTAAGGACCTGAGAATAAAACATGCTAAAAAGTCAACACGAATGTTGGTGAGTTATAGGTTTAATTGCTCGAGTCATAAACATGTATAAAGATAGACCACAAGATTTCATCAAAAGTTTATTAATAGATTCTACGTAACAGAGCACCCTGGTAACTAAACTTAACGCTATAGTGATAATTACCCCATTCGTTTTAATACACGCAAACCAACGTGTCTTAAACTCAAATAACATACGTCCGTTAAAAGGCTAGCGCTCTAGCTCGGACGGGGATGTCAAGCCCTATGGATCCATATACAATTATTCGCGCCCACCAGTCCATATCCTATGTACTGGAAGCTACTAGTTGCCAAAGCTAAGGGATTTCCGGTTTAACTCAGTGTAGAATTTAGTATGTACTTGTGTCTTATCGCGTTTAAAATAAATTGCATGTATTCTCAGCCCAAAAATATTTAAAGTATTTAAAAAAAGGGATCTATAACTCACAGTTCAATATTGAGACTCAATATTGTTGGCAAATTGTGTAGACGTAATGATGGTAGACGACTATATGGTTGGCCTTGGATTCAAGAACAATACCCCGAACAATACCCAATATTTCCTTAGCTTAAAGCGGTTTGAAACCCGAATTAAAACACCCTCGAATATACTTTATTATTATTAAACTTAAATTATAATTATAATTATAAAATAAAATTTAAGTTACAGATATATTTATGAAAAATATCGTCGAGCAAAACTGACCTTTTATAGTACTTTTCGATTTACTGTAGGTCATGCGATCGCATGAGTTTTCAGTGTTTTTGCCATGCGATCGCATGGCCGCCTTTTCTGTTTTTGTTTGCTAGTTCGTCGACATCAAATAGTGTTTACTGTAGCAAATAGCATTTACTGTAGCAAATAGTGTTTTACTGTAGCAAATAGTCTTTCACTGTAGCAAAATACGGTTTCACTGTAGCAAATAGTGTTTTACTGTAGCAAATTGTGTTTTACTGTAGCAAAGTAATTTTTACTGTAGCAAATAGGGTTTTACTGTAGGAAAGTCGTTTTTTACTTGTACATATATATATACATACATATAATTGTTCATGAATCATCGAGAGTAATCAAAGGTAATTGTATATATGAAACAGTTCTAAAATTTTGAGACTCAATCTAACAGACTTTGTTTAGCGTGTTAAAATAATAAATCGTATAGAGAATTGGTTTAAATAAGTCAAAAATTTTCGGGTCATCACATAAACCATTATGTAATGGTCGTGTGTAAACAGGATATTTTAGATTATCATTATTTGATAATCTACGTAAAGCTTTTTAAAACCTTTATCTATGAAATAAAGGTTATGGTTTGTTTTAAAAATGAATGCAGTCTTTGAAAAATGTCTCATATAGAGGTCAAAACCTCGCAACGAAATCAATTAATATGGAACGTTTTTAATCAATAAGAACGGGACATTTCAGTTGGTATCCGAGCGTTGGTCTTAGAGAACCAGAATTTTGCATTAGTGTGTCTTATCTAGTTTGTTAGGATGCATTAGTGAGTCTGGACTTCGATCGTGTTTACTTGAAAAATGATTGCTTAACAAATTTTGTTGGAAACTATATATTTTTAACATGTGAATATTATGTGATATATTAATCTCTTAACGCGTTTGATATTATGTGATAGATGTCTACCTCTAGAACAAGTCCCATTGACTCACCTAATAATAATGAAGAGTCAAATGTAAATTGGAATGATTCGTGGACTGATTCACAAGTTCCCGAAGAGGAACCGGAAGAAGAGTCGGAACCGGAAGACGAATCGGAACCGGAAGAAGAATCGGAACCGGATGAAGAAATAGAACCGGTGGGGGAAATAATAAAACGGTTAAGTAAAAGAAAATCCTCAACCAACCGACCAAGGTTAATTATGGTCAATGGTGTTTCCGCCAAGGAAGCAAAATATTGGGAAGATTACCAATTCTCCGATGAATCGGATTCCGACGAGAATTCCGATGATGTTATAGAAATTACCCCAACTGAATTTAAAAAGGCAAAAGAAAATAATAAGGGAAAGGGCATAAAAATAGAGAAATCTAATTCCAACCCCGATGAACTTTATATGTATCGTCAACCCCCGAAGTCCTTAAGTTGTAACAATGACCCGGGAACCTCTAAACCACCAGGTTTTTCTAAACCAATGTGGATCACGACTGCTCGTATTAGGGGAACATCATATATCCCTAGAAACTTGGCAAAACGAACCAAAACCAAAGAAGAAGAAACAAGCGAGCCGGAATAAGATAGTTGTATTCGTGTGGTGTAATATATGTAATATAGTGTGCTTATGCTTTATGATATATGTAAAAATTGCTTGTATTAAATAGTATTTTTCTTTTATGAATCTAACTCTTGTCTATTTTACAGTATAAAAACACAAAATGGATAGACAACCCAATATTTTAAGTGACCTACCCGGAGACATGATTGATGAAATCTTGTCTAGAGTCGGTCAGAATTCTTCGGCACAACTATTTAAGGCGAGATCAGTTTGTAAGACATTCGAAGAACGTTCCAAGAATGCCTTGGTTTATAAAAGGCTTTCGTTCGAAAGATGGGGGATATCACATTGGGAAATCCATAAGTTACGATGTGTTTACTTTGGCGCATATATTGCGGGGAACCCAAATGCTATTTTACGCAATGGGTTAAGAAATTATTTTGACTCAATATATCCGAATATTGGACTTTGTGATTTAGAAAAAGCGGCTAACATGCAACATAAAGAAGCATGTTATGCTTACGGATTAGTAATGTTCGCTTCTCACCAAAGTGAGAACAAGAACATCGGGCTACAACTAGTAAACAAAACGTTCCCAAAAGTGACGGAGTCGGTAATTGGGGTAAGAAATGAGGTTTTTAGATTGTTACGGGACTGTTGGACATTACGTAACCCTCGTCCCTTTGACGACGTTACAACACGCTGTCTTATCAACGGCCATAACGGTTATGTTCCACAAGACCAAGGATGGGAAGTAATCCTAGTAAAACTAGAATGCATGACTTGTTTCTGGACGTATGAATTACGTGTCTTTATTGCCTTTGCTGAACGACTTGTGTACTAGCTAGAATTATCTTCACAACCATCTTGTATCAAATTTATTGTGTGCTATATTTCATGCTATATGTAAAATAAGCGGTATTGTAAGTTTGTAAAATATTGTGTAAAAGTTTGAACGCGAAATATTATTATAATCAGTTTTTCATATAGAATTGTAGTAGTTGAATTGTATATTAGCTACTAAGTATGAACTTAACGGGTATGTACTACCCGAATTTAAACTTATAAAACGCTAATATGAAGAAAAAGCTTTTATAAATGAGTTCATATTATGCTACGAAATACTATTAACTACTCTTAATATTCTGTATGATTAACTTGTTCCATTTAACTATTTTGAAGGAAATGGCACCGACTACTCGACACACCGTGAATATGAATGAAGAGGAATTCCGTACTTTTCTAGCTTCAAACATAGCCGCAGTACAGGCTGCGCTACATACCAACAATAACCATGGATCTAGCAGTACAGGAAATCGTGTAGGATGCACCTACAAAGAATTCACTGCCTGTAAACCTTTGGAATTTGATGGAACCGAAGGACCGATCGGATTGAAACGGTGGACCGAGAAGGTCGAATCGGTGTTTGCCATAAGTAAGTGTACTGAAGAGGACAAAGTAAAGTACGCTACGCATACCTTCACAGGTTCTGCGTTAACATGGTGGAATACCTATCTAGAGCAAGTGGGACAAGACGATGCGTACGCACTACCGTGGTCAGCATTCAAGCACTTGATGAACGAGAAGTACCGTCCCAGAACCGAGGTCAATAAGCTCAAGACAGAACTTAGAGGGTTACGAACCCAAGGATTTGATATTACCACGTACGAAAGACGATTCACAGAATTGTGCCTATTGTGTCCGGGAGCATTCGAAGATGAGGAAGAGAAGATCGACGCGTTTGTGAAAGGATTACCGGAAAGAATCCAAGAAGATATAAGTTCACACGAGCCCGCCTCCATACAACAGGCATGTAGAATGGCTCACAAACTCGTGAACTAGATTGAAGAAAGAATTAAAGAACAGACTGCTGAAGAGGCCAATGTGAAGCAAGTCAAAAGAAAGTGGGAGGAAAACGGTGATAAGAATCACCAATACAACAACAACAGCAATTACAACAATAATCGCAACAATTATCCCAACAATCGCAACATCAATCACAACTACAACAAACGGCCCAACAACAACAACAACAACAGCAACTACAACAATCATCCCAACAACAATAATAACCGCAACAACAACAACAATCAGAAGCAGCTATGCCAAAGGTGTGAAAAGAATCACTCGGGGTTCTGCACCAAATTTTGCAACAAGTGTAAAAGAAATGGTCATAGCGTGGCGAAGTGTGAGGTCTAAGGACCAGGGGTTAATAGAACGAAAGGAACAAATGGTGTCGAAACGAGTAATGGCGGAGCAAGTAGTGTCGGAGCAAGTTATGCCAATGTAGTTTTTATAAATGTGGAAAACCGGGCCACATTATTAGAAATTGCCCGAACCAGGAGAACACGAATGGACAAGGCCGTGGAAGAGTTTTCAATATTAATGCGGCAGAGGCACAGGAAGACCCGGAGCTTGTTACGGGTACGTTTCTTATTGACAATAAATCTGCTTACGTTTTATTTGATTCGGGTGCGGATAGAAGCTATATGAGTAGAGATTTTTGTGCTAAATTAAGTTGTCCATTGACGCCTTTGGATAGTAAATTTTTACTCGAATTAGCAAATGGTAAATTAATTTCAGCAGATAATATATGTCGGAATCGAGAAATTAAACTGGTTAGCGAAACATTTAAGATTGATTTGATACCAGTTGAGTTAGGGAGTTTTGATGTGATAATCGGTATGGACTGGTTGAAAGAAGTGAAAGCGGAGATCGTTTGTTACAAAAATGCATTTCGCATTATACGAGAAAAAGGAAAACCCTTAATGGTGTACGGAGAAAAGGGCAACATGAAGCTACATCTTATTAGTAATTTGAAGGCACAAAAACTAATAAGAAAAGGTTGCTATGCTGTTCTAGCACACGTCGAGAAAGTACAAACTGAAGAAAAGAGCATCAATGATGTTCCCGTCGCAAAAGAATTTCCTGATGTATTTCCGAAAGAATTACCGGGATTACCCCCACATCGATCCGTTGAATTTCAAATAGATCTTGTACCAGGACCTGCACCAATAGCTCGTGCTCCTTACAGACTCGCACCTAGCGAGATGAAAGAACTACAAAGCCAATTACAAGAACTTTTAGAGCGTGGTTTCATTCGACCAAGCACATCACCGTGGGGAGCTCCTGTTTTGTTTGTCAAGAAGAAAGATGGTACATTCAGGTTGTGTATCGACTACCGAGAGTTGAACAAACTTACCATCAAGAACCGCTACCCACTACCGAGAATCGATGACTTATTTGATCAACTACAAGGCTCGTCTGTTTATTCAAAGATTGACTTACGTTCCGGGTATCATCAAATGCGGGTGAAAGAAGATGATATTCCAAAGACTGCTTTCAGAACACGTTACGGTCATTACGAGTTTATGGTTATACCGTTTGGTTTAACTAATGCACCAGCTGTGTTCATGGACCTTATGAACCCAGTGTGTGGACCATACCTTGACAAGTTTGTCATTGTTTTCATTGATGACATACTTATTTACTCAAAGAATAACCAAGAACACGGTGAACATTTGAGAAAGGTGTTAGAAGTATTGAGGAAGGAAGAATTGTACGCTAAGTTTTCAAAGTGTGCATTTTGGTTGGAAGAAGTTCAATTCCTCGGTCACATAGTGAACAAAGAAGGTATTAAGGTGGATCCGGCAAAGATAGAAACTGTTGAAAAGTGGGAAACCCCGAAAACTCCTAAACACATACGCCAGTTTTTAGGACTAGCTGGTTACTACAGAAGGTTCATCCAAGACTTTTCCAGAATAGGAAAACCCTTGACTGCATTAATGCATAAAGGGAAGAAATTTGAATGGAATGATGAACAAGAGAAAGCGTTTCAGTTATTGAAGAAAAAGCTAACTACGGCACCTATATTGTCATTGCCTGAAGGGAATGATGATTTTGTGATTTATTGTGATGCATCAAAGCAAGGTCTCGGTTGTGTATTAATGCAACGAACGAAGGTGATTGCTTATGCGTCTAGACAATTGAAGATTCACGAACAAAATTATACGACGCATGATTTGGAATTAGGTGCGGTTGTTTTTGCATTAAAGACTTGGAGGCACTACTTATATGGGGTCAAAAGTATTATATATACCGACCACAAAAGTCTTCAACACATATTTAATCAGAAACAACTGAATATGAGGCAGCGTAGGTGGATTGAATTATTGAAGGATTACGACTTTGAGATTCGTTACCACCCGGGGAAGGCAAATGTGGTAGCCGATGCCTTGAGCAGGAAGGACAGAGAACCCATTCGAGTAAAATCTATGAATATAATGATTCATAATAACATTACTACTCAAATGAAGGAGGCGCAACAAGGAGTTTTAAAAGAGGGAAATTTAAAGGATGAAATACCTAAAGGATCGGAGAAGCATCTTAATATTCGGGAAGACGGAACCCGGTATAGGGCTGAAAGGATTTGGGTACCAAAATTTGGAGATATGAGAGAAATGGTACTTAGAGAAGCTCATAAAACCAGATACTCAATACATCCTGGAACGGGAAAGATGTACAAGGATCTCAAGAAACATTTTTGGTGGCCGGGTATGAAAGCCGATGTTGCTAAATACGTAGGAGAATGTTTGACGTGTTCTAAGGTCAAAGCTGAGCATCAGAAACCATCAGGTCTACTTCAACAACCCGAAATCCTGGAATGGAAATGGGAAAACATTACCATGGATTTCATCACTAAATTGCCAAGGACTGCAAGTGGTTTTGATACTATTTGGGTAATAGTTGATCGTCTCACCAAATCAGCACACTTCCTACCAATAAGAGAAGATGACAAGATGGAGAAGTTAGCACGACTGTATTTGAAGGAAGTCGTCTCCAGACATGGAATACCAATCTCTATTATCTCTGATAGGGATGGCAGATTTATTTCAAGATTCTGGCAGACATTACAGCAAGCATTAGGAACTCGTCTAGACATGAGTACTGCCTATCATCCACAAACTGATGGGCAGAGCGAAAGGACGATACAAACGCTTGAAGACATGCTACGAGCATGTGTTATTGATTTCGGAAACAGTTGGGATCGACATCTACCGTTAGCAGAATTTTCCTACAACAACAGCTACCATTCAAGCATTGAGATGGCGCCGTTTGAAGCACTTTATGGTAGAAAGTGCAGGCCTTCAATTTGTTAGAGTGAAGTGGGGGATAGACAGATTACGGGTCCAGAGATTATACAAGAAACTACCAAGAAGATCATCCAAATTCAACAACGGTTGAAAACCGCCCAAAGTCGACAAAAGAGCTACGCTGACATTAAAAGAAAAGATATAGAATTTGAAATTGGAGAGATGGTCATGCTTAAAGTTGCACCTTGGAAAGGCGTTGTTCGATTTGGTAAACGAGGGAAATTAAATCCAACGTATATTGGACCATTCAAGATTATTGATCGTGTCGGACCAGTAGCTTACCGACTAGAGTTACCTCAACAACTCGCGGCTGTACATAACACTTTCCACGTCTCGAATTTGAAGAAATGTTTTACTAAAGAAGATCTCACTATTCCGTTAGATGAAATCCAAATCAACGAAAAACTTCAATTCATCGAAGAACCCGTCGAAATAATGGATCGTGAGGTTAAAAGACTTAAGCAAAACAAGATACCAATTGTTAAGGTTCGATGGAATGCTCGTAGAGGACCCGAGTTCACCTGGGAGCGTGAAGATCAGATGAAGAATAAATACCCGCATCTATTTACAGAAGATTCGTCAACACCTTCAACAGCTTAAAATTTCGGGACGAAATTTATTTAACGGGTAGGTACTGTAGTGACCCGAACTTTTCCATGTTTATATATATTAATTGAGATTGATATTTACATGATTAAATGTTTCCAACATGTTAAGCAATCAAACTTGTTAAGACTTGATTAATTGAAATATGTTTCATATAGACAATTGACCACCCAAGTTGACCGGTGATTCACGAACGTTAAAACTTGTAAAAACTATATGATGACATATATATGGATATATATATATAGTTAACATGATACTATGATAAGTAAACATATCATTAAGTATATTAACAATGAACTACATATGTAAAAACAAGACTACTAACTTAATGATTTTTAAACGAGACATATATGTGACGATTATTGTTGTAAAGACATTTAATGTATATATATATATCATATTAAGAGATATTCATACATGATAATATCATGATAATATAATAATTTAAAATCTCATTTGATATTATAAACATTGGGTTAACAACATTTAACAAGATCGTTAACCTAAAGGTTTCAAAACAACACTTACATGTAACGACTAACGATGACTTAACGACTCAGTAAAAATGTATATACATGTAGTGTTTTAATATGTATTTATACACTTTTGAAAGACTTCAATACACTTATCAAAATACTTCTACTTAACAAAAATGCTTACAATTACATCCTCGTTCAGTTTCATCAACAATTCTACTCGTATGCACCCGTATTCGTACTCGTACAATACACAGCTTTTAGATGTATGTACTATTGGTATATACACTCCAATGATCAGCTCTTAGCAGCCCATGTGAGTCACCTAACACATGTGGGAACCATCATTTGGCCACTAGCATGAAATATCTCATAAAATTACAAAAATATGAGTAATCATTCATGACATATTTACATGAAAACAAAATTACATATCCTTTATATCTAATCCATACACCAACGACCAAAAACACCTACAAACACTTTCATTCTTCAATTTTCTTCATCTTATTGATCTCTCTCAAGTTCTATCTTCAAGTTCTAAGTGTTCTTCATAAATTCCAAAAGTTCTAGTTTCATAAAATCAAGAATACTTTCAAGTTTGCTAGCTCACTTCCAATCTTGTAAGGTGATCATCCAACCTCAAGAAATCTTTGTTTCTTACAGTAGGTTATCATTATAATACAAGGTAATAATCATATTCAAACTTTGGTTCAATTTCTATAACTATAACAATCTTATTTCAAGTGATGATCTTACTTGAACTTGTTTTCGTGTCATGATTCTGCTTCAAGAACTTCGAGCCATCCAAGGATCCATTGAAGCTAGATCCATTTTTCTCTTTTCCAGTAGGTTTATCCAAGGAACTTAAGGTAGTAATGATGTTCATAACATCATTCGATTCATACATATAAAGCTATCTTATTCGAAGGTTTAAACTTGTAATCACTAGAACATAGTTTAGTTAATTCTAAACTTGTTCGCAAACAAAAGTTAATCCTTCTAACTTGACTTTTAAAATCAACTAAACACATGTTCTATATCTATATGATATGCTAAATTAATGATTTAAAACCTTGAAACACGAAAAACACCGTAAAACCGGATTTACGCCGTCGTAGTAACACCGCGGGCTGTTTTGGGTTAGTTAATTAAAAACTATGATAAACTTTGATTTAAAAGTTGTTATTCTGAGAAAATGATTTTTATTATGAACATGAAACTATATCCAAAAGTTATGGTTAAACTCAAAGTGGAAGTATGTTTTCTAAAATGGTCATCTAGACGTCGTTCTTTCGACTGAAATGACTACCTTTACAAAAACGACTTGTAACTTATTTTTCCGTCTATAAACCTATACTTTTTCTGTTTAGATTCATAAAATAGAGTTCAATATGAAACCATAGCAATTTGATTCACTCAAAACGGATTTAAAATGAAGAAGTTATGGGTAAAACAAGATTGGATAATTTTTCTCATTTTAGCTACGTGAAAATTGGTAACAAATCTATTCCAACCATAACTTAATCAACTTTTATTGTATATTATGTAATCTTGAGATACATAGACACATATACAATGTTTCGACCTATCATGTCGACACATCTATATATATTTCGGAACAACCATAGACACTCTATATGTGAATGTTGGAGTTAGCTATACAGGGTTGAGGTTGATTCCAAAATATATATAGTTTGAGTTGTGATCAATACTGAAATACGTATACACTGGGTCGTGGATTGATTCAAGATAATATTTATCGATTTATTTCTGTACATCTAACTGTGGACAACTAGTTGTAGGTTACTAACGAGGACAGCTGACTTAATAAACTTAAAACATCAAAATATATTAAAAGTGTTGTAAATATATTTTGAACATACTTTGATATACATGTATATATTGTTATAGGTTCGTGAATCAACCAGTGGCCAAGTCTTACTTCCCGACGAAGTAAAAATCTGTGAAAGTGAGTTATAGTCCCACTTTTAAAATCTAATATTTTTGGGATGAGAATACATGCAGGTTTTATAAATGATTTACAAAATAGACACAAGTACGTGAAACTACATTCTATGGTTGAATTATCGAAATCGAATATGCCCCTTTTTATTAAGTCTGGTAATCTAAGAATTAGGGAACAGACACCCTAATTGACGCGAAACCTAAAGATAGATCTATTGTGCCTAACAAACCCCATCCAAAGTACCGGATGCTTTAGTACTTCGAAATTTATATCATATCCGAAGGGTGTCCCGGAATGATGGGGATATTCTTATATATGCATCTTGTTAATGTCGGTTACCAGGTGTTCACCATATGAATGATTTTTATCTCTATGTATGGGATGTGTATTGAAATATGAAATCTTGTGGTCTATTATTATGATTTGATATATATAGGTTAAACCTATAACTCACCAACATTTTTGTTGACGTTTTAAGCATGTTTATTCTCAGGTGATTATTAAGAGCTTCCGCTGTCGCATACTTAAATAAGGACGAGATTTGGAGTCCATGCTTGTATGATATTGTGTAAAAACTGCATTCAAGAAACTTATTTTGTTGTAACATGTTTGTATTGTAAACCATTATGTAATGGTCGTGTGTAAACAGGATATTTTAGATTATCATTATTTGATAATCTACGTAAAGCTTTTTAAAACCTTTATCTATGAAATAAAGGTTATGGTTTGTTTTAAAAATGAATGCAGTCTTTGAAAAACGTCTCATATAGAGGTCAAAACCTCGCAACGAAATCAATTAATATGGAACGTTTTTAATTAATAAGAACGGGACATTTCACCATGTTTGTATGATATTGTGTAAAAACTGCATTCAAGAAACTGATTTCGATGTAACATATTTGTATTGTAAACCATTATGTAATGGTCGTGTGTAAACAGGATATTTTAGATTATCATTATTTGATAATCTACGTAAAGCTTTTTAAACCTTTATTTATGAAATAAAGGTTATGGTTTGTTTTAAAATGAATGCAGTCTTTGAAAAACGTCTCATATAGAGGTCAATACCTCGCAACGAAATCAATTAATATGGAACGTTTTTAATCAATAAGAACGGGACATTTCAGTGTACCCGATCGTGTAATAGTATGAAATTGGTAATTCTGAAATCGTTCCAAGGACAGTTTTAACGTGAGAATTAAGATTGTACTAATAAAATAAAATAAATTAATCTACGAAAATTGAAAGTACTAGATAGTTTGTTTTGGTGGCTATTTAACGATTAGCCAAATCAAGATAGATTTAAAAGTAAAGACAATATTTTTGGGTTTTTAAGTTTAAATAAATCAAATAACAGACTCAAAGGAAAATAACTGTAACGACCCGTCCTTATCCCCCTGGACGAAGTCATTAACATCTGGTCCCATTGCGATGATCGACTCCAAGTAATGTCCTTAAATAGAGCAAATGCACAGCGGAAGACTTAATTCGTACCTGAGAATAAACATGCTTAAAAGTGTCAACCAAAAGGTTGGTGAGTTCATAGGTTTATCATAACAATCATTTCAATATGTTAATAGACCACAAGATTTCATAATCATAAACATAATACACTCACAAGTGTATGTAAAACATTCTAAGTGATTGAGCACTTGGTAACCATACTTAACATTTAATCAACGTCGCATATTCCCTTTATTATGAAATCTCACTACACTGTACCAAGTGTAGTCACCAAAACGAAGTACTGTGCAACCGTTGAATACTGGTCGTCCAGTCCGGTTGGGGTTGTCAGGCCCGATAGATCTATCAACAGGATTCGCGTTTACAATACCCATGTAAATAGTAGTTACCAAGCTACAGGGAAATATGCCAGTGGTACAACTCAACGTAGAATATATTTTTAAGTACTTGTGTCTATTTTGTAAACATTTATAAAAGCAGCGCATGTATTCTCAGCCCAAAAATATATATTGCAAAAGCAATTAAAAAGGGAGCAAATGAAACTCACCATACTGTATTTCGTAGTAAAAATACATATAACATCATTGAACAAGTGTAGGGTCGGCCCCGGATTCACGAACCTATATTATTTATATATATATTAACACATTGTAATCGAACACATTTATATATTATTACTAGTGATATAATTGTTATATTAATAATTTATATGTTTATATATATATATGTTTCATATATTTCAAATAATTATATTTGTTGATTCATTATCATAATAAGTTTATTAATATAGTAAGTTTCTCATTGAAATATTTATGTACATAATATTATATAATTAGTATTATTTAATGTAGGTAAGATATTCTTTTCTAAATAATATATGTTGTAGCAATAATGATAATGATAATATTATTAGTAATATTGATAATAATAATAATGGTAGTATTAATAATAATAATAATGATTAAAAATAATAATAATGATAATAATCTTAATAAAAATAATATTTTTTTTTTTAATAAAAATGACAATTATAGCAATAATGATAATAATAAAAATGAATAAATAAATAAATAACAACCTCAAAGGAGTAGTCTTTAAAAATGTCCAAGTCCGGGTTTGAACTCGCGACGTCCCGCTAATCCGTTAAAACTTTTAGACCAATGAACCAACGATTTGTTTTGGTATTAACCCGCACGATTAACTAGTTTATCTTCATCAAACACTTATCATTTTGTCATCATTATCATGATCTATTACCATCATCATTCTAATATCATAATCATCTCTATGATATCATAGTTATCATCATCATATCATAATCAAATTATAATCATAATTATAATTATATCATAATGATCATAATACCATCGGCATCATCATGTAACTCATCAATATTATTAACATGATTATAACGTCATCATCTCACGATCCTAATATCGTTTAATCATCATCATTATAATTATGTCATTTTATGTATCTTCATCAAACAGCATCGACATCACCACTTTCAAATTATACACTATCAATTTGTTTCTAGCAACACTTCGGCCCAATTGTAAATCCATTTAGATTACAAACGGCCCAACATGAAGATCAAATCCCTGGCCCAACAACCTATATAATGTCACAGCCCAATGTTTATGACCGGAACAAGAGGAGGATTATAAACGTAGTAGCTTACGATCTTTTATTTATTTATTTATAATATTCATACTTTTACCCTCAAGTGGATGTCTTTTATTAAATATCTTGACCCACAACTGAAAAGTAGCACTATCACTTTATCAAATGGAAGTTTATTAATCGAAGCAGGCAAAAATTATTAGTTGAATCATCCTTATCATCGTTCATCATTACCTCTTCACAATAACAATAGTAGTTATCGATTTAACAAAGTGACTGTTTAGTCTCGACATAGGAGTAAAACAGGAGCAAGGGAATACGAATATAGCAGCAGAAAAGTCGAGCTGTGGTGGTTTTGTTCCTCGACAGAAACAGAAAACGTGTTGCAACAGCAAAACAGAAACAAAATTTAATATTCGTGAATCGTGTAACACCTTACGTGAAACAATAGTAATATACATCACGGTTGTGGTTGTGGTGCTGATCCTGGTCGATTAAAACAGAAAACAGTCGCAGCAGTAGTAGCAGGAGGTGGTGATTGTTGGGTGGTTTATAGTGGCGATTTAATGAAGGTGGTGAATGTTTATGGTGGTGATTGTTGATACATAAATGGAAACAGGAGACAAAGATGATGAGTGATGGTTATGTGTTTTGTTACGATGGTGGTCCGAGGGTGAGTGTGTGGTTGTAGAATCATGGTTTAGAGGAGGTTTCAAATGGACAGACAATATGTAGGTAGTAGCAGCGGTCATCCACAATAGCAAACGGATCTCGTTTGTTGGCCGGGTTTAATCAAAGAAAAGAAATAAAAAAAAGAAACGGGAAGTTCGTGAGGGTGGCGAAGGGTTGATCAAGTCTTAGTCGAGTATCAAAGATGTAATTAAAACTCAAGGTGGTTTGTGTTTTGGTTGTAGTTGAAACGAAACGTAAATAGATATAAAGATATAAATGATAATGATTATAGTGGTTATCTCCTTTATTCCCCATAGCAGAAGTGATCTATTTATATAAATTGATGTATAACATCTAGTATCACGAGCAGAACAGAAATGGCAGATATTTATAAAAGAAAGAAAAAGAAAGATAGAGACATGTAACAAGAATTTTGGCATAATATCAATATTTATTTTTACATATATAGTAATTATTGACAATAAATATAAATATATATTAATAATAATATTAATAATAATAAAAATTTGTATTTAATAAAATCAATAATACTTACAAAAATTTTAATAGAAATAATAATCTTATTAATTATGATAATGATAAAAATAAAACACTAATAATAATGTTAATACTTATAATAATTTTTAAGATAACACAATAATATTTCTACATACCTATATATATGGAATGAATATTATAAATTTATATATTTATATATATATATATATATATATATATATATATATATATATATATATATATATATATATATATATATATATATATATATATATATATATATATATATATTATTATACATATTTACTTGTACACATTTGTTCTTGAATCATCAGGCTTGGTCAAAGGGTAACTGATTATCCAATATAGATTTCAAAACTTCCTAGACTCAACACTACAGATTTTGCTTATCGTGTCGGAAATATATAAAGATCAAGGTTTAAATTTGGTCAGAAATTTCCGGGTCGTTACAGTACCCACCCGTTAAAGGAATTTCGTCCCCGAAATTTGAGTGAGGTCGTTAAGAGTAACAATGAGAATGTTTTCATGACGAATATGAGGTGAATATGGAATTTTATCATTTTCGGGAGATATAGGTAAAACGATTCGATCATGTGAAGCATACAAGTAAAAATATCACAAAAGAGTGAAATGAGTAAATAAATATATTCGTTTCAACTGATGGCGTAGTTATGATTGATTTCCGGAATTCATGGAATTCAAAGAAAATCTTCTAATCAGAAAGAAGATGTATTAGCACGATTTATTAGCAATTGTTGGAATTACGGAATAACAGAAATATCAAGGGAATATTTCCGTGATATGCTTAGAAATTTAGTAGAATGAAAAAGTCGTGTAACATGGCACATGATGGGGGTAAGATCTGTGAACCTTCGTCATATTCCATTAGAAATTTAGCATGACTTACTGTAATATAATTACGTTGGCCTGACGTCATTATATTATACTAACTCATGCTTCAATTCCCAACACTTCTCTAGAAAATCATTCATAATTCAAACTCGAATTTTTAAAGAAATTTAGAAACTAAAATAGTTTTCTTTATGACGTAACACGGATGGTACGAAGAGATAGATAATTTTGAAAAAAGATATTTATAATGAAAGATACGATGATATCTTAGAATTTAAAATATTTAAGATCAGAAGATGATGAAGAATTTCGTCCGCAAGGATTTAGACTAATTAGGAACAAGATATTCGCTAGAGTTTTTGTCAGATACTGAAACATATGGATTCTTTGAATATAGGTTTAGTCCTTGTGTTTTGTCCACCGTCTCCTTCATGATTTGCTCAATCCGTTTTTTAGTACCAAATCTTTCTATCGAGCATTCCATTCTTTATCATCAACTTTTGGTCATTAAGACCATCTATAGTTTTGCTACTTCATCAGCATTCAAAGTTATCATGACTGAATCATTGGTTATCAATCCGAGGTGTTTCAAGAATTTCGAAGGGTTTGAACGAAGATTGTAATCGTTAAAATACAAATGAGGTTTAAGATGAAATCAAGTGGCAAACTTGAAGAATTGTTTAGTTTCATATGTTATAATCAATATTTTAATTCATTTTAATTGTCCAAAGTTATGGTACAATGGTCCAATAGTCCAATATTTATAGTTCACAGTTACTAACTCAATAATTCATATATAGTTTATAATATTCAAATTAATTAATACGTATCGTGACCCGTGTACCGGTCTCAGTATTGATCACAACTCAAACTATATATATACTTTGGAATCAACCTCAACCCTGTATAGCTAACTCCGTAATTTGCATATAGAGTGTCTATGGTTGTTCCAAGATAAATATATGGATGGGTCAATATGATATGTCGAAACCTTGTATACGTGTCCCGTTATTTAAAGTGCGTAAAATAAATACAGAAATTAAATGACGATAAATAAAATTGCGAGAATGTAAATTGCGATAATTAATTTGCGATAAATAAAATGTAACCAGTTAGCTAGGAACAGTTAGCTAGGAACAGTTAGCGTTGATTCTTAACAATATTTCAATTAGTTAGTTCATTTGTTTCTAACAAATTTTACTTTGTCCGATGTTTTCTTCATTATGCCACTTGTTGGATTTTGATAGGTCAAAATCCAAATATGAAATTGAATTTGAATGAAAATAGTGGTTCTTTGGTGAACGGATACGTACATCTGTGGAGGTAAACATAATAGTAAATAATCGTTGAATCAGATTGGAAGGATGTACAGTGTAACTTATTAATGTGAAATCTAAATATTCCTCGGGTATTACCTACCCGTTAAAATATTTACACCATTAACAGTTTGTACGAAAGAATTTTTAATTACAATCTTTATGAAAATATACTTACATATATATTTTCTTCAGATGTAATATAGATTTAATGAGTTGATATGATATTAATCTCATTTAATTTACCTTTAGAACGAGAATATATAATCTCTAAAACATTAAAGATTACATAATCGTCATGTCGTACGAAGGTAATTGATGTAGAACGATTCGTAGAACGATGATTATACTCGAGGTACAGAATGAGATGGTGAGGCATGGATTGTTGAAACTTGGGTTATTGGTGGTACTGGTACCGTTGGTGCTGAAGCTGGTGATATTACTGGTGTTGGTGATACTGCTGGTGCTTGCAAATTGTGTACCGTGCTCTCTAAAGTTAATACTCGAGCTCGGAGTTCTCTAACTTCTTCTACTAACCCTGGTTGGTTATCAGTGTGAGGTAAAGGTCGGATATCTTCTCTAGTTCTGTTAATGGTAGTCTCAAGACGAAAAATTCTTGCAAAAAGTGTATAAACAGTGTTGCAAACGGGTTCGCCGGTTAGCGGGTCAAGTACTCCAAGGTTAGGTGGTAGATTCGGTTCATGATATGGAGTACCTTCTTCCCTTCTCCATAGGGTGAGTATGTCGCGAACCCACCCCCATTTTCTCCAGTAATCACGGTAGTTGATTGGTTGGTGTGCTCCTGTCACGCTGTCTTCGGAGTCAGAGGAACTTGGTCGATTCGTAGAGGCCATCTTACGCGATCTCAGAAAAGATTTTTGGTATGAAGAGTTTAGTGACAGCAATTGATAGTTGGATGGTATTCTCAATGCATCATATGCATAGATATATATAGTACCAGATTCCCCTAAGTTACGGAGAAATTTACGGAAGGTATCAGACAAAGTCTATCGTAATAGATACGCTAAGATATGATTTAGCAGATACGCTAAGATATGAGTTTTGTCTATACACTAATCATGAAGTGAATGCAGTAAGATGTGTCTAGACTAAATATGATAACCAGATAATTTTCCACTAAGAATGATAAACAATACGTATAATATGCAGCTAAGGTCGAAGTCCAGACTCGCTAATGCATCCTAACAACTATCAGTTAGACACACTAATGCAAGACCTGGTTCGCTAGGACCAACACTCTGATACCAACTGTAACGACCCGTCCTTATCCCCCTGGACGAAGTCATTAACATCTTGTCCCATTGCGATGATCGACTCCAAGTAATGTCCTTAAATAGAGCAAATGCACAGCGGAAGACTTAATTCGTACCTGAGAATAAACATGCTTAAAAGTGTCAACCAAAAGGTTGGTGAGTTCATAGGTTTATCATAACAATCATTTCAATATGTTAATAGACCACAAGATTTCATAATCATAAACATAATACACTCACAAGTGTATGTAAAACATTCTAAGTGGTTGAGCACTTGGTAACCATACTTAACATTTAATCAACGTCGCATATTCCCTTTATTATGAAATCTCACTACACTGTACCAAGTGTAGTCACCAAAATGAAGTACTGTGCAACCGTTGAATACTGGTCGTCCAGTCCGGTTGGGGTTGTCAGGCCCGATAGATCTATCAACAGGATTCGCGTTTACAATACCCATGTAAATAGTAGTTACCAAGCTACAGGGAAATATGCCAGTGGTACAACTCAACGTAGAATATATTTTTAAGTACTTGTGTCTATTTTGTAAACATTTATAAAAGCAGCGCATGTATTCTCAGCTCAAAAATATATATTGCAAAAGCAATTAAAAAGGGAGCAAATGAAACTCACCATACTGTATTTCGTAGTAAAAATACATATAACATCATTGAACAAGTGTAGGGTCGGCCCCGGATTCACGAACCTATATTATTTATATATATATTAACACATTGTAATCGAACACATTTATATATTATTACTAGTGATATAATTGTTATATTAATAATTTATATGTTTATATATATATATGTTTCATATATTTCAAATAATTATATTTGTTGATTCATTATCATAATAAGTTTATTAATATAGTAAGTTTCTCATTGAAATATTTATATACATAATATTATATAATTAGTATTATTTAATGTAGGTAAGATATTCTTTTCTAAATAATATATGTTGTAGCAATAATGATAATGATAATATTATTAGTAATATTGATAATAATAATAATGGTAGTATTAATAATAATAATAATGATTAAAAATAATAATAATGATAATAATCTTAATAAAAATAATATATATTTTTTTTAAAAAAAATGACAATTTTAGCAATAATGATAATAATAAAAATGAATAAATAAATAAATAACAACCTCAAAGGAGTAGTCTTTAAAAATGTCCAAGTCCGGGTTTGAACTCGCGACGTCCCGCTAATCCGTTAAAACGTTTAGACCAATGAACCAACGATTTGTTTTGGTATTAACCCGCACGATTAACTAGTTTATCTTCATCAAACACTTATCATTTTGTCATCATTATCATGATCTATTACCATCATCATTCTAATATCATAATCATCTCTATGATATCATAGTTATCATCATCATATCATAATCAAATTATAATCATAATTATAATTATATCATAATGATCATAATACCATCGGCATCATCATGTAACTCATCAATATTATTAACATGATTATAACGTCATCATCTCACGATCCTAATATCGTTTAATCATCATCATTATAATTATGTCATTTTATGTATCTTCATCAAACAGCATCGACATCACCACTTTCAAATTATACACTATCAATTTGTTTCTAGCAACACTTCGGCCCAATTGTAAATCCATTTAGATTACAAACGGCCCAACATGAAGATCAAATCCCTGGCCCAACAACCTATATAATGTCACAGCCCAATGTTTATGATCGGAACAAGAGGAGGATTATAAACGCAGTAGCTTACGATCTTTTATTTATTTATTTATAATATTCATACTTTTACCCTCAAGTGGATGTATTTTATTAAATATCTTGACCCACAACTGAAGTTTATCAAATGGAAGTTTATTAATCGAAGCAGGCAAAAATTATTAGTCGAATCATCCTTATCATCGTTCATCATTACCTCTTCACAATAACAATAGTAGTTATCGATTTAACAAAGTGACTATTTAGTCTCGACATAGGAGTAAAACAGGAGCAAGTGAATACGAATATAGCAGCAGAAAAGTCGAGCTGTGGTGGTTTTGTTCCTCGACAGAAACAGAAAACGTGTAGCAACAGCAAAACAGAAACAAAATTTAATATTCGTGAATCGTGTAACACCTTACGTGAAACAATAGTAATATACATCACGGTTGTGGTTGTGGTGCTGATCTTGGTCGATTAAAACAGAAAACAGTCGCAACAGTAGTAGCAGGAGGTGGTGATTGTTGGGTGGTTTATAGTGGCGATTTAATGAAGGTGGTGAATGTTTATGGTGGTGATTGTTGATACATAAATGGAAACAGGAGACAAAGATGATGAGTGATGTTATGTGTTTTATTACGATGGTGGTCCGAGGGTGAGTGTGTGGTTGTAGAATCATGGTTTAGAGGAGGTTTCAAATGGACAGACAATATGTAGGTAGTAGCAGTGGTCATCCACAATAGCAAACGGATCTTGTTTGTTGGCCGGGTTTAATCAAAGAAAAGAAATAAAAAAAAAGAAACGGGAAGTTGGTGAGGGTGGCGATGGGTTGATCAAGTCTTAGTCGAGTATCAAAGATGTAATTAAAACTCAAGGTGGTTTGTGTTTTGGTTGTAGTTGAAACGAAACGTAAATAGATATAAAGATATAAATGATAATGATTATAGTGGTTATCTCCTTTATTCCCCATAGCAGAAGTGATCTATTTATATAAATTGATGTATAACATCTAGTATCACGAGCAGAACAGAAATGGCAGATATTTATAAAAGAAAGAAAAAGAAAGATAGAGACATGTAACAAGAATTTTGGCATAATATCAATATTTATTTTTACATATATAGTAATTATTGACAATAAATATAAATATATATTAATAATAATATTAATAATAATAAAAATTTGTATTTAATAAAATCAATAATACTTACAAAAATTTTAATAGAAATAATAATCTTATTAATTATGATAATGATAAAAATAAAACACTAATAATAATGTTAATACTTATAATAATTTTTAAGATAACACAATAATATTTCTACATACCTATATATATGGAATGAATATTATAAATTTATATATTTATATATATATATATATATATATATATATATATATATATATATATATATATATATATATATATATATATTATACATATTTACTTGTACACATTTGTTCGTGAATCATCAGGCTTGGTCAAATGGTAACTGATTATCCAATATAGATTTCAAAACTTCCTAGACTCAACACTACAGATTTTGCTTATCGTGTCGGAAATATATAAAGATCAAGGTTTAAATTTGGTCAGAAATTTCCGGGTCGTTACAATAAAGATAGTTTGAATTCAATAGATAAAAGAATGTTCGCCTAGATCTCCTATTCGCAGTGTTGGATGATTTGTTATTAAGCACTAGTTCTATTTATCAATGCATGCAATTACAGAGTCGGTTTACCCAGAGTTCTCTTTTAGCAAACACGTCAAACTAGGATTTATTGGCGTAGGGTTCCCTTTTACCAAAGACCTCTTTCGTTTGTGACTTAGTAACTAGCTAATTATAAGATTAAGATTTAATTGGTTACGCGTTCGCTCCACACAATTCACCCCTGCTTTGTTCAATCAATGTTACCCGGTTTACCCCCTTGGTCCAGTAAGCACCCAATCGGTTAAGACAAATCAATTGGAAATTAGATCACTAAATTGAAACAGGGTTCCCTTTGTTCAAACAAGATTCACTAATCAACCTAGTAACAATAATCAACACCCACAAGAATGGTTCTTAATCAAAACTCATAATTATCATGTATTAATTAATAAAACTACAAAGTATCATCCAAACACATGCATATATTCAGTCTAGACAAACATTAAAAGTTTAGCCAAAAATCATGGCTAGAACAAAAATCACAATCAAAGTAATAGAAGAATTCATTGTTTTAAACAAAGAGATTAACCTAATTAATGATTGAATCTTGAACGATAGACGGATCGAGACTTGTTTCCGGAATGATTGATGCTTTAGAATGACCTTGAGAAGCCCCAAAAATCGCCTAAGTTCGTCAAAAAGCTGCTGGAAATCGTCTGGATGCGAAAGTGATAAATTAGGGTAATTTTCGGGCTTTAAATAAGTGGAAATCAGAACCCGGATTAAGACTTGCGCGGCGCGCCATACATCCGCGCGGCGCGCCAAATAGCTGCGCGGCGCGCCACTCTCTGATGAACTGAAAATCAAGCCTTTTTAAAATGCTCGAACTGAATTTTATGCCTAATGGAGCGGCGCACGCCCTTTTGGTGTAGTGACCCAAAATTTTCCATGTTTATATACATTAATTGAGATTGATATTTACATGATTAAATGTTTCCAACATGTTAAGCAATCAAACTTGTTAAGACTTGATTAATTGAAATATGTTTCATATAGACAATTGACCACCCAAGTTGACCGATGATTCACGAACGTTAAAACTTGTAAAAACTATATGATGACATATATATGGATATATATATAGTTAACCTGATACTATGATAAGTAAATATATCATTAAGTATATTAACAATGAACTACATATGTAAAAACAAGACTACTAACTTAATGATTTTTAAACGAGACATATATGTAACGATTATCATTGTAAAGACATTTAATGTATATATATCATATTAAGAGATATTCATACATGATAATATCATGATAATATAATAATTTAAAATCTCATTTGATATTATAAACATTGGGTTAACAACATTTAACAAGATCGTTAACCTAAAGGTTTCAAAACAACACTTACATGTAACGACTAACGATGACTTAACGACTCAGTTAAAATGTATATACATGTAGTGTTTTAATATGTATTTATACACTTTTGAAAGACTTCAATACACTTATAAAAATACTTCTACTTAACAAAAATGCTTACAATTACATCCTCGTTCAGTTTCATCAACAATTCTACTCGTATGCACCCGTATTCGTACTCGTACAATACACAGCTTTTAGATGTATGTACTATTGGTATATACACTCCAATGATCAGCTCTTAGCAGCCCATGTGAGTCACCTAACACATGTGGGAACCATCATTTGGCAACTAGCATGAAATATCTCATAAAATTACAAAAATATGAGTAATCATTCATGACTTATTTACATGAAAACAAAATTACATATCCTTTATATCTAATCCATACACCAACGACTAAAAACACCTACAAACACTTTCATTCTTCAATTTTCTTCATCTAATTGATCTCTCTCAAGTTCTATCCTCAAGTTCTAAGTGTTCTTCATAAATTCCAAAAGTTCTAGTTTCATAAAATCAAGAATACTTTCAAGTTTGCTAGCTCACTTCCAATCTTGTAAGGTGATCATCCAACCTCAAGAAATCTTTATTTCTTACAGTAGGTTATCATTCTAATACAAGGTAATAATCATATTCAAACTTTGGTTCAATTTCTATAACTATAACAATCTTATTTCAAGTGATGATCTTACTTGAACTTGTTTTCGTGTCATGATTCTGCTTCAAGAACTTCGAGCCATCCAAGGATCCATTGAAGCTAGATCCATTTTTCTCTTTTCCAGTAGGTTTATCCAAGGAACTTAAGGTAGTAATGATGTTCATAACATCATTCGATTCATACATATAAAGCTATCTTATTCGAAGGTTTAAACTTGTAATCACTAGAACATAGTTTAGTTAATTCTAAACTTGTTCGCAAACAAAAGTTAATCCTTCTAACTTGACTTTTAAAATCAAATAAACACATGTTCTATATCTATATGATATGCTAACTTAATGATTTAAAACCTGGAAACACGAAAAACACCGTAAACCCGGATTTACGCCGTCGTAGTAACACCGCGGGCTGTTTTGGGTTAGTTAATTAAAAACTATGATAAACTTTGATTTAAAAGTTGTTATTCTGAGAAAATGATTTTTATTATGAACATGAAACTATATCCAAAAATTATGGTTAAACTCAAAGTGGAAGTATGTTTTCTAAAATGGTCATCTAGACGTCGTTCTTTCGACTGAAATGACTACCTTTACAAAAACGACTTGTAACTTATTTTTCCGACTATAAACCCATACTTTTTCTGTTTAGATTCATAAAATAGAGTTCAATATGAAACCATAGCAATTTGATTCACTCAAAACGGATTTAAAATGAAGAAGTTATGGGTAAAACAAGATTGGATAATTTTTCTCATTTTAGCTACGTGAAAATTGGTAACAAATCTATTCCAACCATAACTTAATCAACTTGTATTGTATATTATGTAATCTTGAGATACCATAGACACGTATACAATGTTTTGACCTATCATGTCGACACATCTATATATATTTCGGAACAACCATAGACACTCTATATGTGAATGTTGGAGTTAGCTATACAGGGTTGAGGTTGATTCCAAAATATATATAGTTTGAGTTGTGATCAATACTGAGATACATATACACTGGGTCGTGGATTGATTCAAGATAATATTTATCGATTTATTTATGTACATCTAACTGTGGACAACTAGTTGTAGGTTATTAACGAGGACAGCTGACTTAATAAACTTAAAACATCAAAATATATTAAAAGTGTTGTAAATATATTTTGAACATACTTTGATATACATGTATATATTGTTATAGGTTCGTGAATCAACCAGTGGCCAAGTCTTACTTCCCGACGAAGTAAAAATCTGTGAAAGTGAGTTATAGTCCCACTTTTAAAATCTAATATTTTTGGGATGAGAATACATGTAGGTTTTATAAATGATTTACAAAATAGACACAAGTACGTGAAACTACATTCTATGGTTGAATTATCGAAATCGAATATGCTCTTTTTATTAAGTCTGTTAATCTAAGAATTAGGGAACAGACACCCTAATTGACGCGAATCCTAAAGATAGATCTATCGGGCCCAACAAGCCCCATCCAAAGTACCGAATGCTTTAGTACTTCGAAATTTATATCATATCCGAAGGGTGTCCCGGAATGATGGGGATATTCTTATATATGCATCTTGTTAATGTCAGTTACCAGGTGTTCACCATATGAATGATTTTTATCTCTATGTATGGGATGTGTATTGAAATATGAAATCTTGTGGTCTATTATTATGATTTGATATATATAGGTTAAACCTATAACTCACCAACATTTTTGTTGACGTTTTAAGCATGTTTATTCTCAGGTGATTATTAAGAGCTTCCGCTGTCGCATACTTAAATAAGGACGAGATTTGGAGTCCATGCTTGTATGATATTGTGTAAAAACTGCATTCAAGAAACTTATTTTGTTGTAACATATTTGTATTGTAAACCATTATGTAATGGTCGTGTGTAAACAGGATATTTTAGATTATCATTATTTGATAATCTACGTAAAGCTTTTTAAAACCTTTATCTATGAAATAAAGGTTATGGTTTGTTTTAAAAATGAATGCAGTCTTTGAAAAATGTCTCATATAGAGGTCAAAACCTCGCAACGAAATCAATTAATATGGAACGTTTTTAATCAGTAAGAACGGGACATTTCAGTTGGTATCCGAGCGTTGGTCTTAGAGAACCAGAATTTTGCATTAGTGTGTCTTATCGAGTTTGTTAGGATGCATTAAAGAGTCTGGACTTCGACCGTGTTTACTTGAAAAATGATTGCTTAACAAATTTTGTTGGAAACTATATATTTTTAACATGTGAATATTATGTGATATATTAATCTCTTAACGCGTTTGATATTATGTGATAGATGTCTACCTCTAGAACAAGTCCCATTGACTCACCTAATAATAATGAAGAGTCAAATGTAAATTGGAATGATTCGTTGACTGATTCACAAGTTCCCGAAGAGGAACCGGAAGAAGAGTCGGAACCGGAAGAAGAATCGGAACCGGAAGAAGAATCGGAACCGGATGAAGAAATAGAACCGGTGGGGTAAAAGAAAATCCTCAACCAACCGACCAAGGTTAATTATGGTCAATGGTGTTTCCGCCAAGGAAGCAAAATATTGGGAGGATTACCAATTCTCCGATGAATCGGATTCCGACGAGAATTCCGATGATGTTATAGAAATTACCCCAACTGAATTTAAAAAGGCAAAAGAAAATAATAAGGGAAAGGGCATAAAAATAGAGAAATCTAATTCCAACCCCGATGAACTTTATATGTATCGTCAACCCCCGAAGTCCTTAAGTTGTAACAATGACCCGGAAACCTCTAAACCACCAGGTTTTTCTAAACCAATGTGGATCACGACGGCTCGTATTAGGGGAACATCATATATCCCTAGAAACTTGGCAAAACGAACCAAAACCGAAGAAGAAGAAACAAGCGAGTCGGAATAAGATAGTTGTATTCGTGTGGTGTAATATATGTAATATAGTGTGCTTATGCTTTATGATATATGTAAAAATTGCTTGTATTAATAAGTATTTTTTTTATGAATCTAAATCTTGTCTATTTTACAGTATAAAAACACAAAATGGATAGACAACCCAATATTTTAAGAGACCTACCCGGAGACATGATTGATGAAATCTTGTCTAGAGTCGGTCAGAATTCTTCGGAACAACTATTTAAGGCGAGATCAGTTTTTAAGACATTCGAAGAACGTTCCAAGAATGCCTTGGTTTATAAAAGGCTTTCGTTCGAAAGATGGGGGATATCACATTGGGAAATCCATAAGTTACGATGTGTTTACTTTGACGCATATATTGCGGGGAACCCAAATGCTATTTTACGCAATGGGTTAAGAAATTATTTTGACTCAATATATCTGAATATTGGACTTCGTGATTTAAAAAAAGCGGCTAACATGCAACATAAAGAAGCATGTTATGCTTACGGATTAGTAATGTTCGCTTCTCACCAAAGTGAGAACAAGAACATCGGGCTACAACTATTAAACAAAACGTTCCCACAAGTGACGGAGTCGGTAATTGGGGTAAGAAATGAGGTTTTTAGATTGTTACGGGACTGTTGGACATTACGTAACCCTCGTCCCTTTGACGACGTTACAACACGCGTCTTATCAACGGCCATAACGGTTATGTTCCACAAGACCAAGGATGGGAAGTAATCCTAGTAAAACCAGAATGCATGACTTGTTTCTGGACGTATGAATTACGTGTCTTTATTGCCTTTGCTGAACGACTTGTGTACTAGTTAGAATTATCTTCACAACCATCTTGTATCAAATTTATTGTGTGCTATATTTCATGCTATATGTAAAATAAGCGGTATTGTAAGTTTGTAAAATATTTTGTAAAAGTTTGAACGCGAAATATTATTATAATCAGTTTTTCATATAGAATTGTAGTAGTTGAATTGTATATTAGCTACTAAGTATGAACTTAACGGGTAGGTACTACCCAAATTTAAACTTATAAAACGCTAATATGAAGAAAAAGCTTTTATAAATGAGTTCATATTATGCTACGAAATACTATTAACTACTCTTAATATTCTGTATGATTAACTTGTTCCATTTAACTATTTTGAAGGAAATGGCACCGACTACTCGACACACCGTGAATATGAATGAAGAGGAATTCCGTACTTTTCTAGCTTCAAACATAGCCGCAGTACAGGCTGCGCTACATACCAACAATAACCTTGGATCAAGCAGTACAGGAAATCGTGTAGGATGCACCTACAAAGAATTCACTGCCTGCAAACCTTTGGAATTTGATGGAACCGAAGGACCAATCGGATTGAAACGGTGGACCGAGAAGGTTGAATCGGTGTTTGCCATAAGTAAGTGTACTGAAGAGGACAAAGTGAAGTACGCTACGCATACCTTCACAGGTTCTGCGTTAACATGGTGGAATACCTATCTAGAGCAAGTGGGACAAGACGATGCGTACGCACTACCGTGGTCAGCATTCAAGCACTTGATGAACGAGAAGTACCGTCCCAGAACCGAGGTCAATAAGCTCAAGACAGAACTTAGAGGGTTACGAACCCAAGGATTTGATATTACCACGTACGAAAGACGATTCACAGAATTGTGCCTATTGTGTCCGGGAGCATTCGAAGATGAGGAAGAGAAGATCGACGCGTTTGTGAAAGGATTACCAGAAAGAATCCAAGAAGATATAATTTCACATGAGCCCGCCTCCATACAACAGGCATGTAGAATGGCTCACAAACTAGTGAACCAGATTGAAGAAAGAATTAAAGAACAGACTGCTGAAGAGGCCAATGTGAAGCAAGTCAAAAGAAAGTGGGAGGAAAACAGTGATAAGAATCACCAATACAACAACAACATCAATTATAACAATAATCGCAACAACTATCCTAACAATCGTAACATCAATCGCAACTACAATAAACGGCCCAACAATAACAACAACAACAACAACAACAACAGCAACCACAACAATCATCTTAACAACAATAATAACCGCAACAACAACAACAACAACAATCAGAAGCAGCTATGCCAAAGGTGTGAAAAGTATCACTCGGGGTTCTGCACCAAATTTTGCAACAAGTGTAAAAGAAATGGTCATAGCGCGGCGAAGTGTGATGTCTACGGACCAGGGGTTAACAGAACGAAAGGAACAAATGGTGTCGGAACGAGTAATGGCGGAGCAAGTAGTGTCGGAGCAAGTTATGCCAATGTAGTTTGTTATAAATGTGGAAAACCGAGCCACATTATTAGAAATTGCCCGAACCAGGAGAACACGAATGGACAAGGCCGCGGAAGAGTTTTCAATGTTAATGCGGCAGAGGCACAGGAAGACCCGGAGCTTGTTACGGGTACGTTTCTTGTTGACAATAAATCTGCTTACGTTTTATTTAATTCGGGTGCGGATAGAAGCTATATGAGTAGAGATTTTTGTGCTAAATTAAGTTGTCCATTGACGCCTTTGGATAGTAAATTTTTACTCGAATTAGCAAATGGTAAATTAATTTCAGCAGATAATATATGTCGGAATCGAGAAATTAAACTGGTTAGCGAAACATTTAAGATTGATTTGATACCAGTAGAGTTAGGGAGTTTTGATGTGATAATCGGTATGGACTGGTTGAAAAAAGTGAAAGCAGAGATCGTTTGTTACAAAAATGCAATTCGCATTATACGAGAAAAAGGAAAACCCTTAATGGTGTACGGAGAAAAGGGCAACACGAAGCTACATCTTATTAGTAATTTGAAGGCATAAAAACTAATAAGAAAAGGTTGCTATGCTGTTCTAGCACACGTCGAGAAAGTACAAACTGAAGAAAAGAGCATCAATGATGTTCCCATTGCAAAAGAATTTCCCGATGTATTTCCGAAAGAATTACCGGGATTACCCCCACATCGATCCGTTGAATTTCAAATAGATCTTATACCAGGAGCTGCACCAATAGCTCGTGCTCCTTACAGACTCGCACCCAGCGAGATGAAAGAACTACAAAGCCAATTACAAGAACTTTTAGAGCGTGGTTTCATTCGACCAAGCACATCACCGTGGGGAGCTCCTGTTTTGTTTGTCAAGAAGAAAGATGGTACATTCAGGTTGTGTATCGACTACCGAGAGTTGAACAAACTTACCATCAAGAACCGCTACCCACTACCGAGAATCGATGACTTATTTGATCAACTACAAGGCTCGTCTGTTTATTCAAAGATTGACTTACGTTTCGGGTATCATCAAATGCGGGTGAAAGAAGATGATATTCCAAAGACTGCTTTCAGAACACGTTACGGTCATTACGAGTTTATGGTCATGCCGTTTGGTTTAACTAATGCACCAGCTGTGTTCATGGATCTTATGAACCGAGTGTGTGGACCATACCTTGACAAGTTTGTCATTGTTTTCATTGATGACATACTTATTTACTCAAAGAATGACCAAGAACACGGTGAACATTTGAGAAAGGTGTTAGAAGTATTGAGGAAGGAAGAATTGTACGCTAAGTTTTCAAAGTGTGCATTTTGGTTGGAAGAAGTTCAATTCCTCGGTCACATAGTGAACAAAGAAGGTATTAAGGTGGATCCGGCAAAGATAGAAACTGTTGAAAAGTGGGAAACCCCGAAAACTCCGGAACACATACGCCAGTTTTTAGGACTAGCTGGTTACTACAGAAGGTTCATCCAAGACTTTTCCAGAATAGCAAAACCTTTGACTGCATTAACGCATAAAGGGAAGAAATTTGAATGGAATGATGAACAAGAGAAAGCGTTTCAGTTATTGAAGAAAAAGCTAACTACGGCACCTATATTGTCATTGCCTGAAGGAAATGATGATTTTGTGATTTATTGTGATGCATCAAAGCAAGGTCTCGGTTGTGTATTAATGCAACGAACGAAGGTGATTGCTTATGCGTCTAGACAATTGAAGATTCACGAACAAAATTATACGACGCATGATTTGGAATTAGGCGCGGTTGTTTTTGCATTAAAGACTTGGAGGCACTACTTATATGGGGTCAAAAGTATTATATATACCGACCACAAAAGTCTTCAACACATATTTAATCAGAAACAACTGAATATGAGGCAGCGTAGGTGGATTAAATTATTGAATGATTATGACTTTGAGATTCGTTACCACCCGGGGAAGGCAAATGTGGTAGCCGATGCCTTGAGCAGGAAGGACAGAGAACCCATTCGAGTAAAATCTATGAATATAATGATTCATAATAACATTACTACTCAAATGAAGGAGGCGCAACAAGGAGTTTTAAAAGAGGGAAATTTAAAGGATGAAATACCCAAAGGATCGGAGAAGCATCTTAATATTCGGGAAGACGGAACCCGGTATAGGGCTGAAAGGATTTGGGTACCAAAATTTGGAGATATGAGAGAAATGGTACTTAGAGAAGCTCATAAAACCAGATACTCAATACATCCTGGAACGGGGAAGATGTACAAGGATCTCAAGAAACATTTTTGGTGGCCGGGTATGAAAGCCGATGTTGCTATATACGTAGGAGAATGTTTGACGTATTCTAAGGTCAAAGCTGAGCATCAGAAACCATCAGGTCTACTTCAACAACTCGAAATCCCGGAATAGAAATGGGAAAACATTACCATGGATTTCATCACTAAATTGCCAAGGACTGCAAGTGGTTTTGATACTATATGGGTAATAGTTGATCGTCTCACCAAATCAGCACACTTCCTACCAATAAGAGAAGATGACAAGATGGAGAAGTTAGCACGACTGTATTTGAAGGAAGTCGTCTCCAGACATGAAATACCAATCTCTATTATCTCTGATAGGGATGGCAGATTTATTTCAAGATTCTGGCAGACATTACAGCAAGCATTAGGAACTCGTCTAGACATGAGTACTGCCTATCATCCACAAACTGATGGGCAGAGTGAAAGGACGATACAAACGCTTGAAGACATGCTACGAGCATGTGTTATTGATTTCGGAAACAGTTGGGATCGACATCTACCGTTAGCAGAATTTTCCTACAACAACAGCTACCATTCAAGCATTGAGATGGCGCCGTTTGAAGCACTTTATGGTAGAAAGTGCAGGTCTCCAATTTGTTGGAGTGAAGTGGGGGATAGACAGATTACGGGTCCGGAGATTATACAAGAAACTACCGAGAAGATCATCCAAATTCAACAACGGTTGAAAAGCGCCCAAAGTCGACAAAAGAGCTACGCTGACATTAAAAGAAAAGATATAGAATTTGAAATTGGAGAGATGGTCATGCTTAAAGTTGCATCTTGGAAAGGCGTTGTTCGATTTGGTAAACGAGGGAAATTAAATCCAAGGTATATTGGACCATTCAAGATTATTTATCGTGTCGGACCAGTAGCTTACCGACTAGAGTTACCTCAACAACTCGTGGCTGTACATAACACTTTCCACGTCTCAAATTTGAAGAAATGTTTTGCTAAAGAAGATCTCACTATTCCATTAGATGAAATCCAAATCAACGAAAAACTTCAATTCATCGAAGAACCCGTCGAAATAATGGATCGTGAGGTTAAAAGACTTAAGCAAAACAAGATACCAATTGTTAAGGTTCGATGGAATGCTCGTAGAGGACCCGAGTTCACCTGGGAGCGTGAAGATCAGATGAAGAAGAAATACCCGCATCTATTTCCAGAAGATTCGTCAACACCTTCAACAGCTTAAAATTTCGGGACGAAATTTATTTAACGGGTAGGTACTGTAGTGACCCGAACTTTTCCATGTTTATATATATTAATTGAGATTGATATTTACATGATTAAATGTTTCCAACATGTTAAGCAATCAAACTTGTTAAGACTTGATTAATTGAAATATGTTTCATATAGACAATTGACCACCCAAGTTGACCGGTGATTCACGAACGTTAAAACTTGTAAAAACTATATGATGACATATATATGGATATATATATAGTTAACATGATACTATGATAAGTAAATATATCATTAAGTATATTAACAATGAACTACATATGTAAAAACAAGACTACTAACTTAATGATTTTTAAACGAGACATATATGTAACGATTATCGTTGTAAAGACATTTAATGTATATATATCATATTAAGAGATATTCATACATGATAATATCATGATAATATAATAATTTAAAATCTCATTTGATATTATAAACATTGGGTTAACAACATTTAACAAGATCGTTAACCTAAAGGTTTCAAAACAACAGTTACATGTAACGACTAACGATGACTTAACGACTCAGTTAAAATGTATATACATGTAGTGTTTTAATATGTATTTATACACTTTTGAAAGACTTCAATACACTTATAAAAATAATTATACTTAACAAAAATGCTTACAATTACATCCTCGTTCAGTTTCATCAACAATTCTACTCGTATGCACCCGTATTCGTACTCGTACAATACACAGCTTTTAGATGTATGTACTATTGGTATATACACTCCAATGATCAGCTCTTAGCAGCCCATGTGAGTCACCTAACACATGTGGGAACCATCATTTGGCAACTAGCATGAAATATCTCATAAAATTACAAAAATATGAGTAATCATTCATGACTTATTTACATGAAAACAAAATTACATATCCTTTATATCTAATCCATACACCAACGACCAAAAACACCTACAAACACTTTCATTCTTCAATTTTCTTCATCTAATTGATCTCTCTCAAGTTCTATCTTCAAGTTCTAAGTGTTCTTCATAAATTCCAAAAGTTCTAGTTTCATAAAATCAAGAATACTTTCAAGTTTGCTAGCTCACTTCCAATCTTGTAAGGTGATCATCCAACCTTAAGAAATCTTTGTTTCTTACAGTAGGTTATCATTCTAATACAAGGTAATAATCATATTCAAACTTTGGTTCAATTTCTATAACTATAACAATCTTATTTCAAGTGATGATCTTACTTGAACTTATTTTCGTGTCATGATTCTGCTTCAAGAACTTCGAGCCATCCAAGGATCCATTGAAGCTAGATCCATTTTTCTATTTTCCAGTAGGTTTATCCAAGGAACTTAAGGTAGTAATGATGTTCATAACATCATTCGATTCATACATATAAAGCTATCTTATTCGAAGGTTTAAACTTGTAATCACTAGAACATAGTTTAGTTAATTCTAAACTTGTTCGCAAACAAAAGTTAATCCTTCTAACTTGACTTTTAAAATCAACTAAACACATGTTCTATATCTATATGATATGCTAACTTAATGATTTAAAACCTGGAAACACGAAAAACACCGTAAAACCGGATTTACGCCGTCGTAGTAACACCGCGGGCTGTTTTGGGTTAGTTAATTAAAAACTATGATAAACTTTGATTTAAAAGTTGTTATTCTGAGAAAATGATTTTTATTATGAACATGAAACTATATCCAAAAATTATGGTTAAACTCAAAGTGGAAGTATGTTTTCTAAAATGGTCATCTAGACGTCGTTCTTTCGACTGAAATGACTACCTTTACAAAACCGACTTGTAACTTATTTTTTCGACTATAAACCTATACTTTTTCTGTTTAGATTCATAAAATAGAGTTCAATATGAAACCATAGCAATTTGATTCACTCAAAACGGATTTAAAATGAAGAAGTTATGGGTAAAACAAGATTGGATAATTTTTCTCATTTTAGCTACGTGAAAATTGGTAACAAATCTATTCTAACCATAACTTAATCAACTTGTATTGTATATTATGTAATCTTGAGATACCATAGACACGTATACAATGTTTCGACCTATCATGTCGACACATCTATATATATTTCGGAACAACCATAGACACTCTATATGTGAATGTTGGAGTTAGCTATACAGGGTTGAGGTTGATTCCAAAATATATATAGTTTGAGTTGTGATCAATACTGAGATATGTATACACTGGGTCGTGGATTGATTCAAGATAATATTTATCGATTTATTTCTGTACATCTAACTGTGGACAACTAGTTGTAGGTTATTAACGAGGACAGCTGACTTAATAAACTTAAAACATCAAAATATATTAAAAGTGTTGTAAATATATTTTGAACATACTTTGATATACATGTATATATTGTTATAGGTTCGTGAATCAACCAGTGGCCAAGTCTTACTTCCCGACGAAGTAAAAATCTGTGAAAGTGAGTTATAGTCCCACTTTTAAAATCTAATATTTTTGGGATGAGAATACATGCAGGTTTTATAAATGATTTACAAAATAGACACAAATACGTGAAACTACATTCTATGGTTGAATTATCGAAATCGAATATGCCCTTTTTATTAAGTCTGGTAATCTAAGAATTAGGGAACAGACACCCTAATTGACGCGAATCCTAAAGATAGATCTATCGGGCCCAACAAGCCCCATCCAAAGTACCGGATGCTTTAGTACTTCGAAATTTATATCATATCCGAAGGGTGTCCCGGAATGATGGGGATATTCTTATATATGCATCTTGTTAATGTCGGTTACCAGGTGTTCACCATATGAATGATTTTTATCTCTATGTATGGGATGTGTATTGAAATATGAAATCTTGTGGTCTATTATTATGATTTGATATATATAGGTTAAACCTATAACTCACCAACATTTTTGTTGACGTTTTAAGCATGTTTATTCTCAGGTGATTATTAAGAGCTTCCGCTATCGCATACTTAAATAAGGACGAGATTTGGAGTCCATGCTTGTATGATATTGTGTAAAAACTGCATTCAAGAAACTTATTTTGTTGTAACATATTTGTATTGTAAACCATTATGTAATGGTCGTGTGTAAACAGGATATTTTAGATTATCATTATTTGATAATCTACGTAAAGCTTTTTAAAACCTTTATCTATGAAATAAAGGTTATGGTTTGTTTTAAAAATGAATGCAGTCTTTGAAAAATGTCTCATATAGAGGTCAAAACCTCGCAACGAAATCAATTAATATGGAACGTTTTTAATCAATAAGAACGGGACATTTCATTTGGAGCGGCGCTCCAGACCCCATTTGCTGAAACTGAGCTGAAAACTTGCTAAAATCACCCAAAACTCGAATCAGACCAAACCCTTTCACTCGTTTGCATAGAAAATTATCCAAAACCATCAAATAACTTCAAATTTAACCTTCTTGGTCTTTGAACTCAAACTTTCACAACTTTCACCGAAATAACTCCAAATCGTATCCAAAAAGGACCAAAATATACCCGATATCGCTAAGGAAAACGCTTATGAAATATGCGATATGAAACAACCCCACACTAGAGTTTTGCTTGTCCTCAAGTAATGAAACTCGATAATAATCTTCTACAATATGATAAATTCTTCAAACATGTATGTAGAACCAAATAAACAAGAAACCAAACAAGCAACTAGCGTGGGCACAATTTGGAGTAAATAACCACCATGGTTCCCACTTGCATTCCCCAACATAACTTCCCAAACTGCAAACAATATGTAACTGATATAGCAACCAAAATTAATCTCGATTAACGTACCATACTGATGAAGTAGAGAATCTCGAATCAAAATAAAAGTCTTCAATGGAACCGGGAATCAAGTGGAAACCAAGCACCAACAAGTATAGCAATCGAACAAATGTGCCAAAAGAACACACGGGCTACCCCGTAATTGGTCAAGCCAAGCCTCCCACAGTACCTAACATCGCGAGATGTCGGTAAGAAAATAATGTGCTTAGGAGGATAGACATTACGTCCAGATATCATCGATAATCATGAGGTGATCATCTAATCGTTAAGTCATCCATAAAGATTAAGGTTCATCAGGCTTAAAAGCTGATATCTTACCTTTCCGGAGGTTATCCACTGGAAATCTGATCAATCACTGACATTTTGTGTATCATGGTGCGCTTCCCATTTGGCTAGCAAATCTCCCTAATTGAGATAAGCTTTGACTACCAGTTTCCCTGTTTGACGTTGAGGCCTGGTAGATTTCCAGTCGATTTTAGCAATGACTTTTCAAGATTTTTCGTCACCCTACAACTGGTCTGGACTACATCTTCTGAAACAAATCAGCAAGTGTGTCGTTCGGGAGACTTGACTCCCTTAAGGATGGAAAAGATACATCATGTGTGGTTAAATAAGGTGGTCGGGTGCAACATTGTCCTTGTTAGGAGAAACAATGAGGATCGCCCTGTTTAAGTTTTCGATCTAGCGAATGGTCCGGTTTCGACTGTACGCTACTATCACCGTTCATACGGTTGACACCCGTTTTTGTACAAGTGACCTACGTATGAACTTTCATGTTCATGTAGGATTTCACATTCAAAATAATGAACATGTTTTGAAAGCTCAAGACTTTCTCCTCTAACAGTACCTTATCGTGAAATGATGGGTAATGAAATGGCACGCTTAAGAGGTATACGTACCAAGTGAAACAGTCGGAAGACTTTACTTCCTTAATGAGTGGATCTGAATCACTCGGAAGTGCCAATCTATTTCAATTGACACCGGTTTGCCTACTTCCCACATGACAAGCTTTTATGCTTGTTTTAAGAAAGGTAAGAAGTAGATACTACCCTTTCAATAATCTCAAAAACCTTTGGGTGCCATAGCTTTTGGCTATGGGTTGTGTTGTCTAAGCAAACACAAGCACGTAGCTATTGCTCCTAAAAAGGATAGCACTGGTGAAACTCGAGGCTCCTCTTCCCACAGTATCACATCATCAAATGATGTAATAATTAAATGATATAGTTTCGGAAGTCTGCTATACCAAGTAACCAAAAGTTTTTGATCTGGCACGTGATTCGGTCACAATCACGCTATGTAATCACCGCTCTCTCACGATTTACACCCGTTTTGGTACAGGTAACCTACTATTGAGTTCCCCGAACTCGTAGGATTTCATGTCCAATGGTAATGAACATGTGGAACACTTTTGGCTTCTTTGAAAACACGAATATACCATAAAATACCAAGCCAATTTTCAAAATTAAAGTTTTGGCCGAATTTTCAATTGTTTTTCTACTTTTTTTTTTTTGAACTAACTTTTCTGTTTTTTTTTTATATTTTACCCTAAATTTTTCAATTTTTTTTACGACCAAAACCCATGAAACGTCAAGTCTTTTTAATATCAAAACTAATATGATGATGATTCCATTAACAACCAACCCGAGAGATTTTACATCCCCACCCCACACTTGAGATCAAGCAATGTCCCCATTACTTGAGATCAAAAATTAGATTAAAATCGAAAGGGTAAGAAAAATAAAAACTTATCGAGTTAACCACTGATCGTGGAATGACAGTGACAGATGGCGCTGAACTTACTGCCAGCATAAGAACATCGTCCATTCCCGATCCTCACACCAATATCATCACTCAAGTAGTTTTGCTGAACTTACTGCCAGACTTGAAAAATTGTTTCACCAACATACCTAAGAAAAGAAAAACACAAGAAAACTACATAAATGGAACAAGGTGGTACCACCCGGTACCGAAACGCCTTGTCCCCAAATAAATCCACAGTACATAAGCAAATATAAAATTATCCAAGTACAAAACAAACGAAACGGAAATAGTTTTAAACAAATTACAACAACAATACGTGCAATAAATAAATCACTTCGTGGCCAAAAATCTCTCATCGGGTCCCAATCCATGCCATAAGTATCCTGGCACGCCTGATAAGGGTCGTAGTATGGATCCGGTCTCGGAGGAGTCACGGCTGTATAATCCGGAATGGTAGCGCGTCGGAACGTATGCTTCCGGCATCTGACGCATCTGCCGCTGAATCTGCCTCTGATGGACCTCCCACTGATTGTAGGCCCGAATCCCCCTAACATCATACTCAATCCTGTTAACATGTTCGCCCAAATTACCAACCTCCGTGCGAACCTGACCCAACGTCGTGTTAAGCGACCCATAATTACCCTGGTGCCAAGTCATCAATTCCTCATTATGACGGCGCTGCTCATCGTACATCCGCTGATTGTGCTCAACCTGAGCATCATAAACTGATCTACTATTTCTGTACTCAAGATGCAACCCGTCAACACTATTAACCAATGAATTAAAAGTCTCCTCATCAGGAGTCCATGTTCCCTGAACATTTGCACTTGAACTCCCCGCTTCATACGTGGTCCTACTAGCACCACGTCCTCGACCTTGACCTTGACCCTGACCTTGACCCGGTTGTTGCTGTTCATCATCCACCAAGACCCATCCTAACGGACCTCGACGAATAAACTCAGCTTTCGAGAAAAACAAAATATTCGTGGGCATCGCTTCAGCCCCCGACATAGTGCACCTATCAGTAGGGACTGAAAATGCCCTAGCTAACCTTGTCACTAAATGACCCCCCAACAACGGGCGCTCAGGACGGTTATCGGTACCAATTTCTTGAAACCAAGCCCCCAACATACACGGAACATCAATTGACTCTCTTGCTTTAATCTGTTGAAGAATCCAAAGGTCTCTTCGCTAGATCTTGTTTGTGTTTTTACGGGCCATAAACATGCTAGCAATCATCTTAAAAATAATCCGGTCCTCAGGACGTCGAAGATTTGATTGAATACTTTGACCAGAACTAAAAGCACCAACCCCTGGATTTGCCACCGTTGGCCAATAAAGACTTTCACTAAAAGCTTCCTCACCAAAAACTCTGCAACCCATCAAATGGTACTGTAAATCAGTATCATCAGTCAACTCGGGATATAAACCTAATGCCCGAGCCAATCCTATTTTACACATGCGGCGCTCCATCCCACCAAGCCTAAATGTTAAGAAGTCCGACTCGGTAGGAGAAGCTCTAGGCCGACAACTCACAGTTGAAAAGAATTCTACAGTTAACTGCTCGAAAACGTCTTCATTAACTTCAAACAACCTCTCATAAGGTCTCAACTCAATACCCGAATAAACAACCGATAAGTAACTACTCAATCTTCGAAAAGCATGAACATTCGCCACTGAAAGTTGCGACCAATCCAAATAGAAAGTTTGCTCAATCGGACGAGCAATATTAATCGTAAACCTCTGTTCCAAATCCTCATTATTAGCAATGTGGAACAACCATAGTTCCGGATTGTTCGGTGGTTGCTGTGGTTGTCCTTGGTTACCTCTTGTTCTCTACATTCATGAAACAAGTAAAGAAAACAAAACACAAAACTCAAAAGTTAGTGTTAGAAATAATAATGAGCACCGAATACCCTTAACAACCAAACCATGTTTCATGCTAATCCACCTTTTAAAACAATCATCAAATTAACAAATAACTCTTGTAAAAACATGTCAAGAACTACAATCTCAACCATATCACATTATCCCTTAAGACATAACAACTCATGAATCCTACTCATATATTAACACTACCAAAACATGACAAACATAATTACTTATCACTCTTTTAATTTCCAACAATCCAATAACTTCACCACGTTTGCAAACTTTTACCAATTCCAACAACCATTTACAAAATCTTCATCACAATTTAAAATCATATGTTTAATCCATACTAGCATGGCATTATACATAATTAAAACAATATAGCTCAAGTCATTCAAAACAATTTGACCCGCCCATATGGACACAACCCCACACTAGCTCAAAAACACATGAACAATTCAAGAACTACCACACTTTCAAGCAAATATCCCCTTTCTCACTTACAAAATTCGGATTTTTAAACCTACAACCCTAGGTTCATGTAAAACTTCTAAAAACACAAAATTCATCATGAAATCAAAGCATACAAAGATAATCTAACAAAATCCATGACTAATTGAATCACATAACCCAAATTAAAGCAACCCCACATTAATTCATCATGATAATCAAGAATTAAACAAACAATTACACATAATAAGATGAAATTAGTTAGAAAGAAACAAATTCGGACCTTGGTGGGAGCCATTCTTGAAAGATTGAAGTTAATTGAAACAAGAAATCAAAGTTTTGAGAATTAGGGTTTTGAAGATCTAAGTGTTGTAGGTGTAAAAGTCTTGTACAGAATGAAAATAATTGAAGGGATTGGGAATAAAAACAGCTGGAACCCGTGTTTTATTATTTGTGGTGGAGTAAATTCGTTTTTATTTTCATTTAAAAACTAAACAGCTGGCTGACAGGATATCGCGCGGCGCGCCAAGATATCGCGCGGCGCGCCAAAAGGCTGCGCGGCGCTCCGAATAACTGAAAAAATATGTCGAGCATATTTGAATATCTGGTACCTCAGGTACCACAGGTTTGCGCGGCGCGCCATGAAATGGGGCGGCGCTCCAAATGACTGTTACACCAGAATTTCGCATTTTGCACATTTTAAACCCATTTTCTCAACCTAAAACCAACAAACAAACCCCAACAAAAATCCAAGCATGATTATATTGCACATATTATCAAACAAGCACAAAAATATACAAACTATACAACAATGTGAAGTTTATTACCTGAGTCATTCACAAGATTCGTTTCCAACTTCAAGTAACCTTAGGATTGGGTTCAACGTGAACCCCATCATCGATCTCCAATGGACCATCAAAATATTTCTTCACACGATGTCCATTAACCTTAAAGGTCGTACCACTAGTATTTTTCAACTCAATCGCACAGTAAGGGTACACCTTAACAACCTTAAATGGTCCCGTCTACCGGGACTTAAGTTTTCCCGGTAAAAGCTTTAATCTAGAGTTAAACAAAAGCACTCCTATCATGATTAATAAGAACTAATAAGAAAAGGTTGCTATGCTGTTCTAGCACACGTCGAGAAAGTACAAACTGAAGAAAAGAGCATCAATGATGTTCCCATTGCAAAAGAATTTCCCGATGTATTTCCGAAAGAATTACCGGGATTACCCCCACATCGATCCGTTGAATTTCAAATAGATCTTGTACCAGGAGCTGCACCAATAGCTCGTGCTCCTTACAGACTCGCACCCAGCGAGATGAAAGAACTGCAAAGCCAATTACAAGAACTTTTAGAGCGTGATTTCATTCGACCAAGCACATCACCGTGGGGAGCTCCTGTTTTGTTTGTCAAGAAGAAAGATGGTACATTCAGGTTGTGTATCGACTACCGAGAGTTGAACAAACTTACCATCAAGAACCGCTACCCACTACCGAGAATCGACGACTTATTTGATCAACTACAAGGCTCGTCTGTTTATTCAAAGATTGACTTACGTTCCGGGTATCATCAAATGCGGGTGAAAGAATATGATATTCCAAAGACTGCTTTCAGAACACGTTACGGTCATTACGAGTTTATGGTCATGCCATTTGGTTTAACTAATGCACCAGCTGTGTTCATGGACCTTATGAACCGAGTGTGTGGACCATACCTTGACAAGTTTGTCATTGTTTTCATTGATGACATACTTATTTACTCAAAGAATGACCAAGAACACGGTGAACATTTGAGAAAGGTGTTAGAAGTATTGAGGAAGGAAGAATTGTACGCTAAGTTTTCAAAGTGTGCATTTTGGTTGGAAGAAGTTCAATTCCTCGGTCACATAGTGAACAAAGAAGGTATTAAGGTGGATCCGGCAAAGATAGAAACTGTTGAAAAGTGGGAAACCCCGAAAACTCCGAAACACATACGCTAGTTTTTAGGACTAGCTGGTTACTACAGAAGGTTCATCCAAGACTTTTCCAGAATAGAAAAACCCTTGACTGCATTAACGCATAAAGGGAAGAAATTTGAATGGAATGATGAACAAGAGAAAGCGTTTCAGTTATTGAAGAAAAAGCTAACTACGGCACCTATATTGTCATTGCCTGAAGGGAATGATAATTTTGTGATTTATTGTGATGCATCAAAGCAAGGTCTCGGTTGTGTATTAATGCAACGAACGAAGGTGATTGCTTATGCGTCTAGACAATTGAAGATTCACGAACAAAATTATACGACGCATGATTTGGAATTAGGCGCAGTTGTTTTTGCATTAAAGACTTGGAGGCACTACTTATATGGGGTTAAAAGTATTATATATACCGACCACAAAAGTCTTCAACACATATTTAATTAGAAACAACTGAATATGAGGCAGCGTAGGTGGATTGAATTATTGAATGATTACGACTTTGAGATTCGTTAGCACCCGGGGAAGACAAATGTGGTAGCCGATGCCTTGAGCAGGAAGGACAGAGAACCCATTCGAGTAAAATCTATGAATATAATGATTCATAATAACCTTACTACTCAAATAAAGGAGGCGCAACAAGGAGTTTTAAAAGAGGGAAATTTAAAGGATGAAATACCCAAAGGATCGGAGAAGCATCTTAATATTCGGGAAGACGGAACCCGGTATAGGGCTGAAAGGATTTGGGTACCAAAATTTGGAGATATGAGAGAAATGGTACTTAGAGAAGCTCATAAAACCAGATACTCAATACATCCTGGAACGGGGAAGATGTACAAGGATCTCAAGAAACATTTTTGGTGACCGGGTATGAAAGCCGATGTTGCTAAATAAGTAGGAGAATGTTTGACGTGTTCTAAGGTCAAAGCTGAGCATCAGAAACCATCAGCTCTACTTCAACAACCCGAAATCCCGGAATGGAAATGGGAAAACATTACCATGGATTTCATCACTAAATTTCCAAGGACTGCAAGTGGTTTTGATACTATTTGGGTAATAGTTGATCGTCTCACCAAATCAGCACACTTCCTGCCAATAAGAGAAGATGACAAGATGGAGAAGTTAGCACGACTGTATTTGAAGGAAGTCATCTCCAGACATGGAATACCAATCTCTATTATCTCTGATAGGGATGGCAGATTTTTTTCAAGATTCTGGCAGACATTACAGCAAGCATTAGGAACTCATCTAGACATGAGTACTGCCTATCATCCACAAACTGATGGGCAGAGTGAAAGGTCGATACAAACGCTTGAAGACATGCTACGAGCATGTGTTATTGATTTCAGAAACAGTTGGGATCGACATCTACCATTAGTAGAATTTTCCTACAACAACAGCTACCATTCAAGCATTGAGATGGCGCCGTTTGAAGCACTTTATGGTAGAAAGTGCAGGTCTCCGATTTGTTGGAGTGAAGTGGGGGATAGACAGATTACGGGTCCGGAGATTATACAAGAAACTACCGAGAAGATCATCCAAATTCAACAACGGTTGAAAACCGCCCAAAGTCGACAAAAGAGCTACGCTAACATTAAAAGAAAAGATATAGAATTTGAAATTGGAGAGATGGTCATGCTTAAAGTTGCACCTTGGAAAGGCGTTGTTCGATTTGGTAAACGAGGGAAATTAAATCCAAGGTATATTGGACCATTCAAGATTATTGATCGTGTCGGACCAGTAGCTTACCGACTTGAGTTACCTCAACAACTCGCGGCTGTACATAACATTTTCCACGTCTCGAATTTGAAGAAATATTTTGCTAAAGAAGATCTCACTATTCCGTTAGATGAAATCCAAATCAACGAAAAACTTCAATTCATCGAAGAACCCGTCGAAATAATGGATCGTGAGGTTAAAAGACTTAAGCAAAACAAGATACCAATTGTTAAGGTTTGATGGAATGCTCGTAGAGGACCCGAGTTCACCTGGGAGCATGAAGATCAGATGAAGAAGAAATACCCGCATCTATTTCCAGAAGATTCGTCAACACCTTCAACAGCTTAAAATTTCGGGACGAAATTTATTTAACGGGTAGGTACTGTAGTGACCTGAACTTTTCCATGTTTATATATATTAATTGAGATTGATATTTACATGATTAAATGTTTCCAACATGTTAAGCAATCAAACTTGTTAAGACTTGATTAATTGAAATAGGTTTCATATAGACAATTGACCACCCAAGTTGACCGGTGATTCACGAACGTTAAAACTTGTAAAAACTATATGATGACATATATATGGTTATATATATAGTTAACATGATATTATGATAAGTAAACATATCATTAATTATATTAACAATGAACTACATATGTAAAAACAAGACTACTAACTTAATGATTTTGAAACGAGACATATATGTAACGATTATCGTTGTAACGACATTTAATGTATATATATCATATTAAGAGATATTCGTACATCATAATATCATGATAATATAATAATTTAAAATCTCTTTTGATATTATAAACATTGGGTTACCAACATTTAACAAGATCGTTAACCTAAAGGTTTCAAAACAACATTTACATGTAACGACTAACGATGACTTAACGACTCAGTTAAAATGTATATACATGTAGTGTTTTAATATGTATTCATACACTTTTTAAAGACTTCAAGACACTTATCAAAATACTTCTACTTAACAAAAATGCTTACAATTACATCCTCGTTCATTTTCATCAACAATTCTACTCGTATGCACCCGTATTCGTACTCGTACAATACACAGCTTTTAGATGTATGTACTATTGGTATATACACTCCAATGATCAGCTCTTAGCAGCCCATGTGAGTCACCTAACACATGTGGGAACCATCATTTGGCAACTAGCATGAAATATCTCATAAAATTACAAAAATATGAGTAATCGTTCATGACTTATTTACATGAAAACAAAATAACATATCCTTTATATCTAATCCATACACCAACGACCAAACACACCTACAAACACTTTCATTCTTCAATTTTCTTCATCTAATTGATCTCTCTCAAGTTCTATCTTCAAGTTATAAGTGTTCTTCATAAATTCCAAAAGTTCTAGTTTCATAAAATCAAGAATACTTTCAAGTTTGCTAGCTCACTTCCAATCTTGTAAGGTGATCATCCAACCTCAAGAAATCTTTGTTTCTTACAGTAGGTTATCATTCTAATACAAGGTAATAATCATATTCAAACTTTGGTTCAATTTCTATAACTATAACAATCTTATTTCAAGTGATGATCTTACTTGAACTTGTTTTCGTGTCATGATTCTGCTTCAAGAACTTCGAGCCATCCAAGGATCCATTGAAGCTAGATCCATTTTTCTCTTTTCCAGTAGGTTTATCCAAGGAACTTAAGGTAGTAATGATGTTCATAACATCATTCGATTCATACATATAAAGCTATCTTATTCGAAGGTTTAAACTTGTAATCACTAGAACATAGTTTAGTTAATTCTAAACTTGTTCGCAAACAAAAGTTAATCCTTCTAACTTGACTTTTAAAATAAACTAAACACATGTTCTATATCTATATGATATGCTAACTTAATGATTTAAAACCTGGAAACACGAAAAATACCGTAAAACCGGATTTACGCCGTCGTAGTAAAACCGCGGGCTGTTTTGGGTTAGTTAATTAAAAACTATGATAAACTTTGATTTAAAAGTTGTTATTCTGAGAAAATGATTTTTATTATGAACATGAAACTATATCCAAAAATTATGGTTAAACTCAAAGTGGAAGTATGTTTTCTAAAATGGTCATCTAGACGTCGTTCTTTCGACTGAAATGACTACCTTTACAAAAACGACTAGTAACTTATTTTTCTGACTATAAACCTATATTTTTTCTGTTTAGATTCATAAAATATGGTTCAATATGAAACCATAGCAATTTGATTCACTCAAAACGGATTTAAAATGAAGAAGTTATGGGTAAAACAAGATTGGATAATTTTTCTCATTTTAGCTACGTGAAAATTGGTAACAAATCTATTCCAACCATAACTTAATCAACTTATATTGTATATTATGTAATCTTGAGATACCATAGACACGTATACAATGTTTCGACCTATCATGTCGACAAATCTATATATATTTCGGAACAACCATAGACACTCTATATGTGAATGTTGGAGTTAGCTATACAGGGTTGAGGTTGATTCCAAAATATATATAGTTTGAGTTGTGATCAATACTGAGATACGTATACACTGGGTCGTGGATTGATTCAAGATAATATTTATCGATTTATTTCTGTACATCTAACTGTGGACAACTAGTTGTAGGTTACTAACGAGAACAGCTGACTTAATAAACTTAAAACATCAAAATATATTAAAAGTGTTGTAAATATATTTTGAACATACTTTGATATATATGTATATATTGTTATAGGTTCGTGAATCAACCAGTGGCCAAGTCTTACTTCCCGACGAAGTAAAAATCTGTGAAAGTGAGTTATAGTCCCACTTTTAAAATCTAATATTTTTGGGATGAGAATACATGCAGGTTTTATAAATGATTTACAAAATAGACACAAGTATGTGAAACTACATTCTATGGTTGAATTATCGAAATCGAATATGCCCCTTTTTATTAAGTCTGGTAATCTAAGAATTAGGGAACAGACACCCTAATTGACGCGAATCCTAAAGATAGATCTATCGGGCCCAACAAGCCCAATCCAAAGTACCGAATGCTTTAGTACTTCGAAATTTTTATCATATCCGAAGGGTGTCCCGGAATGATGGGGATATTCTTATATATGCATCTTGTTAATGTCGGTTACCAGGTGTTCACCATATGAATGATTTTTATCTCTATGTATGGGATGTGTATTGAAATATGAAATCTTGTGGTCTATTATTATGATTTGATATATATAGGTTAAACCTATAACTCACCAACATTTTTGTTGACGTTTTAAGCATGTTTATTCTCAGGTGATTATTAAGAGCTTCCGCTGTCGCATACTTAAATAAGGACGAGATTTGGAGTCCATGCTTGTATGATATTGTGTAAAAACTGCATTCAAGAAACTTATTTTATTATAACATATTTGTATTGTAAACCATTATGTAATGGTCGTGTGTAAACAGGATATTTTAGATTATCATTATTTGATAATCTACGTAAAGCTTTTTAAACCTTTATTGATGAAATAAAGGTTATGGTTTGTTTTAAAATGAATGCAGTCTTTGAAAAACGTCTCATATAGAGGTCAAAACCTCGCAACGAAATCAATTAATATGGAACGTTTTTAATCAATAAGAACGGGACATTTCAGTTGGTATCCGAGCGTTGGTCTTAGAGAACCAGAATTTTGCATTAGTGTGTCTTATCGAGTTTGTTAGGATGCATTAGTGAGTCTGGACTTCGATCGTGTTTACTTGAAAAATGATTGCTTAACAAATTTTGTTGGAAACTATATATTTTTAACATGTGAATATTATGTGATATATTAATCTCTTAACGCGTTTGATATTATGTGATAGATGTCTACCTCTAGAACAAGTCCCATTGACTCACCTAATAATAATGAAGAGTCAAATGTAAATTGGAATGATTCGTGGACTGATTCACAAGTTCCCGAAGAGGAACCGGAAGAAGAGTCGGAACCGGAAGAAGAATCGGAACTGGAAGAAGAATCGGAACCGGATGAAGAAATAGAACCGGTGGGGGAAATAATAAAACGGTTAAGTAAAAGAAAATCCTCAACCAACCGACCAAGGTTAATTATGGTCAATGGTGTTTCTGCCAAGGAAGCAAAATATTGGGAGGATTACCAATTCTCCGATGAATTGGATTCCGACAAGAATTCTGATGATGTTATAGAAATTACCCCAACTGAATTTAAAAAGGCAAAAGAAAATAATAAGGGAAAGGGCATAAAAATAGAGAAATCTAATTCCAACCCCGATGAACTTTATATGTATCGTCAACCCCCGAAGTCCTTAAGTTGTAACAATGACCCGGGAACCTCTAAACCACCAGGTTTTTCTAAACCAATGTGGATTACGACGGCTCGTATTAGGGGAACATCATATATCCCTAGAAACTTGGCAAAATGAACCAAAACTAAAGAAGAAGAAACAAGCGAGTCGGAATAAGATAGTTGTATTCGTGTGGTGTAATATATGTAATTTAGTTTGCTTATGCTTTATGATATATGTAAAAATTGCTTGTATTAATAAGTATTTTTTTTATGAATCTAACTCTTGTCTATTTTACAGTATAAAAACACAAAATGGATAGACAACCCAATATTTTAAGAGACCTACCCGGAGACATGATTGATGAAATCTTGTCTAGAGTCGGTCAGAATTCTTCGGCACAACTATTTAAGGCGAGATCAGTTTGTAAGACATTCGAAGAACGTTCCAAGAATGCCTTGGTTTATAAAAGGCTTTCGTTCGAAAGATGGGGGATATCACATTGGGAAATCCATAAGTTACGATGTGTTTACTTTGACGCATATATTGCGGGGAACCCAAATGCTATTTTACGCAATGGGTTAAGAAATTATTTTGACTCAATATATCCGAATATTGGACTTCGTGATTTAGAAAAAGCGGCTAACATGCAACATAAAGAAGCATGTTTTGCTTACGGATTAGTAATGTTCGCTTCTCACCAAAGTGAGAACAAGAACATCGGGCTACAACTATTAAACAAAACGTTCCCACAAGTGACGGAGTCGGTAATTGGGGTAAGAAATGAGGTTTTTAGATTGTTACGGGACTGTTGGACATTACGTAACCCTCGCCCCTTTGACGACGTTACAACACGCTGTCTTATCAACGGCCATAACGGTTATGTTCCACAAGACCAAGGATGGGAAGTAATCCTAGTAAAACCAGAATGCATGACTTGTTTCTGGACGTATGAATTACGTGTCTTTATTGCCTTTGCTGAACGACTTGTGTACTAGCTAGAATTATCTTCACAACCATCTTGTATCAAATTTATTGTGTGCTATATTTCATGCTATATGTAAAATAAGCGGTATTGTAAGTTTGTAAAATATTGTGTAAAAGTTTGAACGCGAAATATTATTATAATCAGTTTTTCATATAGAATTGTAGTAGTTGAATTGTATATTAGCTACTAAGTATGAACTTAACGGGTAGGTACTACCCGAATTTAAACTTATAAAACGCTAATATGAAGAAAAAGCTTTTATAAATGAGTTCATATTATGCTACGAAATACTATTAACTACTCTTAATATTCTGTATGATTAACTTGTTCCATTTGACTATTTTGAAGGAAATGGCACCGACTACTCGACACACCCTGAATATGAATGAAGAGGAATTCCGTACTTTTCTAGCTTCAAACATAGCCGCAGTACAGGCTGCGCTACATACCAACAATAACCTTGGATCTAGCAGTACAGGAAATCGTGTAGGATGCACCTACAAAGAATTTACTGCCTGCAAACCTTTGGAATTTGATGGAACCGAAGGACCGATCGGATTGAAACGGTGGACCGAGAAGGTCGAATCGGTGTTTGCCATAAGTAAGTGTACTGAAGAGGACAAAGTGAAGTACGCTACGCATACCTTCACAGGTTCTGCGTTAACATGGTGGAATACCTATCTAGAGCAAGTGGGACAAGACGATGCGTACGCACTACCGTGGTCAGCATTCAAGCACTTGATGAACGAGAAGTACCATCCCAGAACCGAGGTCAATAAGCTCAAGACAGAACTTAGAGGGTTACGAACCCAAGGATTTGATATTACCACGTACGAAAGACGATTCACAGAATTGTGCCTATTGTGTCCGGGAGCATTCGAAGATGAGGAAGAGAAGATCGACGCGTTTGTGAAAGGATTACCGGAAAGAATCCAAGAAGATATAAGTTCACAGGAGCCCGCCTCCATACAACAGGCATGTAGAATGGCTCACAAACTAGTGAACCAGATTGAAGAAAGAATTAAAGAACAGACTGCTAAAGAGGCCAATGTGAAGCAAGTCAAAAGAAAGTGGGAGGAAAACGGTGATAAGAATCACCAATACAACAACAACAGCAATTACAACAATAATCGCAACAATTATCCCAACAATCGCAACATCAATCGCAACTACAACAAACGGCCCAACAACAACAACAACAACAATGACAGCAACTACAACAATCATCCCAACAACAATAATAACCGCAATAACAACAACAATCAGAAGCAGCTATGCCAAAGGTGTGAAAAGTATCACTCGGGGTTCGGCACCAAATTTTGCAACAAGTGTAAAAGAAATGGTCATAGCGCGGCGAAGTGTGAGGTCTACGGACCAGGGGTTAATAGAACGAAAGGAACAAATGGTGTCGGAACGAGTAATGGCGGAGCAAGTAGTGTCGGAGCAAGTTATGCCAATGTAGTTTGTTATAAATGTGGAAAACCGGGCCACATTATTAGAAATTGCCCGAACCAGGAGAACACGAATGGACAAGGCCGCGGAAGAGTTTTCAATATTAATGCGGTAGAGGCACAAGAAGACCCGGAGCTTGTTACGGGTACGTTTCTTATTGACAATAAATCTGCTTACGTTTTATTTGATTCGGGTGCGGATAGAAGCTATATGAGTAGAGATTTTTGTGCTAAATTAAGTTGTATATTGACGCCTTTGGATAGTAAATTTTTACTCGAATTAGCAAATGGTAAATTAATTTCAGCAGATAATATATGTCGGAATCGAGAAATTAAACTGGTTAGCGAAACATTTAAGATTGATTTGATACCAGTAGAGTTAGGGAGTTTTGATGTGATAATCGGTATGGACTGGTTGAAAGAAGTGAAAGCAGAGATCGTTTGTTACAAAAATGCAATTCGCATTATACGCGAAAAAGGAAAACCCTTAATGGTGTACGGAGAAAAGGGCAACACAAAGCTACATCTTATTAGTAATTTGAAGGCACAAAAACTAATAAGAAAAGGTTTCTATGCTGTTCTAGCACACGTCGAGAAAGTACAAACTGAAGAAAAGAGCATCAATGATGTTCCCATTGCAAAAGAATTTCCCGATGTATTTCCGAAAGAATTACCGGGATTACCCCCACATCGATCCGTTGAATTTCAAATAGATCTTGTACCAGGAGCTGCACCAATAGCTCGTGCTCCTTACAGACTCGCACCCAGCGAGATGAAAGAACTGCAAAGCCAATTACAAGAACTTTTAGAGCGTGATTTCATTCGACCAAGCACATCACCGTGGGGAGCTCCTGTTTTGTTTGTCAAGAAGAAAGATGGTACATTCAGGTTGTGTATCGACTACTGAGAGTTGAACAAACTTACCATTAAGAACCGCTACCCACTACCGAGAATCGACGACTTATTTGATCAACTACAAGGCTCGTCTATTTATTCAAAGATTGACTTACGTTCCGGGTATCATCAAATGCGGGTGAAAGAAGATGATATTCCAAAGACTACTTTCAGAACACGTTACGGTCATTACGAGTTTATGGTCATGCCATTTGGTTTAACTAATGCACCAGCTGTGTTCATGGACCTTATGAACCGAGTGTGTGGACCATACCTTGACAAGTTTGTCATTGTTTTCATTGATGACATACTTATTTACTCAAAGAATGACCAAGAACACGGTGAACATTTGAGAAAGGTGTTAGAAGTATTGAGGAAAGAAGAATTGTACGCTAAGTTTTCAAAGTGTGCATTTTGGTTGGAAGAAGTTCAATTTCAAAGAAGGTATTAAGGTGGATCCGGCAAAGATAGAAACTGTTGAAAAGTGGGAAACCCCAAAAACTCCGAAACACATACGCCAGTTTTTAGGACTAGCTGGTTACTACAGAAGGTTCATCCAAGACTTTTCCAGAATAGCAAAACCCTTGACTGCATTAACGCATAAAGGGAAGAAATTTGAATGGAATGATGAACAAGAGAAAGCGTTTCAGTTATTGTAGAAAAAGCTAACTACGGCACCTATATTGTCATTGCCTGAAGGGAATGATGATTTTGTGATTTATTGTGATGCATCAAAGCAAGGTCTCGGTTGTGTATTAATGCAACGAACGAAGGTGATTGCTTATGCGTCTAGACAATTGAAGATTCACGAACAAAATTATACGACGCATGATTTGGAATTAGGCGCAGTTGTTTTTGCATTAAAGACTTGGAGGCACTACTTATATGGGGTTAAAAGTATTATATATACCGACCACAAAAGTCTTCAACACATATTTAATCAGAAACAACTGAATATGAGGCAGTGTAGGTGGATTGAATTATTGAATGATTACGACTTTGAGATTCGTTACCACCCGGGGAAGGCAAATGTGGTAGCCGATGCCTTGAGCAGGAAGGACAGAGAACCCATTCGAGTAAAATCTATGAATATAATGATTCATAATAACTTTACTACTCAAATAAAGGAGGCGCAACAAGGAGTTTTAAAAGAGGGAAATTTAAAGCATGAAATACCCAAAGGATCGGAGAAGCATCTTAATATTTGGGAAGACGGAACCCGGTATAGGGCTGAAAGGATTTGGGTACCAAAATTTGGAGATATGAGAGAAATGGTACTTAGAGAAGCTCATAAAACCAGATAATACATCCTGGAACGGGGAAGATGTACAAGGATCTCAAGAAACATTTTTGGTGACCGGGTATGAAAGCCGATGTTGCTAAATACGTAGGAGAATGTTTGACGTGTTCTAAGGTCAAAGCTGAGCATCAGAAACCATCAGGTCTACTTCAACAACCCGAAATCCCGGAATGGAAATGGGAAAACATTACCATGGATTTCATCACTAAATTGCCAAGGACTGCAAGTGGTTTTGATACTATTTGGGTAATAGTTGATCGTCTCACCAAATCAGCACACTTCCTGCCAATAAGAGAAGATGACAAGATGGAGAAGTTAGCACGACTGTATTTGAAGGAAGTTGAAAGGACCCGTCCTAATTCATCTGGACGAAGTCACCAACATCTGGTTCCATTGCGATGATTGACTCCAAATATTGTCTTTAAAATGAGCAAATGCACAGCGGAATGTTTCTTTCGTACCTGAGAATAAACATGCTTTCAAGTGTCAACCAAAAGGTTGGTGAGTTCATTAGTTTATCATAATTAATCATTTCATCATTTTAATAGACCACAAGATTTCATATTTCCATTTCTCATAAATATACGTTCCATGCATAGAGACAAAAATATCATTCATATGTATTGAACACCTGGTAACCGACATTCACAATATGCATATAAGAATATCCCCATCATTCCGGGATCCTCCTTCGGACATGATATTAATTTCGAAGTACTAAAGCATCCGGTACTTTGGATGGGGCTTGTTGGGCCCGATAGATCTATCTTTAGAGTTCGCGTCAATTAGGGTTTCTGTTCCCTAATTCTTAGATTACCAGACTATATAGGGTGATATTCGATTTGATAATCCAACCATAGAATGTAGTTTCGATCACTTGTGTCTATTTCGTAAAGCATTTATAAAAGCAGCGCATGTATTCTCAGTCCCAAAAATATATATTGCAAAAGTATTTAAAAAGGGAATAATGAAACTCACGCATATAGATATTGTAAAACCGTTAATAAAGCATTTGCATGTATTCTCAGCCCAAAAATGTAACGATGTAAAAAGGGAGCAAATGAAACTCACGCATATAAATATTGTAAAACAGTTAATAAAGCATTTTCATGTATTCTCAGCCCCAAAAATGTAAAGAGTAAAAGGGGATCAATGAAACTCACCTAATGTATTTTGTAGTAAAAATACATATGACTATACTGAATAACTGAACAATGCAGGGTTGGCCTCAGATTCACGAACCTATATCATTTATATATAGGTTAACACACATAATTGTAATCGAACAAATTTATATTTATTAGTGATCTACTTGTTATTTTAGTAACTTATGTGTTTCATTATTAACTTAATTAACTCTATTTATCTTACATACTTTAGATAAATAATTATTATTTATTATAGAGATATCAATGTAGTAATGTACTATATATTTTTCTTATATATATAATATTTATTTAGTAAATTAATAATAAAAATCTTAATAGTGATAATGAAAATAATAATTTTGATAATAATAATAGCCGTTTTGTTTGTAGTAATAATAATACTGTAATAATAATAATAATAATAATATTAATAATAATAATAATAATAATAATAATAATAATACTTAATGATAATAATAGTAATAATGATAATACTATTAATTATACTAATAATCATATTACTAATATTAGTGATAATAATAATAATAATTAACTTAATAACAACAACAATTAATAATAATAATAACAATAAAAATAATAATACTTGAGACTACGTTTAAGAGCTTTTCCCTAAAAATATGCATTAGACAGGACTCAAACCCACGACCTCTCGTTCCACACAAACACTTCAAACCATCCCTCCATCCCTTTGTTTTCTGTTTTATAACCCATAAATATATTTATAACCCGATTTTATTTCATTTCAACCCAACAGAAAGATTGAATTGTAGCAGCCCAATTATCAATCCAATAATATGATTTTAATGGACCTCCCTCTAGTCCTCGGTCCAAAAAAAAAAAAAAAAAAATACCACATGGCCAAAATATGATCCGGTTCTTGTTTATTGAAATGGAATCTTTTTTTTTTTTTTTTTTTTTTTTATGATGAGCTGGATACAGCTTTCTTAGATACTCCCACTCCCATGACATCTTCCATCATATAAATACTTTATTAAATCAAGTGGCTATATGCTTTAGAAGTTGTTGGGCATAAAGAAAGAAAAAAATGCGTATTATAATTTGAATCACTATCATCATCTTTTCTTTCCTTTTTAACATGCACTAAATAATATATTCTATATAAATAGTGGTAAACCTTAGTTTGTGAACATATCCTACCCTTCCTTCATTTGTCGACATAAACTTCAAGAGGTACGGTTGTTGTAGCCGTGACACATCCCACATGCAGCTCCCTCCACTAATACGTATTCCTTTTTCATAAACCAGAAAAATATAACCCGCTGTAGTAGTAATTGGTGGTTCCCGGTTGTTGATGGTGGTGATGAGAGAGAGAAAAAAAATAGAACATGCTATATAGCGATGATGGAAATTTGGTGGTAAAGGTTTATTGTGGTGTGGGTCTTCGATCAGAACTGAGACAAGAACAAAAAAAAATAGTGACTTGGTGTTGGCGATGTTGGGACAGAAGCATCAATTAGTAGGTGGTGTTCCGGTTTGATCAATCAACTAAAAAAATATAGCATCACAGCTGCAGTAGTTCGTGTAGGCAGAAAAATGGCAAGGTTTGGTGTTTCTCCACGATTTCAAACAGAAAGAAAAAGAAGCATAGCAGTCTGTATGGGTGCTGTTTGTTCGCGGGTATACAACAGAAACAAAGCAGGTTTTGTTGGTGACTCGTTGGTGATTTCATAAGTGTAATTGATGGTGGGTTGATCGAACATGAAACTGTAGTAGTAGCAAATGGGTCTTGCTTGTTGTTTATTCAAGCTTGAGACATAAAGAGATGAATCAGTTTAGTGGCGGGTTTTAGTGGTGATCCTAATGAAAACATAAAAGGGAAAAGGGTTGGTGTTTATGGTGATCACGAAGACAAAAGAGTTGTGAAGTGGTATCTTTTTCTAGCTTCTAAACACAGCTAAACTTGGCGGTTGTAGTGTGGTTGTTAGCTGCAACAAGAAACGCAAATAATAGTAGCAGTCTGGTTCACAGTTTAAAAAGTGGTGGTGTTTTGTTAGGGTTGAGGTTTCATGATTGAAACATGAAATGAATGAGAAGAGGAAGAAAATATATAGTACGATGGTGTTAAGAGGTGGTGAATTAATAGTTTAAGGTGGTGGTTATTAAGGTGACTCATCAGAAATAAGTAGCAGAGAGAAGAGAAGAATGATCTTGTGCACATAATAATAACTATGTATAAAAATGTATCTGTAAAGTTAAATGTGAAGAAAACAAATGGATTCGGTAAATTGAATACTAATCCCAAATAATAATTTCAATAATAATTTCATGTGGTCAGTGAATTGACTTGAAACAGTTAGGTAGTATCAATCATCCAAGATTTGATTCGATTAGGATGATTAATCAGAGAAATAAATAATTATAAAGAATTTACAAAGACTAAGACCCTTAACCGAAATTGGATGTTAGTGTGATATAAGTCATGATTTGTACGAGATATGGGACAGAAGGACAAATTTAACAAAGTAAAATAGATACATAAATCTGATTTTTGATTCTCCTCTTGTAAGTAATTATTATTATAAATTAATAATTATATTATTAATAGTATTAATAATATTACAAATACTAATAATAATATTAATAAAATTAATAACAATGATAATAACATTAATAATTCTACTAACTATATTAATAATAATAATAGAATTAATAAGATAATAGTAATAACATGATTACTTATAATTTAAATATAATAAGTTATGTTTTTCAACTAAAAATTTAATTGATAATTTTAATTATACTTAATTATTTTTCTATCTTATTTACATAATTGATTATATGTTAAAATTTCAAATTATTATTATATATATATATATATATATATATATATATATATATATATATATATATATATATATATATATATATATATACCTACATTCATATACACATGTTTATTTACAAACAATTGTTCGTGAATCATCGGGTACATTCAAAGGATAATTGATTACATGAATATAGTTTCAAAATTTTCGAGACTCAACATTACAGACTTTGCTTATCGTGTCGAAGTCATATAAAGATCAAGTTTAAATTTGGTCGGAAACTTCCGGGTCGTCACAGTACCTACCCGTTAAAGAAATTTCGTCCCGAAATTTGATTGAGGTGGTCATGGTTAACATTAAAAATGTTTTCACGACGAATATTAGTTGAGAATTAGAGTTTTATCATCATTGAATAATATAGATAAATTGATTCGATTATTCGAAGGGCACGAATGAAGCGATCATCAAAGAGTGAATCGAATAATTGTATGTTCGTCTTAGCCGGTGACGTAGTCACGATTGAATTTAGGAAAAATAAGGTTCGTCTTAATTTTTGACGACGTCTCGATTGAATTTAGATAATAATATTCATCCTATCTTTTGACATTGCCTCGGTTGAATTCCGGAATTCAAAAGATTTAAAAGAAAATCTTGGAAATCTACAAGATCTGATTCTTCGGGATTTATGGAAATTAAGATCTCTTTAATTAAATGCGGTCATCTGCCTCGGTTACTCTGTCTGATATTTTCATTATAATTTAAGCTCTTCCGTTTCATTATTCTCACCATTTTATACTTTCTTTCTTAGTTCATACATCCAAAAGATTGTGAAAATGCTTAATCCCGTTCTAATCCTTTTCCTTATTCTTACTATCGCAACAATCATTCTCCTTTTCCAACTTCCACCGGAGGAATCTGTTTTCTTCTACTTCGTCCTTGGGGTTATTGTGTTTTTAATTCTCCCGTGTCTTTATATTGCAATAAACATTGATATACACGGTTTGTAATTTTCGTGTTGTTATTGGGCTTTATATCTTCTCTTATATTTTGAAGCTCTATGCCTTCTTTTTCTCTTTTCGACTTCAAGTCAGGCGAATAATGGTCCAGAATTTGTAGATATAGAGTTTCAAATGATTATTATGTTCTAAGCAAGAAGGAACGTGATAGCACGATTTGATTTTCAAATTTATCAACATCACGGAAGATAGAACCATCCAGAATACATTTTCTTGATATGTTTAGGAATTAAGTAGAATGAAAGAGTTATGTAACATGGTACATGATGACATTATGATCTGTGAATCATCATGCTCCAATAGAAACTCAGCATGACTTACTGTAATATAATCACGTTGGCCAAGCGCATTATATTATACTAACTCATGCTTCAATTCCCAACACTTCTCCAGAATTCATTCCTAATTTATACTTGAGTTTTACAGAAGTTTCCAGTATAATGGAATACAAAAAAAAAAAAAAAAAAAAAAAACACACGAAGAGGTAGATAATTTCAGACAAGAATATTTATGAAAATATCCTCAGAAATATCGAAGATATTTATGATGATATTTTGGAATTTCTAAGTTCGAAGGTTGATGAAGAAATATTTTTCGCAAGATTTTAACATGACTTCGGAGTAAGATATTCTCTAAAGATTTCATCGGATCCAGAATTACCTGGATTCTTTGAATATAGGGTTTGGTCCTTGTATTTGTCATTGGTCTCCTTCATGGTTAGCTTAATCCGTTTTTCAGTACCAATTTCTCTATCGAGCGTTCCCAACACTCCATTCTTTATCATCAAACTCTTGGCCATTTAAGCCATCTACAATTTTACTATTTCCTCTGCATTTAATGCAGCCATATCTGAATCGTCGGTTATCAATCCGAGGTGGTTTCAGGAGAATTGTGTTTTTAGATGATTAAACGTTGATGATAATATGGTGGAATATAAAAGGTTCCCCGGTAACAATAAAAGAGCATACATATAAATCAAGGTGATAATAAGGTAGTTTCGAACGAAAAGTCGAAGTTGATTTGCTGGAGCTGTGACAAAATTTACTACTTTGAATGGAATTACCAAGTTATTTTGGGTAATAATAACACTAAAGGAATTAGCACAACTACGTGTTAAACGTTTACTCAGTTTCTGAGAGTTTTTCAGATGCATAATTAAATGCATCAATCTTTTCTCCCGTAGATGAAGTGCGGTTGGTTCATCATCTCGTTTGAGATGTTTTCAAGAATCATGAAAGGTTTGAACACAGATTGTAATCGTCAAGATACAAATGAGGTTTATGATGAAATCAAGTGGCAAACTTGAAGAATTATTTAGTTTCATATATTATAATAAATATTTTAATTCATTTTAAATGTCCAGTGTTATTAGTCCACAGTCGATAGTCCACAGTTGACAGTCCAATAATTCATATATAGTTTAATATATAATATTCGAATTAATTAATACGTATCGTGACCCGTGTATATGTCTCAGACTCGATCACAACTCAAAGTATATATATTATTATAGAATCAACCTCAACCCTGTATAGAGAACTCGATCATTACTGCATATAGAGTGTCTATGGTTATTTCAAATAATATATATATATAAATATATATATATATATATATATATATATATATATACATATAATCATGGATTTATAGATATTGATTGTTAAATCGTTGTTGAAAGATGTGAATGATAACATATGTGAATTAATTATAATAGAAGCTCTTTAAAGCTTCTTTTATCTTTCTCGGGTATTACCTACCCGTTAAAAAAATTCACACGTCATAGTTAATGTGAAAAGAATTTTTATTACGATCTCGAGATATACATAAATATATATACATATATCTTTCAATCGTGAACAGAAAGTAATGAATTATTATTTCATAATTCATCATTCTCAGTACGCTTCGGTTTCTGTGGTGCTTATGGTGCTCGTGGTGATGGAAATGATGTTGGTGCTGGTGGTGTTGGTGTTGGTGTCGGTACTACTTGTGGTACTTGCGTAGTAGATGCGAGTCTAGCTTCCAAATCGAACACAGTCACCTCCAAGGTTTCTACTTTACGCTCGAGCCTATGAATTAGTTCTACCCATTCTTCCGTAAGGTTTGTCAATTCTTGATATTTAGTTCGAAGTCTTCTAACTTCTTCTGATAATCCTATCTGATTAGAATTTGGGAGTAGAGGACGAATACTATCTTTAATGACATCGAGTCGACCTTCGAGGCGGAAAATCCGTGCGAAAAGAGTGAAAACAGTATTGCGAACAGGTTCGCCGATAAGCGGATCGAGCACTCCGACGTTAGGTGATAAGTTCGGCTCGTGATATGGAGTACCTTCTTCATTCCTCTATAGGGTAAGTATTTCGTGAACCCATCCCCACTTTCTAAAGAAATTACGGTAGTTGATCGGTTGGTGCGCTCCCGTCACGCTGTCTTCAGAGTCGGAGGAACTTGGTCGATTCGTAGAGGTCATCTTACGCGATCACAGAAAAGATTTTTTTTTTTTTTTTTTGTATGAAAAGTTTTGTGACAGCAAATGATAGTTGGATGGTATTCTCAGTACATAATATGCATAGATATATATAGTACCAAGATCCCTTAAATTAAGGAAAAATTTACGAGGGATATCAGGCAAGGTCTACAGTAACAGATACGCTAAGATATGAATTATCAGATACGCTAAGATATGAATTTTGTCTATACACTATTCATGCAATCATTGCAGTAAGATGTATCTAGACTAAGAATGATAAGCAGGTAATTTCCTAAGGATGATAAACAGATGATTTTCGACAAAAATGATAAGTAAAACTTTTGACATGCAGACACGGTCGAAGTCCAGACTTACTAATGCATCCTAACGACTATCAGTTAGACACTAATGCAAGACCTGGTTCACTAAGACCACCGCTCTGATACCAACTGAAAGGACCCATCCTAATTCATCTGGACGAAGTCACCAACATCTGGTTCCATTGCGATGATCGACTCCAAATATTGTCTTTAAAATGAGAAAATGCACAGCGGAATGTTTCTTTCGTACCTGAGAATAAACATGCTTTCAAGTGTCAACCAAAAGGTTGGTGAGTTCATTAGTTTATCATAATTAATCATTTCATCATTTTAATAGACCACAAGATTTCATATTTCCATTTCTCATAAATATACGTCTGATAATGCTAAAAACGAACATATATTTCATAGCATTATTTCTCAAGAAAGACAAGCTTTTAGTTGCAATTGTTCTATTTATAAGTGATATTCGTTTAAATAATAAAAGGTGAAGACAAAAGACAGATTCGACGAATTGAAGACGCAAACGACCAAAAAGCTCAAAAGTACAAAAGACAATCAAAAAGGTTCCAATTATTGATAAGAAACGTCTCGAAATTACAAGAGTACAAGATTCAAAACGCAAAGTACAAGATATTAAATTGTACGCAAGGACGTTCGAAAATCCGGAACCGGGACTAGAGTCAACTCTCAACGCTCGACGCAACGGACTAAAAATTACAAGTTAACTAGGTATATAAATATAATATAATATATAATTAATTATATTAATTATATATATATTATATTTATAAATAAAAACCGTCGGCAGAGAAAGACTCCAAGGGTGTGAGCTGTAAATTCATTCTCCGCGACTCGCGGAGTTTGAAGGCAAAATTGGCCGCGAGTCGCAGAGCCCCAAAATGAAATTCTGCCTATAAAGCCAACCGAATTCTGATCGTAAAAATAATCTTTTTCTTCTTCTTATCATACGTAAACGATATATATATATATATATATATATATATATATATATATATATATATATATATATATATATATATATATATATATATAATTTATATTTTAATTTTAATTATAATTCTAATAATAAGGGTATGTTAGCGAATGTTGTAAGGGTGTAAGTCGAAATTCTGTCCGTGTAACGCTACGCTATTTTTAATCATTGTAAGTTATGTTCAACCTTTTTACATTAATGTCTCGTAGCTAAGTTATTATTATGCTTATTTAAAATGAAGTAATCATGATGTTGGGCTAATTACTAAAATTGGGTAATTGGGCTTTGTACCATAATTGGGGTTTGGACAAAAGAACGACACTTGTGGAAATTAGACTATGGGCTATTAATGGGTTTTATATTTGTTTAACTAGATGAAAGTTTGTTAATGTTAATATAAAGATTTACAATTGGGCGTCCCTATAAATTACCATATACACTCAATCGGACACGATGGGCGGGGTATTTATATGTACGAATAATTGTTCATTTAACCAGACACGGGAATGGATTAATAGCCACTAGAATAATTAAAACAGGGGTGAAATTACATTCAAGGGTAATTGGTGTAATTGTTAACAAAGTAGTAAAACCTTGGTTTACACGCAGTTGATAACCTGGTGTATTCATTAAACAAAGTATTAAAACCTTGTTACAATTCGAATCCCCAATTAGTTGGAATATTTAACTTCGGGTATAAGGATAATTTGACGAGGGCACTCGCATTTTATATTTATGACTGATGGACTGTTATGGACAAAAACCAGACGGACATATTAAATAATCCAGGACAAAGGACAATTAACCCATGGGCATAAAACTAAAATCAACACGTCAAACATCATGATTACAGAAGTTTAAATAAGCATAATTCTTTTATTTCATATTTAATTTCCTTTATTTTATATTTAATTGCACTTCTAATTATCGCATTTTTATTGTTATTGTATTTAATTGCACTTTTAATTATCGTCCTTTTTAATTATCGCAAGTTTATTTTATCGCACTTTTATTATTCGCAATTTCATTATCGTTATTTACTTTACGCTTTAATTTAAGTCTTGTATTTATTTTATATTTTACATTAGGTTTTAACTGCGACTAAAGTCTTAAAATCGACAAACCGGTCATTAAACGGTAAAAACCCCCCTTTATAATAATAATATTACTTATATATATGTTTGTATTTTTATAAAAGTAAACTAATATAGCGTTGAGATTTGTTTAAAAAAGATTCCCTGTAGAACGAACCGGACTTACTAAAAACTACATTACTGTACGATTAGGTACACTGCCTATAAGTGTTGTAGCAAGGTTTAAGTATATCCATTCTCTAAATAAATAAATATCTTGTGTAAAATTGTATCGTATTTAATAGTTTTTCCTAGTAAAATATAAACTATTTCGTATACCTTAGCTTTGACATCAAGTATTTTTGGCGCCGCTGCCGGGGAACTCTTAAACGCCGGAAGCGCAACGCTAATATATAAAAAAAAAACTTTTTAAATATTCGAAAATATAAAAAGAAAAACAAAAATATAAATATTTTTAGGAGTTTGATAAATATTTAAGTTTTATAAAGTTTCTTTGTTTTTATAAAAACATAAGTTTTATTTAAATCAAGTTTTAAGATTTTTATTTATAAAATTATAAAGTGATTCTATTTTTATTTAAGTTTTAAATATAAGTTTTATTTATACACATATTATTTTTTTTATAAACAGAAAAAATTAAAAACAGAAAATAAAATAAATAAATAAATAAAGAAAAACGCGTTGAAGATATAACCTGTCAGCTGAATTCTGGAACCCCGCGACTCGCGGGGTTTGAAGTTTTAAATACCGCAACTCGCGGAGTGACTCTGACAGGCGACAAAACCCTAATCCTGCATTTATTACGGATTATTATTAATTATTATTATTATTAACCCTAATTATTATTATTAATTAAGTTTATTTTTAATTTAAGTTTTATTTAATTTATATTTTAGTTAAATTAGTTTAATTAAATTGTAAAATTAGTAGTTTTATTAAATAAATAATATAAAAATAATATTTTTATAAAAATTGTAATTTTTACAACTTTTTGTATATTTTTATATTTTGTCCCTTTTTAATCATTTTAGCGTAATATTTGTATTTTTAGCTCATATTTAATTTTAAACTTAGTTTTTGCTATAGTTATTTTTACTCCTAGATGTTTAGGCTTTGCCGTAGAATTCCTTAAGTGCTTTTTCTTTAGACTAAGATTTAGGTACTTTAGAATTTTGCGACGCCTTTTTAAGTTTTAGTTTCTTTTTAAGTTATTTCGATTTGGGATATAGTTTTTCCTGTAAGCTTTAATATTTTTAGACACCTTTTACCTATGTATCAATTATCATTCCAATTAGTAATTTCAATTTGCGATTATAATTTTAAGTTAGTTGTAGTAATAAGGTTAGGTTAGTCAGGTATTTTTAAGTTTTTATAAGTTTCTTTTATTTTTCCGTCACCTTTTATTTTTTCAATCATTTTTCTTTTTCGACCTTTTTCGACGAACTCTTTTTCTCTCTTATTTCTCGCCATTCTAGTTTTTAGGACTTAGAATTTTTTCTACTTCTTATCTAAATTTCTTAAAATTACGAAAATTTATTTTGAGTGGTTAAATTGATAGACATCAAAATTTTCTGGTTCGTATCAGAAAAGTGGGCAAAATCTTTTGGCTATTCGAAACGTGGGCAAAATCAGAAAAGTCTATTGATTGGATAACTTATTATAATTTTTCTTTCCTTTTTAAAACTTATAGGATATTCAGTGAATGCACCGAGCAAGACGTTCATCACCTTTTGTACGTTCACCACCTGTAACTAGATCAAGACATTTAGCAAATATAACCGCCATTGATTTTTCTTTAGAATCGTCATCCAGTCGACCAAGTACTTCAGTTCAAATTTCCGATAATCTATTTTTTGAACCCGACCTCACAATTGAGAATCCGGAAAATATTCAGGAACGGTTCGTAGATCCCGAACCATTAAACTTTCCTCCAGAACCACCAATCATTCAAACAGAGATTGTTGAGGAACGAACCATTAAATCAGAATCATCTAGTGATACCGATTCAACAAATTCAATTATGGAAAATCTGAAACCTTTAAGTATGGAAGACCGAATGAGAGCTAAACGCACTGGTCAAGGTCACGCAATTACTCATCCTGACATTAATGCGCCAGATTATGAAATCAAAGGACAAATTCTACACATGGTGACTAATCAATGCCAATTTAGTGGTGCGCCTAAGGAAGATCCAAATGAACATCTACGTACCTTTAATAGGATCTGCACACTATTTAAAATACAAGAAGTGGAGGATGAACAGATATATCTCATGTTATTTCCCTGGACTTTAAAGGGAGAAGCCAAAGATTGGTTGGAATCATTACCTGAAGGGGCGATCGATACATGGGATGTTTTAGTTGACAAATTTCTTAAACAATTCTTTCCTGCATCTAAAGCCGTAAGACTTCAAGCAGAAATTGTTACGTTTACACAGAAGCCAAATGAAACTCTATATGAGGCATGGACAAGATATGGAAAGTTATTAAGGGGATGTCCGCAATATGGTTTAGACACCTGTCAAATAGTACAAATATTCTACCAAGGATGCGACATCACTACAAGAAAAGACATAGATATAGCAGCTGGTGGTTCTATTATGAAGAAAACCGAAAATGATGCTTACAAAATTATTGATAATACTGCTTCCCACTCACATGAGTGGCACCAAGAAAAAGATATCATTAGATCATCTAAAGCAGCTAGAGCCGATTCTAGCCATGACTTAGATTCCATTTCCGCAAAGATAGATGCTGTGGGGAGACGAATGGAAAAGATGACTAAAGATATTCACTCAATACGTATTAGTTGTGAGCAGTGTGGAGGACCACATTTGACAAAAGATTGTCTCAGTATTGAATTAACAATGGAACAAAGAGAGAATATTTCATACATAAACCAAAGGCCTGGAAATAATTATCAGAATAATTATCAACCGCCAAGACCAATTTACAATCAAAACCAGAATTATAACCGAAATATTCCATACAACAACCAACAAGGTCCTAGCAATCAACAAGTATCCAATAATACTTACAATCAGCAAAGACCTAATTTTCAAAACAAACCACCACAACAAACCGATGATAAAAAGCCGAATTTAGAAGATATAATGACGAAGCTAGTTGAAACTCAAATGCAGTTTTTCACCTCTCAGAAACAAACCAATGAACAAAATGCTCAAGCATTTAGAAATCAACAAGCTTCTATTCAAAATCTGGAACAAGAAGTAAGTAACCTAGCAAGGTTAATAGGTGAAAGAAAACCGGGAAGTCTACCTAGTGATACAAATGCTAACCCCCGGAATGAAACAGCTAAAGCCATTACCACAAGAAGTGGCACAACACTTAAACCACCTGAAATACCTGTAACTTCTGATGAAACTATTCCTACTCCATAAGAACCACAACCTAATCAAGATAAGGAAAAAGAACCGGTAGTTGAAAAGGTTAATGAAGATAACACAGTTAAGGATAAACCTTATGTTAAACCATACCAACCACCACTTCCTTACCCGAGTAAAATGAAGAAAGAAAAACTTGAAGCCGAGCAATCCAAATTCTTGGATATGTTTAAACAGATAAATGTAAATCTTCCTTTCATTGATGTGATTTCAGGAATGCCTAGATATGCTAAATTCTTGAAAGATCTAATCTCAAATAGAAAGAAAATGGAAGAACTCTCGGCTGTTACTATGAATGCTAATTGTTCAGCAGTGCTGTTGAATAAAATACCAGAAAAACTATCTGATCCAGGAAGTTTCACAATTCCATGTTTTCTGGGTAGTCTTAGTTCAATAGAAGCATTGGCAGACTTAGGTGCTAGTATAAATCTAATGCCGTATTCACTATACGCTAAACTAGACCTTGGAGAATTGAAACCAACCAGAATAAGCATACAACTAGCCGATAGATCAATAAAATATCCTAGAGGGATAATGGAGAACATGCTAGTTAAAGTTGGTACTTTAGTATTTCCAGTAGATTTTGTTGTTTTGGACATGGAAGAAGATTCTCAAGTTCCTCTCATATTAGGAAGACCATTCTTAAACACGGCTAAAGCAATGATAGACGTGTTCGGTAAGAAACTGACCCTAAGTATAGAGGATGAAAGTGTTACCTTTTCAGTTGATAGAGCAATGCAACAACCACAATCTGCAGATGATACATGTTATTGTATTCAAACTATAAATGCACATGCAGAATTATTAGAAGAATTTCCAGAATTACAAGGAACATGAGAATGTTCTTTAGGAGAAGGTAATGAACCAATTGATGAAGCTGAAATGTTAGCTACACTTATAGCTAATGGATATGAACCAACAACAGAAGAAATTCAAATGCTAAAAGAAGAAGACAGATATCGATATAAATCATCGATAGAAGAACCTCCGAAATTAGAGTTAAAGCCACTTCCAAACCATTTAGAATACGCTTATTTACATGGTGAATCTGAATTACCTGTAATAATATCGTCTTCTCTTATTGAAAATGAGAAATCACAACTCATTTCTGTGTTGAAAGCTCATAAACCCGCCATTGCATGGAAGATTCATGATATTAAAGGAATAAGTCCTTCGTATTGCACACATAAAATCCTTATGGAAGAAGGTCATAAAACGTATGTGCAACGCCAACGAAGACTAAATCCTAATATGCAAGATGTAGTTAAGAAAGAGATTATTAAACTGCTAGATGCAGGTTTAATTTATCCAATTTCCGATAGTCCATGGGTAAGCCCAGTTCAATGTGTACCTAAGAAGGGTGGCATGACTGTCATCACAAATGAGAAAAATGAGCTTATTCCTACTAGGACTGTAATAGGATGGCGTGTATGTATTGATTATAGAAAATTAAATGACGCCACCAGAAAAGATCACTTTCCCTTACCTTTCATAGATCAAATGTTGGAAAGATTAGCCGGAAATAGCTACTATTGTTTTCTAGATGGATTTTCCGGATATTTTCAAATTCCAATAGCACCCGAGGACCAAGAGAAAACCACATTCACGTGCCCTTATGGTACTTTTGCTTACAAACGCATGCCATTTGGACTTTGTAACGCCCCTGCAACCTTTCAAAGGTGTATGATGGCGATTTTTCACGACATGATAGAAGAATGCATGGAAGTTTTCATGGATGACTTTTCAGTCTTCGGTGATACATTTAAATCATGTCTAGTTAATCTGGAACGAATGCTAATTAGATGCGAACAATCAAATCTAGTACTTAATTGGGAGAAATGCCATTTCATGGTTAAAGAAGGCATCGTTCTTGGACATAAAATTTCAAAAGAAGGAATTGAAGTGGATAGAGCTAAAGTAGATGTAATTGCTAAACTTTCACATCCCACCAATGTTAGAGGAGTTAGGAGTTTTCTAGGGCATGCCGGTTTTTACCGACGTTTCATAAAAGATTTTTCTAAAATTGCCACTCCTATGAATAAACTCCTAGAAAAGGATGCGCCATTCATCTTTTCAGATGAGTGTATCAAATCTTTTAATATTCTTAAAGAGAAACTCACTAATGCACCGATCATGATAACACCAAATTGGAATCTACCATTTGAACTAATGTGCGATGCAAGTGATTTTGCAATGGGAGCCGTTTTAGGACAAAGGATTGAAAAACGATTTCAACCTATATATTATGCTAGTAAGACGTTACAAGGAGCACAAACGAACTATACAACTACTGAAAAAGAACTCCTTGCTATTGTCTTTGCTTTTGACAAATTTCGATCATATCTCGTTCTAGCAAAAACGGTGGTCTATACCGACCATTCTGCTCTTAGATACCTATTTTCAAAACAAGATGCTAAACCAAGATTAATCCGTTGGATCTTACTCTTACAAGAGTTTGATATTGAAATCCGAGATAAAAGAGGAGCAGAAAATCTCGCCGCTGATCATCTTTCTCGTCTTGAAAATCCTGAGTTAGAAGTTCTAAATGAATCGGCCATACAAGACAACTTTCCTGATGAATATCTATTGAAGATAGATTATAAAGAAATTCCATGGTTTGCAGACTATGCAAACTACTTAGTTTGTGGATTCCTTGAAAAAGGATTATCGTACCAAAGACGAAAGAAATTCTTCAGTGATATAAAACACTATTTCTGGGAAGATCCACATCTGTTTAAAAGTTGTCCCGATGGAATAATACGCCGATGTGTATTTGGAGATGAAGCTAGTAAAATATTAAACCATTGTCACACAGGACCAACAGGAGGGCATTATGGGCCTCAACTAACAGCAAGAAAAGTTTATGAAGCTGGATTCTATTGGCCAACAATTTACAAAGACGCACACCTTCTTTGCAAATCCTGTGATGCATGTCAAAGGGCCGGAAAAATAAATCAACGTGATGAAATGCCACAAAATGTCATCCAAGTATGTGAAGTATTTGACATTTGGGGTATTGATTTTATGGGTCCATTTCCAAAATCTCATAATAATCTATATATACTCGTAGCCATTGATTATGTATCTAAATGGGCGGAAGCACAAGCTCTCCCAACTAACGATGCACGAGTTGTAGTCAACTTTTTAAAACGTCTTTTTGCAAGGTTTGGAACACCGAAAGCTTTAATAAGTGATCGGGGTACTCATTTCTATAATAATCAACTTGAGAAAGTTCTTAAAAGATATGGAGTAACTCATAAAATCTCCACCGCATATCATCCACAAACAAGTGGACAAGTTGAAAATACCAACCGAGCTTTAAAACGTATTCTAGAGAAAACCGTAGGATCAAATCCGAAGGAATGGTCCATTAAATTGGAGGATGCACTCTGGGCTTTTAGAACAGCCTACAAAACTCCAATTGGAACCACACCTTTTAGACTTGTTTATGGAAAAGCATGTCATCTTCCAGTAGAAATTGAACACAAAGCATTTTGGGCTTTGAAAACATGTAATCTTGATTTACATGAAGCTGGACGTCTACGATTAAGTCAACTAAACGAATTAGAAGAATTAAGACATGAAGCATACGAAAATTCGTTAATCTATAAAGAAAGAACGAAGAAATGGCATGATAAAAGAATCAGAAGTTCAAAAGAATTTAAAGAAGGAGACAGAGTTCTTCTTTTCAATTCACGATTCAAGCTATTTCCTGGAAAATTGAAATCAAGATGGTCTGGACCATTCATAGTCAAAAGAGTTTTCCCATACGGAACGATAGAATTGATAAATTCAAATGGGATTGAATTTAAAGTTAATGGTCACAGAGTTAAACATTACATACATGGTCCGATGGAAGTCGACAACGAAGTTAATCAAAATTTCAACACCACAGCTAACTAAGTGTGGGGAGAATCAAGTCTTTAAAGGATAATATGTATTTTTGTTAGAGTTAGATTGTCTGTTTTTGTGTAGTTCTCGAAAATGGAACCCGAATGGTCTTTCCCTAGCAGACCCTAAAGAACTAGTCTTCTCCCCCCATTCTGAATTTTTATTTTTTTTAGGTTTTTACCAAATGAAGACTGCCTGTGAACTAAACCATGGTCTAATGCTACACGCTTTGATCACTAAAAGAAATAATGACATACTACCGAGTGAATTAGTATCAGTAATCAGAGAAAGAATGGACGGAGTTAGAAAAGAATCCAGATGCGAAGATAATAAGTTACAATTTGGTAAAGGAAAATCAAAATCCGCAGCGAAAAGAAGAGCACGACACCTAGAACGATGTCACAAATGCGGAAAATGGTCACATGGAGGTAAATGTTCAAATAATCAAACCTATTCAAATACCGAATTTGTTACTTTATGCAGAGATGGACCGTTCATATGTTTAGAAGAAAAGACACTGAATGCTCGAGGTTACGCCTATGTAGCCATGGAAAACCAATTAAACCGACTATCTTATGAATGGGATAGATCATATAACTAAGAAATCTATTTCACAGGTATGTCTGTACAGTTTTTATTTTTATTTTTATTTTTAACCTTTTGATAATAAACGCTAATTTGTTCGCTAAAAAGTATTAAATTGATATTGAATAAAATTAGGTTTGGCGACCGAAATTATTGATATCATTCAAAAATTTATTACATCACTGCGAAATTTAACGTTTATTCTTAAGGTATAAATATCTTTAATCAATCAACCCAAAATATTTCAAAAATTCGTCATGAGTTAAATTAGGTCTTGGAACCGAAATTACTTTACCGAAAAGAGGGGCGCATATTTTTGATAATATTTGATTGATTAAAGTGGGATAAAAAGACAAAAAGATTTTTAATTTTATTTTTTTACCATGTTTTTAAAATTAATATTTAAATCTTAAATTAATATTGTAAACTTTGTAAAAACAATATTTTTAAAATTGTAAATATTTGAAAAATTAATATAAGTTTGGTATGAATTTATAATATGAATTTTTAAATTAAGTTTGGTGTGAATTTTTAATTTTTAAAATATAAATTTTTAATTTTATGCATTTTAAATTTTAAGTTTGGTGTGAAATTTTAATATTAATTTTGAATTTTATATTTAAGTTGTGTGAATTTAAAAACAAAAATTTACTTTATCTCATTAAGTTAAAAATATGATTTTTAAAATTCGTCGTAAGTTGAAGACTAGGTCTTTAAACCGAAATTGCTTTACCCGAGGGAGGGACGAGAACTTTTATTATCATTATTTTTAATCTTATTGAATTAAAGTATGCCAAAAACATTGAAAAAACCCAAAAATCTTAGCTTTTAAAACAATCGCTACAAAAAGACAAATTTTAAAATTTTGTCGAAGGACGGACTAGGACATCAATCCGAAACGACCTCGTCCAAAATAACAAGGGAAACAAAATTTTAAAATTAATTACTTAATTGTTTTAATAAGTTAAAGATTATAAAAAAAAAAAAAAAAAAAAATACCAAACTCCGCGACTCGCGGAGTTTGGAGGGTTAATCCCCGCGACTTGCGGGAGGACCAGATTACAGAAAAAAATAAGAGCTGAACCAGCTCATTCCACACAAAACCCACAGAAAAACTGCGAACATACTGCCGAAAATACACCCAAAAACACCCCCAAAATCACAATTTTTAACCGTTAATCACCAAATCTTTTGCTAAAATCATGTTGAGAAGGATGCTATCTAAGAATTACTCAAGAAAAATGGTAAATTTCTACACCTAAACACCATTTAATCCGAAATTTGGTGTTCTTGAGTCATTTTTTTCCCAATTTGATTTTGATGCTTTTTAGTGTAATTAGGCTTAAATTGTTTATGTATTATGCTTGTATAACCTAGATTGATGCTGTTTAACATGATTAGAAGCCTTAAACTTCAAATTTTGAATAATCTAGGGTTTGTGTTCTTGAGCAAATTTGGGGCTTTTTGATATAAACAGGTTATGGCCGATTTTTATCATGAATTGTTGCTAAATTGAGTAGTGTAACATGTCTAGGTAGTTAAATGATCCAAACTTTGAGCCTAAACATGATTTTGAGAATTAAAGTGGACTTTTTCAAGTCTAAAATTCATGAACTTGATTTTTGAAAGATAATGCCATTTGAAACTTGTTTAATTGCTAGTAATGATTATTTTGACATGTTATTTGAGTTGAATGATTATGAACTTGGCGAACATTTTCGTATATGCTTATTTGAAAAAATGTAGATTTGATAAAAATGTGAAAATGAGCTTAAGTTTGATATAAATTGATAATGTCATTGTAATTATTTTGATTGATGATTTTGCTGACACTAATGCATATTTGGATGCACAAAAATTGTGTTTGATGTGTTTTGCAGAATGAAAGGGGTGAATCTTCATCCCAAGCCCGCAATGCTCCTGCTGAGAATTTGGAACAACAGGAGGTGGATAACTACTACAAGCAGGATATACCTCATCCAGTCATGACCTTTTCCAATATGCACTTGGAAGAGTTGCACCCGAACCTGAGATTTGACAGACTTTGGATAGATTATCCAAAATATCAAAGGGGTTTGCATACTCTTCATTCTAAGGTTGTTGAGGTACCGAGGGTCATAGAATGGGGACCCTTAGAAGCTGTAGAATTGGCCGGGCCAATTAGGGAATTACTTGTACAGAGGTATGGTAATTCTTCTTTTAATGACTGGGTACGTTTATTCACCATGCGTAGACCTGTATATAAAGTATGGTGTGAAGAATTGTTATGTAGTATAGAGTTGAATGATCGGGTAGCTAGTTTAACCGATCGTTCTTTTATTAGATTTTTGTTAGGCGGTTCGATGCGCCACATGTCTTTACTGGACATGGCTCAGGCTTTACGTATATATACGCCTGAGGAGTTAGCGTCTGCCGATTGTAGAGGATTGATACTAAACGGTAGAAAGATAGATGAAAATTTTGATACACACGGTGTGTGGAGTCAAATGACAAGCCATCACCGTTTTAAAGGGGGAAATTACTCTTATTTGGATATAGATAGAGCCGAATTAAGAATGATACATAGGTTTTTAGCTAATTCGATTACACAAAGGGGTAAGAACAAGGAAAAAGTAAATGAACAGGATTTGTTTTACCATATGTGTATTCGAGACCCACAAAGCGCTGTAAGTATACCATATTGTGTGGGTTATTATTTATCAGCTATGGTTCGGGGGATGCGACCGCATAGCATAATAGGAGGTGGTATTTTTATTACTTTGATTGGTGAATATCTCGGTGTGGATATAAGTCGGGGGGATTATTAGTAGAAGAACCAGAACCCCGCGATACTATAGGTTTAAATGTATACCATGGTGCGAAAGTTTTGAAGTGGCGAAACAACGCCGCAGTACGATACCATGGTAGACATCCACAGGTGGAGAGAAACCAACAGCAAGGTAATGTAGGAGGGGGGAATGAGATGCAAGAAATGCAAAGGTTTATAGCTTCTCAGGAATACGAAAATGCTAGACAGAGAGCATTTGATGATTGGCAAGTTCATCAGAACCAAATCATAGCTCATTGCCAACATATAGGTAGAAACTATATTCCTACACCGAAACCCATCTTCCCTCCCTGGTCTATAGAGATGCAGCCACCGTATCCTACGTATGACCCTGCCGAAGCATTCTATAGTACCTATGGTTATGCCTGGAACCCCTATTGGTACCAATATCATCCTTAGTTTACTTATTATTATTTTTTTATTTTGTAATTTGTAATTATTGATACGTTTAATACTTTTGTTAATATTGTAATCATTTTTATAATTGTCTAACTTTTATTCTTAGATTTTAATAATTTTTGAATGTGGGGTAATATACCAAACTTCAAAAATATGTATATATGTTTGCAGTTTATCTTATGTACACAACAGGGTAAAACAACGCATTTTCAAAGACTGGCATTAAGTTCAGCAAAAGCAACTAATTTTGACGACAAGATGCAAAATATATGTGAAATAACAACAAGACGGAATGAACAAATGATGTGCACCATTTATCATTCAGCAAACAAACGCCAATATATTTGGAAACTTTGGTAAAAATTTAATCATTTTCACACAAATCACCCTCAATAATTTAAATTGTTACTGATTTCTTGCAAATGAGGGCATTGCAAGATCTTAAGTGTGGGAAGGGGTTAAATTCTTTTGGATTTTAAAATTTTTATCTTAAACACTTGGTTACCATTAAAAATACTAGTAAAGCAGTAGTTGTATTAGAATCTAGTGCTCTCTGATAAAAAAGAACAGCCCTAGTCTTATATACTGACTACCCAATTCTAGTAAAATTTTTCAAAATTTTCAATTAAATGGATTCAAAATCATGTTTATATATATTTATGAACGATAAAACTAGGTTTTAACACCGAAATTATTGTTACCTCGGAAAGGACATAAATTGAGAAACAAACTAAAATGTTAAAATTCATTTAAAATGGAATAGAGGACGATAAAAAGGAAAATAAAAGCCAAGTGTGGGAAAATTTACCAAGTTATCTTAAACATATGTCACATATATCTGTAACAAATAACTGAAAATACTTTTGCTTTGGACTAAACTAAACTGTTTTTTACCTGATGAAAGAAAAGAAGAGATGGATATACACGATGAATCAATTCCATCATTAAAAGGAAGTAAAGTCTTCCGAAAAAGAAACGCGCTTCTTGATTTAGGTCATGAAGTTGTCGTCCAGACCAGCTGTAGGTTGACGAAAAATCTAGAAAAGTCATCACTAAAATCAGCAGGAAATCCACGGACCTCAGCATTAAACAGGGTCGCCAAGTGGTCAGATTTATCCTAACCATGAGAAGGATTTATCTCGTACAATGGGGGGGGCACCATGCAAATTAGCTGGATAAGACTAATGAATCAGATCCCCAGAAAGGATAATCTCCTTAAAGATTAAAAATCAGCTTTTAAGACTGATATTACTCAATCCTAGAGATTGACCTTAAAGATTGAGAATTCAAACTCATGGAATTCATTGATATCTAAACTCGAGCTTGAACGAGAAAATATTTTGATCAAAATTACAAACCGATTTGTTTTCTGAAAACCCTATTTTCAATGCGTTCATTACCATTGAACATAATATCCTAGGAATTCACCTGGAATTCATTAGGTCACCTGAACTAAAACGGGTGTCAACCGTAAGAACGGTGGTTGCATAGTGGTCAAAGACAGGACCTTGTGCCATACCGAAAAATTTTAAGGGTGAGCTTTACTATTGCTTCTACCAAGGATAGTAATTGCGTCCGACACGTTATAGACCATAATTAAAAGCATGTCAGGGGACATTGCCTTAACAGTTGCTTGTTCAACGCTTTCCTTTACAACCGGACGGTAGTTTATCGAAAGGTAATATACGGGACAAGTAAACTGGACGTGTTGCTTTCCAAATACAAGGTTAGCAAGTGGGTGACACAAAACCGCAAGTTTTGAGCTAAAATTTTCAAATCTGAAACCCACCAAACCCACAAAAATATTTTGCAAACACCGGTAAAGGGTTATCCCGGAAAACTTATCTAGGGTAAAAACTAGATTTAATTTTCAAAAGATCAAATGTTTTCATAAAGATCCAATTTCCTTAATGGATCTAAATTTTTATAGTCATGTGGGACTGTAAACCATATCATTACTACCATTGTTTATACCGCCGTATAGAAATCACTGATGTACAAAGTGTGAAGAATAAAGAAGTGATTCTAGTATTTCAAGACGATATTGCTTGAGGACAAGCAACGCTCAAGTGTGGGAATATTTGATAATGCTAAAAACGAACATATATTTCATAGCATTATTTCTCAAGAAAGACAAGCTTTTAGTTGCAATTGTTCTATTTACAAGTGATATTCGTTTAAATAATAAAAGGTGAAGACAAAAGACAGATTCGACGAATTGAAGACGCAAACGACCAAAAAGCTCAAAAGTACAAAAGACAATCAAAAAGGTTCCAATTATTGATAAGAAACGTCTCGAAATTACAAGAGTACAAGATTCAAAACGCAAAGTACAAGATATTAAATTGTACGCAAGGACGTTCGAAAATCCGGAACCGGGACCAGAGTCAACTCTCAATGCTCGACGCAACGGACTAAAAATTACAAGTTAACTAGGTATATAAATATAATATAATATATAATTAATTATATTAATTATATATATATTATATTTATAAATAAAAACCGTTGGCAGAGAAAGACTCCAAGGGTGTGAGCTGTAAATTCATTCTCCGCGACTCGCGGAGTTTGAAGGCAAAATTGGCCGCGAGTCGCGGAGCCCCAAAATGAAATTCTGCCTATAAAGCCAACCGAATTCTGATCGTAAAAATAATCTTTTTCTTCTTCTTATCATACGTAAACGATATATATATATATATATATAATTTATATTTTAATTTTAATTATAATTCTAATAATAAGGGTATGTTAGCGAATGTTGTAAGGGTGTAAGTCGAAATTCTGTCCATGTAACGCTACGCTATTTTTAATCATTATAAGTTATGTTCAACCTTTTTACATTAATGTCTCGTAGCTAAGTTATTATTATGCTTATTTAAAACAAAGTAATCATGATGTTGGGCTAATTACTAAAATTGGGTAATTGGGCTTTGTACCATAATTGGGGTTTGGACAAAAGAACGACACTTGTGGAAATTAGACTATGGGCTATTAATGGGTTTTATATTTGTTTAACTAGATGAAAGTTTGTTAATGTTAATATAAAGATTTACAATTGGGCGTCCCTATAAATTACCATATACACTCAATCGGACACGATGGGCGGGGTATTTATATGTACGAATAATCGTTCATTTAACCAGACACGGGAATGGATTAATAGCCACTAGAATAATTAAAACAGGGGTGAAATTACATTCAAGGGTAATTGGTGTAATTGTTAACAAAGTAGTAAAACCTTGGTTTACACGCAGTTGATAACCTGGTGTATTCATTAAACAAAGTATTAAAACCTTGTTACAATTCGAATCCCCAATTAGTTGGAATATTTAACTTCGGGTATAAGGATAATTTGACGAGGGCACTCGCATTTTATATTTATGACTGATGGACTGTTATGGACAAAAACCAGACGGACATATTAAATAATCCAGGACAAAGGACAATTAACCCATGGGCATAAAACTAAAATCAACACGTCAAACATCATGATTACAGAAGTTTAAATAAGCATAATTCTTTTATTTCATATTTAATTTCCTTTATTTTATATTTAATTGCACTTCTAATTATCGCATTTTTATTGTTATTGTATTTAATTGCACTTTTAATTATCATCCTTTTTAATTATCGCAAGTTTATTTTATCGCACTTTTATTATTCGCAATTTCATTATCGTTATTTACTTTACGCTTTAATTTAAGTCTTGTATTTATTTTATATTTTACATTAGGTTTTAACTGCGACTAAAGTCTTAAAATCGACAAACCGGTCATTAAACGGTAAAAACCCCCCTTTATAATAATAATATTACTTATATATATGTTTGTATTTTTATAAAAGTAAACTAATATAGCGTTGAGCTTTGTTTAAAAAAGATTCCCTGTGGAACGAACCGGACTTACTAAAAACTACACTACTGTACGATTAGGTACACTGCCTATAAGTGTTGTAGCAAGGTTTAAGTATATCCATTCTCTAAATAAATAAATATCTTGTGTAAATTTGTATCGTATTTAATAGTTTTTCCTAGTAAAATATAAACTATTTCGTATACCTTAGCTTTGACATCAACGTCCCATGCATAGAGACAAAAATATCATTCATATGTATTGAACACCTGGTAACCGACATTCACAATATGCATATAAGAATATCCCCATCATTCCGGGATCCTCCTTCGGACATGATATTAATTTCGAAGTACTAAAGCATCCAGTACTTTGGATGGGGCTTGTTGGGCCCGATAGATCTATCTTTAGAGTTCGCGTCAATTAGGGTTTCTGTTCCCTAATTCTTAGATTACCAGACTATATAGGGTGATATTCGATTTGATAATCCAACCATAGAATGTAGTTTCGATCACTTGTGTCTATTTCGTAAAGCATTTATAAAAGCAGTGCATGTATTCTCAGTCCCAAAAATATATATTGCAAAAGTATTTAAAAAGGGAATAATGAAACTCACGCATACAGATATTGTAAAACAGTTAATAAAGCATTTGCATGTATTCTCAGCCCAAAAATGTAACGATGTAAAAAGGGAGCAAATGAAACTCACGCATATAAATATTGTAAAACAGTTAATAAAGCATTTGCATGTATTCTCAGCCCCAAAAATGTAAAGAGTAAAAGGGGATCAATGAAACTCACCTAATGTATTTTGTAGTAAAAATACATATGACTATACTGAATAACTAAACAATGCAGGGTTGGTCTCAGATTCACGAACCTATATCATTTTTATATAGGTTAACACACATAATTGTAATCGAACAAATTTATATTTATTAGTGATCTACTTGTTATTTTAGTAACTTATGTGTTTCATTATTAACTTAATTAACTCTATTTATCTTACATACTTTAGATAAATAATTATTATTTATTATAGAGATATCAATGTAGTAATGTACTATATATTTTTCTTATATATATATAATATTTATTTAGTAAATTAATAATAAAAATCTTAATAGTGATAATGAAAATAATAATTTTGATAATAATAATAGCCGTTTTGTTTGTAGTAATAATAATACTGTAATAATAATAATAATAATAATAATAATAATAATAATAATAATAATAATAATAATAATAATAATAATAATAATAATAATAATAATAATAATAATAATAATAATAATAATAATAATAATAATAATAATAATACTTAATGATAATAATAGTAATAATGATAATACTATTAATTATACTAATAATCATATTACTAATATTAGTGATAATAATAATAATAATTAACTTAATAACAACAACAATTAATAATAATAATAACAATAAAAATAATAATACTTGAGACTACGTTTAAGAGCTTTTCCCTAAAAATATGCATTAGACAGGACTCAAACCCATGACCTCTCGTTCCACACAAACACTTCAAACCATCCCTCCATCCCTTTGTTTTCTGTTTTATAACCCATAAATATATTTATAACCCGATTTTATTTCATTTCAACCCAACAGAAAGATTGAATTGTAGCAGCCCAATTATCAATCCAATAATATGATTTTAATGGACCTCCCTCTAGTCCTCGGTCCAAAAAAAAAAAAAAAAAAAAATACCACATGGCCAAAATATGATCCGGTTCTTGTTTATTGAAATGGAATCTTTTTTTTTTTTTTTTTATGATGAGCTGGATACAGCTTTCTTAGATACTCCCACTCCCATGACATCTTCCATCATATAAATACTTTATTAAATCAAGTGGCTATATGCTTTAGAAGTTGTTGGGCATAAAGAAAGAAAAAAATGCGTATTATAATTTGAATCACTATCATCATCTTTTCTTTCCTTTTTAACATGCACTAAATAATATATTCTATATAAATAGTGGTAAACCTTAGTTTGTGAACATATCCTACCCTTCCTTCATTTATCGACATAAACTTCAAGAGGTACGGTTGTTGTAGCCGTGACACATCCCACATGCAGCTCCCTCCACTAATACGTATTCCTTTTTCATAAACCAGAAAAATATAACCCGCTGTAGTAGTAATTGGTGGTTCCCGGTTGTTGATGGTGGTGATGAGAGAGAGAAAAAAAAATAGAACATGATATATATAGCGATGATGGAAATTTGGTGGTAAAGGTTTATTTTGGTGTGGGTCTTCGATCAGAACTGAGACAGGAACAAAAAAAAATAGTGACTTGGTGTTGGCGATGTTGGGACAGAAGCATCAATTAGTAGGTGGTGTTCCGGTTTGATCAATCAACTAAAAAAAATATAGCATCACAGCTGCAGTAGTTCGTGTAGGCAGAAAAATGGCAAGGTTTGGTGTTTCTCCACGATTTCAAACAGAAAGAAAAAGAAGCATAGCAGTCTGTATGGGTGCTGTTTGTTCGCGGGTATACAACAGAAACAAAGCAGGTTTTGTTGGTGACTCGTTGGTGATTTCATAAGTGTAATTGATGGTGGGTTGATCGAACATGAAACTGTAGTAGTAGCAAATGGGTCTTGCTTGTTGTTTATTCAAGCTTGAGACATAAAGAGATGAATCAGTTTAGTCGCGGGTTTTAGTGGTGATCCTAATGAAAACATAAAAGGGAAAAGGGTTGGTGTTTATGGTGATCACGAAGACAAAAGAGTTGTGAAGTGGTATCTTTTTCTAGCTTCTAAACACAGCTAAACTTGGCAGTTGTAGTGTGGTTGTTAGCTGCAACAAGAAACGCAAATAATAGTAGCAGTCTGGTTCACAGTTTAAAAAGTGGTGGTGTTTTGTTAGGGTTGAGGTTTCATGATTGAAACATGAAACGAATGAGAAGAGGAAGAAAATATATAGTACGATGGTGTTAAGAGGTGGTGAATTAATAGTTTAAGGTGGTGGTTATTAAGGTGACTCATCAGAAATAAGTAGCAGAGAGAAGAGAAGAATGATCTTGTGCACATAATAATAACTATGTATAAAAATGTATCTGTAAAGTTAAATGTGAAGAAAACAAATGGATTCGGTAAATTGAATACTAATCCCAAATAATAATTTCAATAATAATTTCATGAGGTCAGTGAATTGACTTGAAACAGTTAGGTAGTATCAATCATCCAAGATTTGATTCGATTAGGATGATTAATCAGAGAAATAAATAATTATAAAGAATTTACAAAGACTAAGACCCTTAACCGAAATTGGATGTTAGTGTGATATAAGTCATGATTTGTACGAGATATGGGACAGAAGGACAAATTTAACAAAGTAAAATAGATACATAAATCTGATTTTTGATTCTCCTCTTGTAAGTAATTATTATTATAAATTAATAATTATATTATTAATAGTATTAATAATATTACAAATACTAATAATAATATTAATAAAATTAATAACAATGATAATAACATTAATAATTCTACTAACTATATTAATAATAATAATAGAATTAATAAGATAATAGTAATAACATGATTACTTATAATTTAAATATAATAAGTTATGTTTTTCAACTAAAAATTTAATTGATAATTTTAATTATACTTAATTATTTTTCTATCTTATTTACATAATTGATTATATGTTAAAATTTCAAATTATTATATATATATATATATATATATATATATATATATATATATATATACCTACATTCATATACACATGTTTATTTACAAACAATTGTTCGTGAATCGTCGGGTACATTCAAAGGGTAATTGATTACATGAATATAGTTTCAAAATTTTCGAGACTCAACATTACAGACTTTGCTTATCGTGTCGAAGTCATATAAAGATCAAGTTTAAATTTGGTCGGAAACTTCCGGGTCGTCACAGAAGTCATCTCCAGACATGGAATACCAATATCTATTATCTCTGATAGGGATGGCAGATTTATTTCAAGATTCTGGCAGACATTACAGCAAGCATTAGGAACTAGTCTAGACATGAGTACTGCCTATCATCCATAAACTGATGGGCAGAGTGAAAGGACGATACAAACGCTTGAAGACATGCTACGAGCATGTGTTATTGATTTCGGAAACAGTTGGGATCGACATCTACCGTTAGTAGAATTTTCCTACAACAACAGCTACCATTCAAGCATTGAGATGGCGCCGTTTGAAGTACTTTACGGTAGAAAGTGCAGGTCTCTGATTTGTTGGAGTGAAGTGGGGGATAGACAGATTACGGGTCCGGAGATTATACAAGAAACTACCGAGAAGATCATCCAAATTCAACAACGGTTGAAAACCGCCCAAAGTCGACAAAAGAGCTACGCTGACATTAAAAGAAAAGATATAGAATTTGAAATTGGAGAGATGGTCATGCTTAAAGTTGCACCTTGGAAAGGCGTTGTTCGATTTGGTAAATGAGGGAAATTAAATCCAAGGTATATTGGACCATTCAAGATTATTGATCGTGTCGGACCAGTAGCTTACCGACTTGAGTTACCTCAACAACTCGCAGCTGTACATAACACTTTCCACGTCTCGAATTTGAAGAAATATTTTGCTAAAGAAGATCTCACTATTCCGTTAGATGAAATCCAAATCAACGAAAAACTTCAATTCATCGAAGAACCCGTCGAAATAATGGATCGTGAGGTTAAAAGACTTAAGCAAAACAAGATACCAATTGTTAAGGTTCGATGGAATGCTCGTAGAGGACCTGAGTTCACCTGGGAGCGTGAAGATCAGATGAAGAAGAAATACCCTCATCTATTTCCAGAAGATTCGTCAACACCTTCAACAGCTTAAAATTTCGGGACGAAATTTATTTAACGGGTAGGTACTGTAGTGACCCGAACTTTTCCATGTTTATATATATTAATTGAGATTGATATTTACATGATTAAATGTTTCCAACATGTTAAGAAATCAAACTTGTTAAGACTTGATTAATTGAAATAGGTTTCATATAGACAATTGACCACCCAAGTTGACCGGTGATTCACGAACGTTAAAACTTGTAAAAACTATATGATGACATATATATGGTTATATATATAGTTAACATGATATTATGATAAGTAAACATATCATTAATTATATTAACAATGAACTACATATGTAAAAACAAGACTACTAACTTAATGATTTTGAAACGAGACATATATGTAACGATTATCGTTGTAACGACATTTAATGTATATATATCATATTAAGAGATATTCGTACATCATAATATCATGATAATATAATAATTTAAAATCTCTTTTGATATTATAAACATTGGGTTAACAACATTTAACAAGATCGTTAACCTAAAGGTTTCAAAACAACATTTACATGTAACGACTAACGATGACTTAACGACTCAGTTAAAATGTATATACATGTAGTGTTTTAATATGTATTCATACACTTTTGAAAGACTTCAAGACACTTATCAAAATACTTCTACTTAACAAAAATGCTTACAATTACATCCTCGTTCAGTTTCATCAACAATTCTACTAGTATGCACCCGTATTCGTACTCGTACAATACACAGCTTTTAGATGTATGTACTATTGGTATATACACTCCAATGATCAGCTCTTAGCAGCCCATGTGAGTCACCTAACACATGTGGGAACCATCATTTGGCAACTAGCATGAAATATCTCATAAAATTACAAAAATATGAGTAATCATTCATGACTTATTTACATGAAAACAAAATAACATATCCTTTATATCTAATCCATACACCAACGACCAAAAACACCTACAAACACTTTCATTCTTCAATTTTCTTCATCTAATTGATCTCTCTCAAGTTCTATCTTCAAGTTCTAAGTGTTCTTCATAAATTCCAAAAGTTCTAGTTTCATAAAATCAAGAATACTTTCAAGTTTGCTAGCTCACTTCCAATCTTGTAAGGTGATCATCCAACCTCAAGAAATCTTTGTTTCTTACAGTAGGTTATCATTCTAATACAAGGTAATAATCATATTCAAACTTTGGTTCAATTTCTATAACTATAACAATCTTATTTCAAGTGATGATCTTACTTGAACTTGTTTTCGTGTCACGATTCTGCTTCAAGAACTTCGAGCCATCCAAGGATCCATTGAAGCTAGATCCATTTTTCTCTTTTCCAGTAGGTTTATCCAAGGAACTTAAGGTAGTAATGATGTTCATAACATCATTCAATTCATACATATAAAGCTATCTTATTCGAAGGTTTAAACTTGTAATCACTAGAACATAGTTTAGTTAATTCTAAACTTGTTCGCAAACAAAAGTTAATCCTTCTAACTTGACTTTTAAAATAAACTAAACACATGTTCTATATCTATATGATATGCTAACTTAATGATTTAAAACCTGGAAACACGAAAAACACCGTAAAACCGGATTTACGCCGTCGTAGTAACACCGCGGGCTGTTTTGGGTTAGTTAATTAAAAACTATGATAAACTTTGATTTAAAAGTTGTTATTCTGAGGAAATGATTTTTATTATGAACATGAAACTATATCCAAAAATTATGGTTAAACTCAAAGTGGAAGTATGTTTTCTAAAATGGTCATCTAGACGTCGTTCTTTCGACTGAAATGACTACCTTTACAAAAACAACTTGTAACTTATTTTTCCGACTATAAACCTATACTTTTTCTGTTTAGATTCATAAAATAGGGTTCAATATGAAACCATAGCAAATTGATTCACTCAAAACGGATTTAAAATGAAGAAGTTATGGGTAAAACAAGATTGGATAATTTTTCTCCTTTTAGCTACGTGAAAATTGGTAACAAATCTATTCCAACCATAACTTAATCAACTTGTATTGTATATTATGTAATCTTGAGATACCATAGACACATATACAATATTTCGACCTATCATGTCGACACATCTATATATATTTCGGAACAACCATAGACACTCTATATGTGAATGTTGGAGTTAGCTATACAGGGTTGAGGTTGATTCCAAAATATATATAGTTTGAGTTGTGATCAATACTGAGATACGTATACACTGGGTCGTGGATTTATTCAAGATAATATTTATCGATTTATTTCTGTACATCTAACTGTGGACAACTAGTTGTAGGTTACTAACGAGGACAGCTGACTTAATAAACTTAAAACATCAAAATATATTAAAAGTGTTGTAAATATATTTTGAACATACTTTGATATATATGTATATATTGTTATAGGTTCGTGAATCAACCAGTGGCCAAGTCTTACTTCCCGACGAAGTAAAAATCTGTGAAAGTGAGTTATAGTCCCACTTTTAAAATCTAATATTTTTGGGATGAGAATACATGCAGGTTTTATAAATGATTTACAAAATAGACACAAGCATGTGAAACTACATTCTATGGTTGAATTATCGAAATCGAATATGCCCCTTTTTATTAAGTCTAGTAATCTAAGAATTAGGGAACAGACACCCTAATTGACGCGAATCCTAAAGATAGATCTATCGGGCCCAACAAGCCCCATCCAAAGTACCGGATGCTTTAGTACTTCGAAATTTATATCATATCCGAAGGGTGTCCCGGAATGATGGGGATATTCTTATATATGCATCTTGTTAATGTCGGTTACCAGGTGTTCACCATATGAATGATTTTTATCTCTATGTATGGGATGTGTATTGAAATATGAAATCTTGTGGTCTATTATTATGATTTGATATATATAGGTTAAACCTATAACTCACCAACATTTTTGTTGACGTTTTAAGCATGTTTATTCTCAGGTGATTATTAAGAGCTTCCGCTGTCGCATACTTAAATAAGGACGAGATTTGGAGTCCATGCTTGTATGATATTGTGTAAAAACTGCATTCAAGAAACTTATTTTGTTGTAACATATTTGTATTGTAAACCATTATGTAATGGTCGTGTGTAAACAGGATATTTTAGATTATCATTATTTGATAATCTACGTAAAGCTTTTTAAACCTTTATTGATGAAATAAAGGTTATGGTTTGTTTTAAAATGAATGCAGTCTTTGAAAAACGTCTCATATAGAGGTCAAAATCTTGCAACGAAATCAATTAATATGGAACGTTTTTAATCAATAAGAACGGGACATTTCAACTGAAGAATTTCTTCCTCTTTTGATGCGACCACCCTTTTTCCAAGAACCCCCCAACCAGATAATTAGCAATGTCCACGTACCACGGCTCGTCCACCTTGTCCATCGCCATGAGATATTCATCGGGAAAATCATCATGGATACTTGATTCGTGAAGGACTTCGAGATTTGGATTCTCGAGTCTAGACAAGTGGTCAGCCGCTAGATTTTCAGCACCCTTCTTATCCCGAATCTCGATGTCGAATTCTTGCAAAAGCAAGATCCATCTAAGCAGTGGAGGTTTCGCATCTGGTTTCGAAAATAGGCACTTCAGAGCAGAATGGTCCTTAAAAACTATAGTCTTAGACAAGACTAAGTAGGACCTGAACTTATCAAAAGAAAAGACCACGGAAAGGAGCTCCTTTTCAGTGGTAGTATAATTCAATTGGGCTCCCTGCAAGGTCTTGCTTGCATAGTAGATGGGTCGGAAATGTTTCTCGACCCTTTGACCCAAAACAGAGCCAACAGCAAAATCGGAAGCATCGCACATAAGCTCGAATGGAAGGGACCAATTCGGAGCAATTATGATTGGTGCATTGATCAGTTTCTCCTTCAGAAGATCGAATGCCTTTTGGCACTCGTCAGAGAAATTCCACGGCGTGTCCTTTTCAAGGAGTTTGTTCATCTGGTTAGCGATTTTAGAGAAATCCTTAATAAACCGCCGGTAAAAACTGGCGTGCCCGAGAAAACTCCGAACACCCTTAACATCGGTGGGAGGTGGAAGGTTCTTAATAGCCGTTACCTTCGCAGGATCCACCTCAATACCGTCTTTGGAAATCTTGTGCCCGAGTACTATGCCTCCTTGAACCATGAAATGGCACTTCTCCCAATTGAGCACAAGATTAGACTTTTCACACCGTTCCAACATCCGTTCTAAATTCAGAAGGCATGAATCAAAAGTGTCACCGAAGACCGAAAAGTCATCCATGAACACCTCCATGCAATCCTCTATCATATCATGGAATATGGCCATCATGCACCTTTGAAAAGTGGCCGGAGCATTGCAAAGGCCAAAGGGCATGCGTAGGTATGAAAATGTGCCATACGGGCATGTGAAAGTAGTTTTCTCTTGGTCCTCGGGCGAGATAGGAATTTGGAAATAGCCCGAAAAACCATCAAGAAAGCAATAAAAGCTGTTTCCTGCTAACCTCTCTAGCATTTGATCCATGAAAGGTAACGGGAAATGGTCTTTGCGTGTGGCGTCGTTCAACTTTCGATAGTCAATACAAACACGCCACCCCGTGACAGTCCTAGTGGAAATTAACTCATTTTTATCATTGGTGGTAAGAGTCATACCACCTTTCTTAGGTACACAGTGTACCAGGCTAATCCAAGGACTGTCAGAGATCGGGTAAATCAGACCTGCATCGAGGAGCTTAATGATCTCTTTCTTCACGACATCTTGTAAGTGCGGGTTCAACCTCCTTTGACGTTGTACCACAGGTTTGGAGTTATCCTCCATTAGGATTTTGTGGGTGCAATAGGAGGGACTAATACCCTTAATGTCGTGAATTTTCCATGCAATGGCCGGTTTATGGGCCTGCAGCAAGGTTACAAGCTCAGTTTTCTGACCTGTAGTAAGAAAAGAAGAAATAATTACCGGAAGCTTAGATTCCTCCTACAAATAAGCGTATTCCAAATGATCTGGAAGTGGCTTCAATTCTAACTCGGGAGGTTCTTCAATTGAAGACTTGCTCCGGTAATCTGCATCGCGTTTGAGTTCCTTGAACTCCTCCTCAGTCGGCTCATAGCCGTTTTCCATCAAGGTGGTCAAAATGTCCACCTCCTCAACCTGCAACTCTTCATCAATTTCAACCAATGAGCATTCTCCTGAACCCTGTAACTCTGAGAATTCCTGCAACAACTCAGAGTGGACATTCACAGTGTTAAGAAAATAGCATACATCATCGGTGTACGGAGGGTATTTTAAAGTATGGTCGATTGAAAAAGTTGCATGCAAATTATCTATCCGAAGGGTCAACTGTTGGCCATATACATCAATGATACACCTAGCAGTATTTAAAAATTGCCGACCCAAAATCAGTGGAATTCTATCATCCACTTCCATATCTAACACCACGAAATCGGCCGGGAAAACCAACGACCCGGTCTTAACTAGCATATTCTCGATAATTCTATGAGGGAATTTAATAGAGCGGTCTGCTAGCTGAATAGCCATTCGTGTGGGTTTCAACTCCCCGGGGTCTAGCTTCAAATAAATAGAATATGGCATTAAATTTATGCTAGCCCCCAAAATCTGCCAACGCCCGCATACAATCCAAGTTACCCAATAAATAAGGAATGGTAAAACTTCCAGGATCCTCAAGCTTCTCGGGAAGCTTGTTTGCAACTACCGCTGAGCATGCGGTATTCAAACCGACTGAAGACACATTCTCCAGCTTCTTCCTGTTGGTCAGCAAGTCCTTAAGAAACCTTGCATACTTCGGCATACCTGCAATCACATCAATAAAAGGCAAATTAATGTTAACTTTTCTAATCAAGTCCATGAACTTGGACTTTTCTGCCTCCAGCTTCTCTAGTCTCTGCTTCCTCGGGAATGGGAGCGGTGGTTGATACTCTTTAACTACCGGTTTAGTAGCAACAGTTTCCGGTACCCTCACAACCTTCTCAATCACCTGTTCCGGCTCCTTACCCCCTCCGGTTCACTAACAACTACCGGCTCACTATCCTTAACCAACGGCACTCGTAAATCATCCGCATCGGGCTTACTCGGTGAATCATATACTAAACCACTGCGGGTAGTGATAGCATTAACGTGCCCATTCTTTGGGTTGTTATCGGTCTTACTCGGTAACTCCCCCGGTTTCCTTACATTATTCTGACTAGCAAGCTGACCAATTTGTTTCTCAAGATTCTGAATCGCTGCTTGTTGATTTCGAAACATTTTGTCATTCTTCTCATTGTTCTGAGTAACAGTAGTAACAAGCTGAGTTTGAGATATCACAAGCTTCTCGATCATTGCTTCAAGGTTGGACTTTTTCTCTTCAGCTTTGGGTTTCTGAAAATACCCGGGAGCTTGCTGTTGATATCCTCCACTAGAACCTGGCTGAAACCTCGAACCTTGATTACCTTGAGGATTATAGGGATTATTGAAATTCCTATTAAACTGCGCACGTCCCTGAAACTGATTGTTGTTCTGCTGACTAATATAAGCAATCTCTTCCTTCTGATTCATAGTCAAACCTGCATCGTAATCTTTTGCCAGATGCAATCCCCCACAATACTCACAACCAACCTTCATACCATGAATATCCTTATTTATCTTCTCCAAATTCCTACCAAAGGAATCCAACTTAGCACTTATAGACCCAAAATCGTCATATGCACTATGGGTTTCGGTCTTCTTAACTGAAGCTGAATGGAATGACTCATGATCTTGATGCCATTCGTGAGAGTAAGCAGCTTGCTTTTCAATTATCTCTAGCGCCTCTTCTTCGGTCTTATCCATTAACGTACCACCTGCGGCTTGATCAATAGTCTGACGAGTAGGGATATCACAACCTTTGTAGAAAATCTTGACCTTCTGTAAATCATTCAACCCATGTTGCAGGCATGAGCGTAACAAAGTAGCAAAATGGTGCCAAGCATCAAACAATGTCTCACTGCTCTTTTATCTGAATTGAGAAATTTCTGCTTGAAGTCTAGCAGCTCGAGACGTAGGGAAAAACTACGATAAAAACTTATCCTCCAAAGTCTCCCAAGAGGTAATCGTGCCCTCTGGTTGCTTATCTAACCATCTCTTGGCTTCTCCCTTAAGAGTCCAAGGAAAAAGCCTTGTCTTGACTGAAGTATCGGCAACCTCATGCAACTTAAACAAATTGCAAACATCATTAAAATTACGAAGATGCTCGTTAGCATCCTCAGTATCCTTGCCATAAAATCGGCAATCAGAAGTGGCCTTCAACTTTTGTGCCATAGTCTGAGGACGAGGTGGTTGTTCTTGGTCCGCCATATCTTCAGTCTCGAAAAGATCTAAGGAGATGTAAGATTCTTCTTCTTCTCTGATTTCAAGTGGTGTATCGGGCACCACAGTCTCAGAACTACTTCCCAAATTAATTATATTAGCACTTGAAGAAAAAGATGAATCCACTGTGGACTGTTGTTCGTGACTTAACGCTCTGAATAACTCTCTTTCGGGTTCTGCAAATGGTTGAAGAATCGGAAAATTAGAAGAACGCGTATGTGGCATGCACTACCTGTTACCTGCGAAATCAAAACTAACAACTGATTAAACGCACCGATTCAACTAGAGAATAACAAAAAGAAATAATAAACTATAACTAAACTAAACTAAGAACAATTAGATAACAATCTTAATTTTCGACACAACTGTTCCCCGGCAGCGGCGCCAAAAACTTGATGTGTCAAATCTAGTATATAATTTATCTCTGGAAAATGCCGGTTTAAAGATTACTACACACTAACGGGCAGTGTACCCGATCGTGTAATAGTATGAAATTGGTAATTCCGAAATCGTTCCAAGGACAGTTTTAACGTGAGAATTAAGATTGTACTAATAAAATAAAATAAATTAATCTACGAAAATTGAAAGTACTTGATAGTTTGTTTTGGTGGCTATTTAACGATTAGCCAAATCAAGATAGATTTAAAAGTAAAGGCAATATTTTTGGGTTTTTAAGTTTAAATAAATCAAATAACAGACTCAACGGAAAATAAAGATAGTTTGAATTCAATAGATAAAAGAATGTTCGCCTAGATCTCCTATTCGCAGTGTTGGATGATTTGTTATTAAGCACTAGTTCTATTTATCAATGCATGCAATTACAGAGTCGGTTTACCCAGAGTTCTCTTTTAGCAAACACGTCAAACTAGGATTTATTGGCGTAGGGTTCCCTTTTTACCAAAGACCTCTTTCGTTTGTGACTTAGTAACTAGCTAATTATAAGATTAAGATTTAATTGGTTACGCGTTCGCTCCACACAATTCACCCCTGCTTTGTTCAATCAATGTTACCCGGTTTACCCCCTTGGTCCAGTAAGCACCCAATCGGTTAAGACAAATCAATTGGAAATTAGATCACTAAATTGAAACAGGATTCCCTTTGTTCAAACAAGATTCACTAATCAACCTAGTAACAATAATCAACACCCACAAGAATGGTTCTTAATCAAAACTCATAATTATCATGTATTAATTAATAAAACTACAAAGTATCATCCAAACACATGCAAATATTCAATCTAGACAAACACTAAAAGTTTAGCCAAAAATCATGGCAAGAACAAAAATCACAATCAAAGTAATAGAGGAATTCATTGTTTTAAACAAAGAGATTAACCTAATTAATGATTGAATCTTGAACGATAGACGGATCGAGACTTGTTTCCGGAATGATTGATGTGTTAGAATGACCTTGAGAAGCCCCAAAAATTGCCTAAGTTCGTCAAAAAGCTGCTGGAAATCGTCAGGATGCGAAAGTGATAAATTAGGCTAATTTTCGGGCTTTAAATAAGTGGAAATCTGAACCTGGATTAAGACTTGCGCGGCGCGCCATACATCCGCGCGGCGCACCAAATAGCTGTGCGGCGCGCCACTCTCTGATGAACTGAAAATCAAGCCTTTTTAAAATGCTCGAACTGAATTTTATGCCTAATGGAGCGGCGCGCGCCCTTTTGGAGCGGCGCTCCAGACCCCATTTGCTGAAACTGAGCTGAAAACTTGCTAAAATCACCCAAAACTCGAATCGGACCAAACCCTTTCACTCGTTTGCATAGAAAATCATCCAAAACCATCAAATAACTTCAAATTTAACCTTCTTAGTCTTGGAACTCAAACTTTCACAACTTTCACCGAAATAACTCCAAATCGTATCCAAAAAGGACCAAAATATACCCGATATCGCTAAGGAAAACGCGTAAGAAATATGCGATATCAAACAACCCCACACTAGAGTTTTGCTTGTCCTCAAGCAATGAAACTCGATAATAATCTTCTACAATATGATAAATTCTTCAAACATGTATGTAGAACCAAATAAACAAGAAACCAAACAGGCAACTAGCGTGGGCACGATTTGGAGTAAATAACCACCATGGTTCCCACTTGCATTCCCCCAACATAACTTCCCAAACTGCAAACAATATGTAACTGATATAGCAACCAAAATTAATCTCGATTAACGTACCATACTGATGAAGTAGAGAATCTCGAATCAAAATAAAAGTCTTCAATGGAACGGGGAATCAAGTGGAAACCAAGCACCAACAAGTATAGCAATCGAACAAATGTCCCAAAAGAACTCACGGGCTACCCCGCAATTGGTCAAGCCAAGCCTCCCACAGTACCTAACATCGCGAGATGTCGGTAAGAAAATAATGTGCTTAGGAGGATACACATTACGTCCAGATATCATCGATAATCATGAGGTGATCATCTAATCGTTAAGTCAACCATAAAGATTGAGGTTCATTAGGCTTAAAAGCTGATATCTTACCTTTCCGGAGGTTATTCACTGGAAATCTGATCAATCACTGACATTTTTTGTATCATGGTGCGCTTCCCATTTGGCTAGCAAATCTCCCTCATTGAGATAAGCTTTGACTACCAGTTTCCCTGTTTGACGTTGAGGCCTGGTAGATTTCCAGTCGATTTTAGCAATGACTTTTCAAGATTTTTCGTCACCCTACAACTGGTCTGGACTACATCTTCTGAAACAAATCAGCAAGTGTGTCGTTCGGGAGACTTGACTCCCTTAAGGATGGAAAAGATACATACTGTGTGGTTAAATAAGGTGGTCGGGTGCAACATTGTCCTTGTTAGGAGAAACAATGAGGATCGCCCTGTTTAAGTTTTTGATCTAGCGAATGGTCCTGTTTCGACTATACGCTACTATCATCGTTCATACGGTTGACACCCATTTTTGTACAAGTGACCTACGTGTGAACTTTCATGTTCATGTAGGATTTCACATTCAAAATGATGAACATGTTTTGAAAGCTCAAGACTTTCTCCTCTAACAGTACCTTATCGTGAAATGATGGGTAATGAAATGGCACGCTTAAGAGGTATACGTACCAAGTGAAATGGTCGGAAGACTTTACTTCCTTAATGAGTGGATCTGAATCACTCGGAAGTGCCAATCTATTTCAATTGACACCGGTTTGCCTACTTCCCACATGACAAGCTTTTCTGCTTGTTTTAAGAAAGGTAAGAAGTAGATACTACCCTTCCAATAATCCCAAAAACCTTTGGGTGCCATAGCTTTTGGCTATGGGTTGTGTTGTCTAAGCAAACACAAGCACGTAGCTATTGCTCCTAAAAAGGACAGCACTGGTGAAACTCGAGGCTCCTCTTCCCACAGTATCACATCATCAAATGATGTAATAATAAAATGATATAGTTTCGGAAGTCTGCTATACCAAGTAACCAAAAGTTTTTGATCTGGCACGTGATTCGGTCACAATCACGCTATGTAATCACCGCTCTCTCAAGGTTTACACCCGTTTTGGTACAGGTAACCTACTATTGAGTTCCCCGAACTCGTAGGATTTCATGTCCAATGGTAATGAACATGTGGAACACTTTTGGCTTCTTTGAAAACACGAATATACCATAAAATACCAAGCCAATTTTCAAAATTAAAGTTTTGGCCGAATTTTCAATTGTTTTTCTACTTTTTTTTTTTTGAACTAACTTTTCTGTTTTTTTTTTATATTTTACCCTAAATTTTTCAATTTTTTTTTCGACCAAACCCCATGAAACGTCAAGTCCTTTTAATATCAAAACTAATATGATGATGATTCCATTAACAACCAACCCGAGAGATTTTACATCCCCACCCCACACTTGAGATCAAGCAATGTCCCCATTACTTGAGATCAAAAATTAGATTAAAATCGAAAGGGTAAGAAAAATAAAAACTTATCGAGTTAACCACTGATCGTGGAATGACAGTGACAGATGGCGCTGAACTTACTGCCAGCATAAGAACATCGTCCATTCCCGATCCTCACACCAATATCATCACTCAAGTAGTTTTGCTGAACTTACTGCCAGACTTGAAAAATTGTTTCACCAACATACCTAAGAAAAGAAAAACACAAGAAAACTACATAAATGGAACAAGGTGGTACCACCCGGTACCGAAACGCCTTGTCCCCAAATAAATCCACAGTACATAAGCAAATATAAAATTATCCAAGTACAAACCAACGAAACGGAAATAGTTTTAAACAAATTACAACAACAATACGTGCAATAAATCAATCACTTCGTGGCCAAAAATCTCTCATCGGGTCCCAATCCATGCCATAAGTATCCTGGCACGCCTGATAAGGTTCGTAGTACGGATCCGGTCACGTCTGTATAATCCGGAATGGTAGCGCGCGTCGGAACGTATGCTTTAGTACTTTGAAATTTATTGGGCCTAACAAACCCCATCCAAAGATAGATCTATTAGGCCTAACAAACCCCATCCAAAGTACCGGATGCTTTAGTACTTTGAAATTTATATCATGTCCGAAGGAGGATCCCAGAATGATGGGGATATTCTTATATATGCATTTTGTTAATGTCGGTTACCAGGTGTTCACCATATGAATGATTTTTATCTCTATGTATGGGATATATATTGAAATATGAAATCTTGTGGTCTATTATTATGAATTGTTATATATATAGGATAAACCTATAACTCACCAACATTTTTGTTGACGTTTAAAGCATGTCTATTCTCAGGTGATTATTAAGAGCTTCCGCTGTTGCATACAAAAAAATAAGGACAAGATTTGGAGTCCATGCTTGTATAATATTGTTGAAAACTGCATTCGGGTATATATGTTGTTGTGTACTATTATTGTAAACCATTATGTAATGGTCTTGTGAAAACACTACATTTTAGATTATCATTATTTGATAATCTTGGTATTATTTAAAAAGTTATGGTTTGTTTTAAAAATCGAATGCAGTCTTTGAAAAACGTTTCATATAGAGGTCAAAACCTCGAGACGAAATCAATTAATATGGAACATTTATAAACAATATGAACGGGACATTTCAGTTGGTATCCGATCGTTGGTCTTAGAGAACCAGAAGATTTGCATTAGTGTGTCTTAACGAGTTTATTAGGATGCATTAATGAGTCTGAACTTCGACCATCTTTTCTTTAAAAATGATTGCTTAACATTTTTGTTGGAAAATATATATTATTAACATGTAAATATTATGTGATATATTAATCTCTTAATATGTTTGATATTGTATGATAGATGTCTACCTCTAGCACAAATCCCATTGACTCACCTAATAATAAAGTAGAGTCGAATATATATTGACAAGATTCACAAGTTCCCGAAGAACCGGAAGAAGAGGAAACGGAACCGGAAGAGGAAACAGAACCAGAAGAAGAGGTTCCGGAGGGGAATAGTAGGAACCACAGAAATCCGGTCAAATAAAAGAAAATCCTCAACCAAAGGACCAAAGTTAATAATGGTCAATGGTGTTTCCGCTAAGGAAGAAAAATATTGGGAAGATTACCAATTTTTCGATGAATCGGATCCCGATGAGGATTCCGATGATGTTATATGTGACGACCCGAAAATTTTCGACCAAATTTAAACTTTAATCTTTATATTATTCTGACACGATAAGCAAAGTTTGTTAAGTTAAATCTCAAGAATTTTAAACTGTGTTCATACATTCATTATAACCTCGACCAAATTCCGACGATTCACGAACCGTTATATATAAATAGATATATATATATATATATATATATATATATATATATATATATATATATATATATATATATTATAACGTGAGAATATTAATAAAGTATTAAACGTATAATACTTTACACGAACGTATTTGTTTCAATATGATTTTCGACGAAATTAAAAATATATATATATATATATATATATTAAATGATTGAATTATCAGAAATATTGAATTATGATTACAAGTCTCTGTTGAGAGGTCCACTATGATTTGAGAAAATTTATTCTTCTTAACGATATTCAGAATAATTTGTAAAGCTATTTATAAATAAAAACAAAAAGTGTCATTTACGAAAGTTAGACAAAAGTTAGTGGAGAATTGGTTTCCATAATATTATATTAATCTATTTTCAAACGTACAAAGACGTTTTCAGTTTAAAAAGAACTTTATTATTAAAACGTATATAACTTTTATAAATATCTAGAATCACTTTTGACAACTCATTACTTAACCAGTATAATAAATATAACAATATTTATATTTTATTTCATTAAATATATATAACGATTTAAATTAATATTATATATATTTATACGCGTATTATACATACATAGTTTTTATACTTTTACTATACTTTAACTTTACATTTACTTTACTTTTAATTTACTTTAACTTTAATAATTCATACTTTAATAATTCACTTTAATAATTCATACTTTAATAATTCACTTTAATAATTCATACTTTAATAATTCACTTTAATAATTCATACTTTAATAATTCACTTTAATAATTCATACTTTAATAATTCATACTTTAATAATTCACTTTAATAATTCATATTTTAATAATTCACTTTAATAATTCAAAAATCTATTATAAATAGAATTCAATAGGTTTCATTATTTCATAGAAACTTGAAAATATATTTCTCTAAACTCTCTCAATCGATTTATATATATATATATATATATATATATATATATATATATATATATATATATATATATATATATATATATATGCTCTGTATTATTTCAAAATATTATTAGTATACATAAAATATTACGACGGAGTGCTGTCCGAGTGATTTCAAAATAGTTTTTTTTGAATGAGTCGAAGCTAAGGAAATTATGGGTTATAGCTATGGAGGTGATGGGTATGGTTCATGGGTATGCTCGTGAGGTCAATCTAGTGTTTATCACCTCTGTTGCGTCTACGTACTTTCCTGCAATATTGAATCTCAATATTGATACGTTCGTGAATCCGAGGCCAACCTTGCACTTATTAAATGACGTTATATGTATTTTTACTACGAAATACAGTATTGTGAGTTTCATTTGCTCCCTTTTATATATATTTTTGGGACTGAGAATACATGCGCTGTTTTTATAAATGTTTTACGAAATAGGCACAAATACTAAAACTAATTCTACGTGGGTTTAAACCAGAAATATACCCTTAGCTTGGTAACATTAAACTACTTGTCTATGTACGGTAGGCGCGAATCCTAAAGATAGATCTATTGGGCCTGACAAACCCCATCCTGACTATGGGATGCTTTAGTACTTCGAGGTTATTTTAAACACACCTGATCTGGTGTACTTCAGAGGGTAAAACATGAACGTTAAGGCTTGTTACCGGGTGCCTACAACTTATAGAATACTTTTATACACTTGCGAGTGTACATATATTTATAAACGGAAATCTTGTGGTCTATTAATATATTGAAATGATTGTTATGATAAACCTATGAACTCACCAACCTTTTAGTTGACACTTTAAAGCATGTTTATTCTCAGGTATTAAAGAAATCTTCCGCTGTGCATTAGCTCATTTTAAGGATATTACTTGGAGTCATTCATGGCATATTTTGAAAGACGTTGCATTCGAGTCATTGAGTTCATCAAGATTATTATTAAGCCAATTATAGTTGGATGTATTATGAAATGGTGTGCATGCCGTCAACTTTCGTTGTAAAGAAAGTTTGTCTTTTAAAAACGAATGCAATGTTTGTAAAATGTATCATATAGAGGTCAAATACCTCGTGATGTAATCAACTATTGTGAATCGTTTATAATGTATATGAACGGGCCCTTTCAGTTGGTATCAGAGCGGTGGTCTTAGCGAACCAGGTCTGCATTAGTGTGTCTAACTGATAGTCGTTAGGATGCATTAGTGAGTCTGGACTTCGACCGTGTCTGCATGTCAAAAGTTTTGCTCATCATTTTATCGGAAATTACCTGCTTATCATTCTTAGTCTAGACACATCTTATTGCATTGATTGCATGAATAGTGTATAGACAAAATTCATATCTTAGCGTATCTGCTAAATCATATCTTAGCGTATCTGTTACTGTAAACTTTGCCTGACATATTCCGTAAATTCCTCCGTAATCTACGAAACCTTTTGCTCTATATAATTAGAATACCACCCGATAGCCGGAAAATCATTTCATATCGAACAATTCTTTATTCAATCGTACGATATGGAATTCGTCATTAGTTCAAGTCCCTCAGATTCCGAAATGGAATCCCACTCAAGTTCTGAAAGCAGTGTGATCGGAATGGATCAACCAATTAGTCATCATCTATTCTGGATGAATTGTGGATGGGTTCGTAGCCTCCTTAATCATTGGAGACAAGAAGAAGGTGATCCCTTCCATCCACCACATTGTCCTCTTGGCGAAGAACCTGAAGCACTTACCGGTGAACCTATCCGAAACACCATTTTCTCTCTTATTTCTAGAGTATCTCGTCACGATTACATACTACACCAAATTCTAGATTTTATTTATCCGCTCGTCCGAACCGACAATCACTCCGGTGTAATAGAAGAAGTCAACGAGCTTCGCGCTCGGGTAGTGGCTTTGGAGAATATGGTGCAAAGGTTACAAACACCAGCAGCAGCACCAGCAGCATAAACAGTACCACCATCAGCAACACCAACAGTACCATCACCACCACCAACAACAACATCCACATCCCATACCGCAACATCACAATCTGTATCTCAAACATCAACGTCATACGCCCTGTAAATATCCAGGAATATCAACAACAACAAACGATGAAGTATTAATTCATAAACTTCATTGAAGAGATATCTCTGAGGCAGTTATGTAATCTCCAAAATCTTAGAGATTATTTAATTCTGACCGTAAATCGGATGAGTGAACGGAGATGGTAGAGTAGAAACTTTGATCGAAAATGGTGTACGATTTACAAGCTAGAATTGTTTTACCAACAGCATCAACAGGACCGTAGCATCATCAACACAGTCAGTGCCGTCAGTATCGTCAGAATCAACAGCACCTTAACATCACAAACTCTGTCAGTTCAAGAATCATTGTGGACATCATTACGAATCAACAACAAATATATTGTATCAACGAGTTATGAAGTATTAACTCATTTCCAATCGAAAGATTTATATGTATAAATTTTTAAACCATAATAAATCTTCCCGTACTAAGCTATTATGTGTGAATCTTAACTACTCAGTTAATTCATATTACAAATATGCAATGATGTACGTCCTTCGTCCGCAACTTAACCATCGTTAATTACAATCTCTGTCTCAATTCAATAAAAATCCAATTCATAATTAAGTAAGTGTATTATTCGAATATATGTTTGATTTTACACTTTCATCATCGATGTACTCGAAACTTTTCAAATAACATCATTCGTACCTTGCGAAGTTCACAAGAATTTCACGAAAACCAACAAATAACAAAGTAATGATTCATAATTTCAATATTATTGAAGAAATACTTATGCAATTTATAAAGTTTTAGGGATTACTCAATTCTAGTTCCAACCATAAAACAAATGAGTTTAATTTAATATTAACTCATTAAATCTATATTACATCTAAAGAAAATATACACATATATTTTCATAAAGACTGTAATAAACTTCTTTTGTACAAAATATTAATTGTGAAAAAAAAATTAACGGGTAGGTAATACCCGAGAGATATATAAATTCACAATTAATATATTACATTTTTCAAAACTGATTCAGCAATCATCAACTATACTCCCTACTTTCACAACAATATCCATTCTTTCATATAAATCAAAACAGTCATACTCATTCAAATTCAATTACATATTCTGATTTTGAAATCGCATAATTCAATTCGAAATATAACCAGTATCATCACTCTTAGATTCCTATATATTTCAAAGCTATACTTTGACTTCAAAACTGTGTTAGAACATCATATGTATTAACGATTACAATATGTGCTCAAACCCTTCGCAATTCCTGAAGACACTTCAACTAAGGAACAATCGAGATGATGATCCAACCACATGTTACCCACAGTCATACACCTGAAAAACTCTCAAAACCCAAGTCATAGTTCGACATGTATCCGTGTTAGACCCTTTGGCATTTACTAGCTAAAATAACTTTTCAATTCCGTTTCAAAATAGACAGTTTTGTCACAGCTCCAGCAAGTCATCTTCGACTTCTCAATCAAAACAGTCTTATTATAACCTCGATAGATACGTTGCCATTTCGCCAATGTTACCGGGGAATCGTTTATATTCACCACATTAGCAATAAACTTACCAACAACTTCATTGATCTTTGACTTTCCAAAAAAAAAAAAAAATCATTATAATTATCGAAACCCTATCATATACTCATTCGTACCTTATAACAAGAATTGCCATACCAATTATTGAGAATCAGCAATCAGTATTTTGAAACCTCGCAGCATGTCTACATCAACAATTTCATTTACACACAACGTCTACCTCCAAGACTTACATTCTTTGAATGAGAAATTTATGAAAAACACCCTAAACTGCGAACCAGTTCTCGAAATTTTGAAAAATGCTGATGAAGCAGCAAAAACTATAAACGACCTTAACAGTAAAAAGTTGGATGATAAAGGAAAGTATATTGGCAAAGCTCAGAAAAAGAGAAGCTTTAGAACTGGAAAACGGATTAAGAAAAGTATGATGGAGGCTGTGGACAAATCACAAAGGTTGAACCTGCTTTAAAGAATCCAAATGATTCAGTACTTGCTGAAGTCATTAACGAATACCTTGCTCCTGACTCTAAATCTATGCGGACAATATCCTTCATCATCCTCTGATATTAGACATTCTAAGATATCATCGTATCTTTCATTATAAATATCATCCATACTTCTGAAGATATGCTTATAATTATTCTTATATGAAATCATTTACCTCTTCGCGCTATCTGTATTATATCATAAAAGAAACTATTTTAGTTTCTAAATTCTGAAACATTCGAGTTTAAAATAGGAATATTCTTGAAGAAGTGTTGGGAGCTGAAGCATGAGTTAGTATAATATAATGACACTTGATCAACGTGATTATATTACAGTAATTCATGCTGAGTTTCTAAATGGAACATGATGATTCACAGATCATAACGTCATCATGTGCTATGTTACACGACTCTTGTATTCTCTTTGATCTCTAAATATCAAGAAAATATTTCTTGATGATTCGGCCTTTTCCGAGGTATTCTGGTAATTTGACAAGTCAAGATCGTGTCATTACAATTTCCTTCCTAGAACATTAACAATGTTCATTCCAAAATTTATATCTGCGAATTCTGGACCATTACAAGCGGTGCTTAATCGCAAGAAGAAGAAATGAAAGGACAAAGCTCCGAACTAGAAATGGGAGTATAAATCATAGCAAATAGAAGAGAGCATTAACTGTGGATGACAATGATTATAGAAGAAGCAAGGACTTTGAAATATAAGGGAAGATATAAAACCCAACAACAACCCAGAAATCACAAACCGTATATATCAATGCATATAGCAATATAAAAACACGGGAGAACTAAAAACACTTTAAAACCAATAGTATAGTAGAAGTAAATAGATTTTTCCGGAGGCAGATGAAAAAGAAGAGCGATAGATATGAAAGTGAGGAGTATATCAAGAATCAGCACTGGATGAAGCATATTGACAAATACTTTAAAATATGAGTTGAGAAGGTGTGAGTTGTAAGAAAACAAATGAGGTGGATTTATAGTGAAATATCCGACAGAGAAATCAAAAAGGATTATCGCATTAATTCGAAGAGGATCATAATTTTCTTAATCGCCGAATAATCAAATCCAATATAGATTACAAAGATTTTCTTTTCGGAGATCAATCGTGATGACGTCAAAAGATACGACGAATCATTATTATCTTATTTCATTCATTTACGATAACTTCACTCACACGCTTCGAGTAATCGAATTATTTTATCCATTCTTCTTGAATATGATAAAACTCTATAACGTTATAATAACATTTTCATTGTTAGTCATGACGACCTCTATCAAATTTCGGGGACGAAATTTCTTTAACGGGTAGGTACTGTGACGACCCGGAAATTTTCGACCAAATTTAAACTTTAATCTTTATATTATTCTGACACGATAAGCAAAGTTTGTTAAGTTAAATCTCAAGAATTTTAAACTGTGTTCATACATTCATTATAACCTCGACCAAATTCCGACGATTCACGAACCGTTATATATAAATAGATATGTATATATATATATATATATATATATATGTATATATATATATATATATATATATATATATTATAACTTGAGAATATTAATAAAGTATTAAACGTATAATACTTTACACGAACGTATTTGTTTCAATATGATTTTCGACGAAATTAAAAAAATATATATATATATATTAAATGATTGAATTATCAGAAACATTGAATTATGATTACAAGCCTCTGTTGAGAGGTCCACTATGATTTGAGAAAATTTATTCTTCTTAATGATATTCAGAATAATTTATAAAGCTATTTATAAATAAAAACAAAAAGTGCCATTTACGAAAGTTAGACAAAAGTTAGTGGAGAATTGGTTTCCATAATATTCTATTAATCTATTTTCAAACGTACAAAGACGTTTTCAGTTTAAAAAGAACTTTATTATTAAAACGTATATAACTTTTATAAATATCTAGAATCACTTTTGACAACTCATTACTTAACCAGTATAATAAATATAACAATATTTATATTTTATTTCATTAAATATATATAACGATTTAAATTAATATTATATATATTTATACCCGTATTATACACACATAGTTTTTATACTTTTACTATACTTTAACTTTACCTTTACTTTACTTTTAATTTACTTTAACTTTAATAATTCATACTTTAATAATTCACTTTAATAATTCATACTTTAATAATTCACTTTAATAATTCATACTTTAATAATTCACTTTAATAATTCATACTTTAATAATTCATACTTTAATAATTCACTTTAATAATTCATATTTTAATAATTCACTTTAATAATTCAAGAATCTATTATAAATAGAATTCAATAGGTTTCATTATTTCATAGAAACTTGAAAATATATTTCTCTAAACTCTCTCAATCGATTTATATATATATATATATATATATATATATATATATATATATATATATATATATATATATATATATGCTCGGTATTATTTCAAAATATTATTAGTATACATAAAATATTACGACGGAGTGCTGTCCGAGTGATTTCAAAATAGTTTTTTTTGAATGAGTCGAAGCTAAGGAAATTATGGGTTATAGCTATGGAGGTGATGGGTATGGTTCATGGGTATGCTCGTGAGGTCAATCTAGTGTTTATCACCTCTGTTGCGTCTACGTACTTTCCTGCAATATTGAATCTCAATATTGATACGTTCGTGAATCCGAGGCCAACCTTGCACTTATTAAATGACGTTATATGTATTTTTACTACGAAATACAGTATTGTGAGTTTCATTTGCTCCCTTTTATATATATTTTTGGGACTGAGAATACATGCGCTGTTTTTATAAATGTTTTACGAAATAGGCACAAGTACTAAAACTAATTCTACGTGGGTTTAAACCAGAAATATACCCTTAGCTTGGTAACATTAAACTACTTGTCTATGTACGGTAGGCGCGAATCCTAAAGATAGATCTATTGGGCCTGACAAACCCCATCCTGACTATGGGATGCTTTAGTACTTCGAGGTTATTTTAAACACACCTGATCTGGTGTACTTCAGAGGGTAAAACATGAACGTTAAGGCTTGTTACCGGGTGCCTACAACTTATAGAATACTTTTATACACTTGCGAGTGTACATATATTTATAAACGGAAATCTTGTGGTCTATTAATATATTGAAATGATTGTTATGATAAACCTATGAACTCACCAACCTTTTGGTTGACACTTTAAAGCATGTTTATTCTCAGGTATTAAAGAAATCTTACGCTGTGCATTAGCTCATTTTAAGGATATTACTTGGAGTCATTCATGGCATATTTTGAAAGACGTTGCATTCGAGTCATTGAGTTCATCAAGATTATTATTAAGCCAATTATAGTTGGATGTATTATGAAATGGTGTGCATGCCGTCAACTTTCGTTGTAAAGAAAGTTTGTCTTTTAAAAACGAATGCAATGTTTGTAAAATGTATCATATAGAGGTCAAATACCTCGCAATGTAATCAACTATTGTGAATCGTTTATAATGTATATGAACGGGCATTTCATTATAGAAATTACCCCGACCCAATTTAATGAGGCAAAAGAAAAAAAAATAAAGGAAAAGGCATCAAAATAGAGAAAGCTGATTCCGACCCCGATGAACTTTATATGTACCGTCAACACCCGTATTTTCAATATCGTGACAATAACCCGAGAACCTCTAAACCACCAGGTTTTTCTAAACCAATGTGGAAAACGACGGCTCGTATTAGAGGAACATCATATATCCCTAGAAAATTAGGAAAAAGAACCAAGTCCGAAGAAGAAGAAACCAGTGATTCAGATTAGAGGGGTGTGAGCATATTGTGTAATAAATGTATTGTAGTGTGCTTGTACTTTTATATTCTATGTAAAAATTTCTTGTATTATTTGATAATTATCTTTTGCAAATCTAATCCTCGTCTGTTTTACAGTATAAATACACAATGGACATTATGGATAGACAACCAAAAATATTAGAAGACCTACCCGAGGACATGATTGATGAGATCTTGTCTAAAGTCAGTCAGAATTCGTCGACATAATTGTCTACGGCGAAATTATTTTGTAGAACATTTGATGAAAGTTCCAACAATGCCTTAGTTTATAAAAGGCTTTCCTTTGAAAGATGGGGTATATCACATTGGGGAGACCATAAGTTACGACACATTTTCTTTAAAGCGTTAAAGGCAGGGAACCCAGATGCAGTTTTACGCTACTGGTTAAGAACTTATTTTGATTCAACTTATCCCTATATAGGACTTCGTGAATTAGAAAGAGCTGCTAACATGCAACATAAAGAAGCATGTTATGCCTATGGGTTAGTGATGTTCGCTTCTCACCAAAGTGAGAAAAAGGACATCGGATTACAATTATTAAATAAAACCTTTCCACAGGTGACAGATTCAGTAGTTGGGGTGAGAAACAAGGTTTTTAGGTTGTTACAGGGCTGTTGGGCATTACGTAATCCCCGTCCTTTTGAGGATATTACTACGTGATGTCTTGTCAACGGCCACAGCAGTTACGTTCCACATGACCAAGGATGGGAAGTAGTCTTAGTAAAACCGGAATGCATGACTTGTTTCTGGACTTATGAATTACATGTCTTTATTGCCTTTGCTGAACGACTTGCGTATTAATTAGAATTGCTGTCACAACGGTGTTGTATCAATTTTATTGTTTGCTATATTTCATGCTATATGTAATTTAGCGGTATTGTAAGTTATAAAATATTGCATAAAAGTTTGAATGTGAAATATTATGATCAGTTTTTCATATAGAATTGTAGTAGTTGAATTGTATAATAGCTATTAAGTATGAACTTAATGGGTAGGTAGTACCCGAATAAAAACTTATAAAATGCTAATATGAAGAAAAAGCTTTTATAAATGAGTTCATATTATGCTACGAAATGCTATTGACTACTCTTAATATTCTGTATGATTAACTTGTTTCATTTGATTATTTTGAAGGAAATGGCACCGACTACTCGACACACCTTGAATATGAGCGAAGAGGAATTTCGTTCCTTTCTTGCTTCAAACATAGCCGCAGTACAGGTCGCGCTACATACCAACAATAACTCTGAATCTAGAAATACAGCTAACGGTGCAAGAAATCGTGTAGGATGCTCCTATAAGGAATTCACTGCCTGCAAACCTTCAGAATTTGATAGGACCGAAGGACCAATCGGATTGAAACGGTGGACCGAGAAAGTTGAATCTGGGTTTGCCATAAGTAAGTGTGCTGAAGGAGACAAAGTGAAGTACGCTACACATACCTTCACAGGCATTGCATTAACATGGTGGAATACCTATCTAAAGCAAGTGGGACAAGATGCTTCTTACGCGCTACCGTGGTCAGCATTCAAGCACTTGATGAACGAGAAGTACCGTCCCAGAACCGAGGTCAATAAGCTCAAGTCAGAACTTAGAGGGTTACGAACACAGGGATTCGATATTACTTCATACGAAAGACGATTCACAGAATTGTGCCTATTGTGTCCGAGAGCGTTCGAAGATAAGGAAGAGAAGATCGACGCGTTTGTGAAAGGGTTACCGGAGAGAATCCAAGAAGATATAAGTTCACACGAGCCTGCCTCCATACAAAAGGCATGTATAATGGCTCACAAACTAGTGAACCAGATTGAGGGAAGAATTAAAGAACAGGTGGCCGAAGAGGCCAACGTAAAGCTAGTCAAAAAGAAAGTGGGAGGAAAACGGTGATAAGAGTCACCAATACAACAACAACTATCCCAAAAATTGCAACTATACAACAATCATCCCAACAACAATAACAACCGCAACAACAACAACAATCAGAAACAGCTATGCCAAAGGTGTGAGAAGTATCACTCGGGGTTCTGCATCAAATTTTGCAACAAGTATAAAAGAAATGGTCATAGCGCGGTGAAGTGTGAGGTCTACGGACCAGGGGTTAACAGAACGAAAGGAACAAATGGTGTCAGAACGAGTAATGGCGGAGCAAGTAGTGTCAGAGCAAGTTATGCCAATGTAGTTTGTTATAAATGTGGAAAACCAGGCCACATTATTAGAAATTTCCCAAACCAGGAGAATACGAATGGACAAGGCCGCGGAAGAGTTTTCAACATTAACGCGACAGAGGCACAGGAAGACCCGGAGCTTGTTACGGGTACGTTTCTTATTGACAATAAATCTGCTTACGTTTTATTTGATTCGGGTGCAGATGGAAGCTATATGAGTAGAGATTTTTGTGCTAAATTAAGTTGTCCATTGACGCCGTTGGATAATAAAATTTTACTCGAATTAGCAAACGGTAAATTAATTTCAGCAGATAATATAAGTCAGAATCGAGAAATTAAACTGGGTAGCAAAACATTTAAGATTGAGTTGATACCAGTAGAGTTAAGGAGTTTTGATGTAATAGTTGGCATGGACTGGCTGAAAGAGATGAAAGCAGAGATCGTATGTTACAAAAATGCAATTCGCATTGTACAAGAAGAAGGAGAACCTTTAATGGTGTTCGGAGAAAAGGGCAACGAGAACCTACATCTTATTAGCAATTTGAAGGCACAAAAACTAATAAGAAAAGGTTGCTATGCTGTTCTAGCACACGTCAAGAAAGTACAAACTGAAGAAAAGAGCATCAATGATGTTCCCGTCGCAAAAGAATTTCCCAATGTGTTTCCGAAAGAATTACCGGGACTACCTCCACACCGATCTGTTGAATTTCAAATAGATCTTGTACCGGGAGCTCCACCAATAGCTCGTGCTCCTTACAGACTCGCACCCAGCAAAATGAAAGAATTGAAAAGCCAACTGCAAGAACTTTTAGAACGTGGTTTCATTCGACCAAGCACATCACCATGGGGAGCTCCTGTTTTGTTTGTCAAGAAGAAGGATGGTACATTTAGGTTGTGTATCGACTACAGAGAGTTGAACAAACTTACCATCAAGAACCGTTATCCACTGCCGAGAATCGACGACTTATTTAATCAACTACAAGGCTTGTCGGTTTATTCGAAGATCGATTTACGTTCTAGATATCATCAAATGCTGGTAAAGGAGGATGATATTCCAAAAACTACTTTTAGGATGCGTTATGGTCATTACGAGTTTATGGTTATGCTGTTTGGATTGACTAACGCATCAACTGTATTCATGGACCTCATGAACCGAGTGTGTGGGCCATATCTTGACAAGTTTATCATTGATTTCATCGATCACATACTTATTTACTCAAAGAATGATCAAGAGCATGAAGAACATTTGAAAAAAGTGCTAGAAGTATTGAGGAAAGAAAAACTGTACGCTAAGTTTTCAAAGTGTGCATTTTGGTTGGAAGAAGTTCAATTCCTCGGTTACATAGTGAACAAAGAAGGTATTCAGGTGGATCCGGCAAAGATTGAAACCGTTGAAAAGTGGGAAACCCCGAAAACCCCGAAGCATATACGCCAATTTTTAGGATTGGCTGGTTACTACAGAAGGTGCATCCAAGATTTTTCCAAAATAGCAAAACCCTTGACTACATTAACGCATAAAGGGAAGAAATTTGAATGGAAGGATGAACAAGAGAAGGCGTTTCAGTTATTGAAGAAAAAGCTAACTACGGCACCTATATTGTCATTGCCTGAAGGGAATGATGATTTTGTGATTTATTGTGACGCATCAAAGCAAGGTCTAGGTTATGTATTAATGCAACGAAAGAAGGTGATTGCTTATGCGTCTAGACAATTGAAGATTCACGAGCAAAATTATACAACTCATGATTTGGAATTGGATGCTGTTGTTTTTGCATTAAAGACTTGGAGGCATTACTTATATGGGGTCAAAAGTATTATATATACCGACCACAAAAGTCTCCAACATATATTTAATCAGAAGCAACTGAATATGAGACAACGCAGGTGGATTGAACTGTTGAATGATTATGATTTTGAGATTCGATACCACCCGGGGAAGGCGAATGTGGTAGCCGACGCTTTGAGTAGAAAGGACAGAGAACCTATACGGGTAAAAGCTATGAATATAATTATTCGTACTAACCTTACTACTCAAATAAAGGAGGCGCAATAGGGGGTTGTAAAAGAAGGGAATTTGAAGAATGAAATACCCAAAGGATCGGAGAAACACCATAATATTTGAGAAGACGGAACCCGGTATAGAGTTGAAAGAATTTGGGTACCAAAGTATGGACGTGTGAGAGAAATGGTACTTGGGGAAGCACATAAAACCAGATACTCAATACATCCTGGAGCGGGAAAGATGTACAAGGACCTCAAGAAACATTTCTGGTGGCCGAGTATGAAATCCGATATTGTGAGATATGTAGGAGAATGTTTGACGTGTTCTAAGGTCAAAGCTGAACATCAGAAACCATCAGGTCTACTTCAGCAACCTGAAATCCCAGAATGGAAATGGGAAAATATTACCATGGATTTCATTACTAAATTGCCAAGGACTGCAAGTGGTTATGATACTATTTGGGTAATAGTCGATCATCTCACCAAGTCAGCACATTTATTGCCAATGAGAGAAGATGACAAAATGGAGAAGTTGGCGCTATTATACTCGAAAGAAGTCGTCTCCAGACATGGAATACCCGTCTCTATTATCTCTGATAGGGATGGAAGATTTGTTTCAAGGTTCTAGCAGACGTTACAACAAGCATTAGGGACTCGTCTAGACATGAGTACTGCCTATCATCCATAAACTGATGGGCAGAGTGAAAGGATGACATAAATGCTTGAAGACATGCTACGAGCATGTGTTATTGATTTCTAGAAAACAGTTGGGATCGACATCTACCATTAGCAGAATTTTCCTACAACAACAGTTACCACTCGAGTATTGAGATGGCACCGTTTGAGGCACTTTATGGTAGAAAGTGCAGGTCTCTGATTTGTTGGAGTGAAGTGGGGGATAGACAGATTACGGGTCCAGAGATAATTCAAGAAACTACTGAGAAGGTAATCCAAATTCAACAACGGTTGAAAACCACCCAAAGTCGACAGAAGAGCTACGCGGACATTAAAAGAAAAGATATAGAATTTGAAATTGGAGAAATGGTCATGCTTAAGGTTTCACCTTGGAAAGGTGTTGTTCAATTTGGTAAACGGGGAAAACTGAATCCAAGGTACATTGGACCATTCAAGATTATAGATCGTGTCGGACCAGTAGCTTACCGACTTGACTTACCTCCACAACTCACCGGGGTACATAATACTTTTCACGTCTCGAATTTAAAGAAATGTTTTGCTAAAGAAGATCTCACTATTCCGTTGGACGAAATCCAAATCAATGAAAAACTTCAATTCATCGAAGAACCCGTTGAAATAATGGATCGTGAGGTTAAGAGACTTAAGCAAAACAAGATACCGATTGTTAAGGTTCGATGGAATGCTTGTAGAGGACTCGAGTTCACCTGGGAGCATGAAGATCAGATGAAGAAGAAATACCCACATCTATTTCCAGAAGATTCGTTAACACCTTCAACAGCTTAAAATTTCGGGACGAAATTTATTTAACGGGTAGGTACTGTAGTGACCCGAACTTTTCCATGTATATATATATTAATTGAGATTTATATTTACATGACTAAATGTTTCCAACATGTTAAGCAATCAAAATTGTTAATACTTGATTAAATGAAATAGGTTTCATATAGACAATTGATCACCCAAGTTGACCGGCGATTCACGAACGTTACAAATTTGTAACACATACATGTTTTGGTATGTATAGACATATATATGATTGACAGGAAATTATGATTAGTAAGTATCTCACTAAGTATATTAACAATGTGTGATATACATAGAAAATGAGATTACTATGTTAAGAAACTCGAAATGATATATATAACGATTATCGTCATGATAACGTCTACTAAATACATATGTATCATATTAAGATATTGATACACTATATTTAACATGATAAAATGATATTTAAATATATCATTAAGTGTGTTAACAAGGAACTACATATGTAAAAACAAGATTACTAACTTAAGAATTACGAACAGAGACATATATGTAACGATTATCGATGTAACGATGTTTTAATGTATATATATCATACTGAGATATATTCATACATCATAATATCATGTTAATGTGATAATTTAACATCTCATTAGATGTATTAAACAATGGGTTAACAACAATAAATAAGACCGTTAACTTAAAGGTTTCAAAACAACACTTACATGTAACGACTAACGATGACTTAACGACTCCGTTAAAATGTATATACATGTAGTGTTTTAAGATGTATTTATACACTTTTGAAAGATTTCAAGACATTTATCAAAGTACCTCTACTTAGCAAAAATGCTCACAATTACATTCTCATTCGTTTTCATCCACAACCTTACTCGTATACACCCGTATTTGTACTCGTACAATATGCAGCTTTTAGATGTATTTACTATTCATCTATACCAATAAAAAATCTGCTCCTTAGAAGCCCATGTGAGTCACCTAACACATGTGGGAACCATCATTTGGTAACTAGCATGAATGATTACATAAAATTACAAAAATCTTAGTAATCATTCATGACTTTTTTACAAGTAAACAAAATTACACATCCTTTATATCTAATCCAATACCAACGACCAAAAACACCTACAAACACTTTCATTCTTCAATTTTATTCATCTAATTGATCTCTCTCAAGTTCTATCTTCAAGTTCTATCTTCAAGTTCTAAGTGTTCTTCATAAATTACATAAGTATAGTTTTATAAAAATCAAGTATACTTCCAAGTTTGCTAGCTCACTTCCAATCTTGTTAAGTGATCATCCAATCTCAAGAAATCTTTCTTATTTACAGTAAGATATCTCTCTAATACAAGATAATACTCATATTCAAACTTTGGTTCAATTTCTATAACTATAACGATCTTATTTGGAGTGGAAATCTTACTTGAACTTGTTTTCGTGTCATGATTCTGCTTCAAGAACTTTCAAGCCATCCAAGGATCCTTTGAAGCTAGATCCATTTTTCACTTTTCCAATAGCTTTGTCCACAAAACTTGAGGTAGTGATGATGTTCATAACATCATTGGATTCATACATATAAAGCTATCTTATTCGAAGGTTTAAACTTTAATCACTAGAACATAGTTTAGTTAATTCTAAACTTGTTCACAAACAAAGATTAATCCCTCTAACTTGACTTTTAAAATCAAGAAAACACATGTTCTATATCTATATGATATGCTAACTTAATGATTTAAAACCTGAAAACACGAAGAACACCATAAAACTGGATATACGCCGTCGTAGTGAAACCGCGGGCTGTTTTGGGTTAGTTAATTAAAAACTACGATAAACTTTGATTTAGAAGTTGTTCTTCTAGGAAAATGATTTTTCATATGAACATGAAACTATATCCAAAAATCATGGTTAAACTCAAAGTGAAAGTATGTTTTTCAAAATAGTCATCAAGATGTCGTTCTTTCGACAGAAATGACTACCTCTTTAGTAATTGACATGTAACTTAAATTTCTGACCATAAACCTATACTTTTTCTGTTTGGATTCTAAAATTAGAGTTTAATATGAAACCATAGAAATTTTATTCACTCAAAACGGATTTAAAATGAAGAAGTTATGGGTAAAACAAGATTGGATATTTTTTATCTTTTTAGCTACGGGAAATGTTTAACAAATCTATATAAATCATATCCTAGCTAACTTATACTGTATTGTACATGTATTCTAATGTAATCTTGAGATACCATTAACACGTATACAATGTTTTGACATATCATATCGACGCATGTATATATATTATTTGGAACAACCATAGACACTCTATATGCAGTAATGCTCGAGTTAGCTATACAAGGTTGAGGTTGATTCCAAAAATATATATACTTTGAGTTGTGATCTAGCCTGAGGCTTGTATACACTGGGTCGTGGATTGATCCAAGATAATTTATATCAATTTATTTTTGTACATCAAACTTTGGACAACTAGTTGTAGGTTACTAACGAGGACAGCTGACTAAATACACTCAAATCATTAAAACATAATAAAAATGGTTGTAATTATATTTTGATCATACTTTGATATATATGTACATATTTGTATAGGTTCGTGAATCAACCCGTGGCCAAGTCTTATTTCCAACGAAGGAAATATCTGTGAAAGTGAGTTATAGTCCCACTTTTAAAATCTAATATTTTTGGGATGAGAATACATGCAGGTTTTATAAATGATTTACAAAATAGACACAAGTTCATGAAACTACATTCTATGGTTGAATTATCGAAATCAAATATGCCCCTTAATTTGCTTGGTAGCCTAAGAATTAGTAAACCGATCTACAAATTGACGCGAATCCTAAAGATAGATCTATTGGGCCTAACAAACCACATCCAAAGTACCGGATGCTTTAGTACTTCTAATTTATATCATGTCTGGAGGAGGATCCCGGAATGATGGGGATATTCTTATATATGCATCTTGTTAATGTCGGTTACCAAGTGTTCACCATATGAATGATTTTTATCTCTATGTATGGGATGTATATTGAAATATGAAATCTTGTGGTCTAATATTATGATTTGTTATATATATAGGATAAACCTATAACTCACCAACATTTTTGTTGACGTTTAAAGCATGTCTATTCTCAGGTGATTATTAAGAGTTTCCGCTGTTGCATACTAAAAAATAAGGACAAGATTTGGAGTTCATGCTTGTATAATATTGTTGAAAACTGCATTCGGGGATATATGTTATTGTGTAATATTATTGTAAACCATTATGTAATGGTCTTGTGAAAACACTACATTTTAGATTATAATTATTTGATAATCTTGGTATTATTTAAAAAGTTATGGTTTGTTTTAAAAATCGAATGCAGTCTTTGAAAAACGTTTCATATAGAGGTCAAAACCTCGCGATGAAATCAATTAATATGGAACGTTTATAATCAATATGAACGGGACATTTCACAAAAACTTATTGAATTCAGCGGCGTCAGGTACTTCGGAAAATAGTATGATGGGAAATAGGATAAAACTTCCTTCGTCATTCACAAGGAGTGCTAGATATATGATTGAGAATTATCGTGATGCTATGGCACTTTGTCGTGTATTTGGCTATCCGGACTTATTATTAACTTTCACATGTAATCCAAAGTGGCCAGAAATCACAAGAGAATTGGACGGAACCGGTTTTAAACCAGAAGAAAAACCATCTTTTTGTGCAAGGATGTTTAAAATGAAGCTCGATCAACTGATGAAAGATATCAGGAAAAAAAATTATTTGGTACTGTTAAAGTAGGTTTGTCTATTACTTTTTAATTAGTTTTTGTATATAATCTTCTGTTAAAATATTTAATTTTATGTAATGAGTACATACTAATGAATAATCACTAATATACAACAAAACTATAGATTATTGAATAATATAAAACATCCTTATTAATAATTTGTTTCTTTATTTTTCAAAAGTATATACCGTGGAATTTTAGAAACGTGGTTTGCCTCATGCCCCTTCTTATTCCTTGATGAAAGAAACAAAATGCCTCAACCAGAAGATGTAGATTAGTATATATGTGCTGAAATACTAGATGAAATCAAAGAACCAGAACTTTATCAACTTGTGTCAGATTTAATGATTCACGGTCCCTGCGGTGAAAAGAATCTGTCATGCCAGTGCACTGATTCAGACAGAAAATGTACAAAAAGGTTTCCAAAACCTTTCTCAGATGTAACAAAAATTGATGAAGACGGTTATCCAATTTACCGAAGAAGGGATGATGGAAGAACGGTAACAAAACAAGGTCATGAATTGGATAAAATAAGTGTGGTAGCTTATAATCCTTAACTCCTTAAAAGGTACCAAGCTCATCTCAATGTTGAGTGGTGTAACCAAGTTGCTTCAATTAGTTATTTGTTCAAATATATCAACAAAGGTAACGATAGGATTACAGCGCAACTCTGTAATGCAGAAACTGATGAAATTCAAGAATACTATGATTGTCGATATGTTTCATCGTGTGAAGCCGTTTGGAGGATTATGAAGTTCGATATACATCATCGTTACCCCAATGTTCTAATACTACCGTTCCATTTGGAGGGACAAGAACAAATCATTTTTGATGAAGAGGAATTAATTGATGAGGTATTAGAAAAGCCATCAGTCAATACGTCAATGTTCATCGAATGGATGAATTGTAACGCTTCTAAGCAAGAAGCACGCGAATTGACTTATGTTGACTTCCCGACAAATTTCATTTGGACCAAAGATAATTGAAGTTGGATTAGGCGTAAAAGAAACACCGGTGCAATTGGTCGTATTCATCATGTGGCACGAGCGTCTGGTGATCTTTTTTCTCTTAGAATACTTCTCTACAAGGTTAAAGGTCCAACTTCCTGTGAAGATATCTGCACGGTAGATGGTCAGGTATTTAATAGCTACAGAGACGCCTGCTACGATTTAGGTTTATTGGATGATGATAAGGAATATATATAAGGTATACAAGAGGTGTTTTTCGGGGAGGGTGGTCATTTCTATTTGCACAATTACTATTATCTAACACTATGAGTCGACCTGAAGTTGTATTTGAGAAAACATTTCGATTTTTGTTGGTGGATATCGTTCATCCTCACAGAACAGGTAAGGATATTTAAATTATATTATACTTCAATTGTCATTTTGGAGTATATTATTAAATTTAATTTAATTGATTATAGGGACACAAATTGAGATTGAACTATTAAAAGATTCGACTTTACAAGAGATTGACAAACTACTTCAACGCAATAGTAGTTCATTGAGAAGTTTTAGTTCAATGCCATGCCCATCGAATCATACAAGAAATATTTCAGAAAACCATCTTATTATAGATGAGCTATCCTACTACAAAAGTTCACTTACAAATGAACATTCAGATTTCATTACAAAGTTGACATCTGAACAAAAGGAGGCATACGATCAGATAATAAAAGCGGTAGATCACGGCAAAGGAGGTGTGTTCTTTTTGTACGGTTATGATGGTACTGGAAAAACCTTCCTTTGGATCTCAGCTGCATTGCGCAGAAAAGGAGAAATTGTTTTAAATGTTGTGTCAAGTGGGATAGCAGCTTTGCTTTTATTCGGAAGTCGGACGGCGCATTCACATTTTCACATACCGCTTCATCCTACGGATGAGTCATTTTGTTCTATTTCTCCAAGCAGCAAATTGGGTGAGCTTATTCGGAGAAAAAAACTGTTTATTTGGGATGAGGCACCGATGGTTAACAAGATGTGCGATGAAGCACTGGATCATTCTATGCGTGATATATGTCGTCAATCCAATCCTGACAGTATGGATACTCTCTTTGGGGGTAAAACAGTTGTGTTTGGTGGTGACTTTAGAAAAATATTACCGGTTATTTAAAAAGGTAAAAGAGAAGATATAGTAGATGCATCTCTAAATTCTTCCTATTTGTGCGATTATGTTACTGTTTAAAACTTACAGTTAACATGAGATTATGTGGTATTGAAACTGATGCAAATACTAGAAGTTTTGCTCAATGGATACTTGACATAGGCAACGGTGATGTCGGTGAATCTGAAGACAGAGTTTTTGATATTGAAATTCCACAAGATTTTTGATGTCAAAGCTAAGGGGTATAAAATACTATTGAAGTTTACAACGAAACACTATTAAATACGATACAATTTTACACAAGATATTTATTTATTTAGAGAATGGATATACTTAAACCTTGCTACAACACTTATAGGCAGTGTACCTAATCGTACAGTAGTGTAGTTTTTAGTAAGTCCGGTTCGTTCCACAGGGAAATCTTTAAACAAAGCTTAACGCTATATTAGTTTACTTTTATAAAAATACAAATATATATATAAGTAATATTATTATTATAAAGGGGGGTTTTTACCGTTTAATGACCGGTTTGTCGATTTTAAAACTTTAGTCGCAGTTAAAACCAAATGTAAAATATTAAATAAATACAAGACTTAAATTAAAGCATAAAGTAAATAACGATAATGAAATTGCGAATAATAAAAGTGCGATAAAATAAAATTGCGATAATTAAAAAGTACGATAATTAAAAGTGCGATTAAATAACAATAAATAAAAGTGCGATAATTAGAAATGCAATTAAATATAAAATAAAGGAAATTAAATATGAAATAAAAGAATTATGCTTATTTAAACTTCCGTAATCATGATGTTTGACGTGTTGATTTTAGTTTTATGCCCATGGGTTAATTGTCCTTTGTCCTGGATTATTTAATATGTCCGTCTGGTTTTTGTCCATAACAGTCCATCAGTCATAAATATAAAATGCGAGTGTCCTCGTCAAATTATTATTATACCCGAAGTTAAATATTCCAACTAATTGGGGATTCGAATTGTAACAAGGTTTTAATACTTTGTTTAATGAATACACCAGGTTATCGACTGCGTGTAAACCAAGGTTTTACTACTTTGTTAACAATTACACCAATTACCCTTGAATGTAATTTCACCCCTGTTTTAATTATTCTAGTGGCTATTAATCCATTCCCGTGTCCGGTTAAATGAACGATTATTCGTACATATAAATACCCCGCCCATCGTGTCCGATCGAGTGTATATGGTAATTTATAGGGACGCCCAATTGTAAATCTTTATATTAACATTAACAAACTATCATTTAGTTAAACAAATATAAAGCCCATTAATAGCCCATAGTCTAATTTCCACAAGTGTCGTTCTTTTGTCCAAATCCCAATTATGGTACAAAGCCCAATTACCCAATTTTAGTAATTAGCCCAACATCATGATTACTTCGTTTTAAATAAGCATAATAATAACTTAGCTACGAGACATTAATATAAAAAGGTTGAACATAACTTACAATGATTAAAAATAGCGTAGCGTTACACGGACAGAATTTCGACTTATACCCTTACAACATTCGCTAACATACCCTTATTATTAGAATTATAATTAAAATTAAAATATAAATTATAAATATATATATATATATATCGTATGAATGAGGAGAAAAAAGATTGATTTTTACGATCAGAATTCGGTTTGCTTTATAGGCAGAATTTCATTTTGGGGCTCCGCGACTCGCGGTGAAATCCTCTTCAAACTCCGCGAGTCGCGGAGAATGAATTTACAGCTCAGTCCCTTTGGAGTCTTTCTCTGCCGACGGTTTTTATTTAAATATAATATATATATAATTAATATAATTAATTATATATTATATTATATTTATATACATAGTTAACTTGTAATTTTTAGTCCGTTGCGTCGAGCGTTGAGAGTTGACTCTGGTCCCGGTTCCGGATTTTCGAACGTCCTTGCGTACAATTTTATATTTTGTACTTTACGTTTTGAATCTTGTACTTTTGTAATTTCGAGACGTTTCTTATCAATAATTGGAACCTCTTTGATTGTCTTTTGTACTTTTGAGCTTTTTGGTCGTTTGCGTCTTCAATTCGTCGAATCTGTCTTTTGTCTTCACCTTTTATTATTTAAACGAATATTACTTGTAAATAGAACAATTGCAACTAAAAGCTTGTCTTTCTTGAGGAATAATGCTATGAAATATATGTTCGTTTTTAGCATTATCAAATATTCCCACACTTGAGCGTTACTTGTCCTCAAGCAATATCGTTTTGAAATACTAGAATCACTTCTTTATTCTTCACACTTTGTACATCAGTGATTTCTATACGGTGGTATGAACAATGGTAGTAACGATATGGTTTACAGTCCCACATGACTATAAAAATTTAGATCCATTAAGGAAATTGGATCTTTATGAAAACATTTGATCTTTTGAAAATTAAATCTAGTTTTTACCCTAGATAAGTTTTCCGGGATAACCCTTTACCGGTGTTTGCAAAATATTTTTGTGGGTTTGGTGGGTTTCAGAATTGAAAATTTTA